>NC_091283.1:317457915-317761249 GCF_032444005.1 Ranitomeya imitator
CTAAAGGTACCGTCACACATAACGATATCGTTAACGTTATAGTTGCTTTTTGTGACGTAGCAACGATATCGTTAACGACGTGTGACAGCGACCAACGATCAGGCCCCTGCTGGGAGATCGTTGGTCGCTGGGGAAAGATCAGAACTTTATTTTGTCGCTGATCTCCCGCTGACACCGTGTGTGACGCCGATCCACCGATGTCTTCACTGGTAACCAGGGTAAGCATCGGGTTACTAAGCGCAGGGCCGCGCTTAGTAACCCGATATTTACCCTGGTTACCAGTGTAAATGTAAAAAAACAAACACTACATACTTACATTCCCGGTGTCTGGTCATGTCCCTCGCCTTCAGCTTCCCGCACTGACTGAGCGCCGGCCGGCCGTAAAGCACGCTGTGCAGCGGTGACGTCACCGCTGTGCTTTCCGGCCGGCGCTCAGTCAGTGCGGGAAGCTGAAGTGACATTACTATTTGAGGACTTAACATATTCCCAGAAGACTATAATATTTGGGCATGACCAAAACAAATGGGACAGGTCACCTTCTGCATTCCCACATCTCCAACAACCACTAGGGTTCACAGGTTTGACTTTATGCAGGAAGGAAGGAATATGATTCCAGAAGAGTAGTTTATACTGGTTTTCCTTGTAGGTGTGTAAGGAGGTTGCTGTCCCTGCTCCTTACCTGGAACCCCTTAGTCAGACAGCTGGGTTGTCGGGGGGAAGACTTTCTGCTCTGGACACTAGGGACCATGTGACGGCTGGGGCAGGGAGGAAGGGACGGAGGTGTGGTCAGAAAAGTGCGGGAGACCAGAGCGCGCCAGGGAGAGAGGACAGCTGCACAAAGAGAGGGCAGTGTTATGACCTGGTGGTTAGGAGCACCAGGAATGACCTGATGGTTAAACTCACAGGACAAGCTCTGGGAAGTGGGAACTTTGCTGACCGCAATCCCTAATCCTATCACACACACTAGAAATAGCCGTGGAGCGTACCTGACAGGCCTAGACGCCTCAGCACAGCCTAAGAACTAGCTAGCCCTAGAGATAGAAAATAAAGCCTACCTTGCCTCAGAGAAATTTCTCCAAAGGAAAAGGCAGCCCCCCACAAATATTAACTGTGAGTTAAGATGAAAGTCACAAACACAGAAATGAAACAGGTTTTAGCAAAGGGAGGCCAGACTAACTAAATAGACAGAGGATAGGAAAGGTATCTTTGCGGTCAGCACAAAAACTACAAAAGACCACGCAGAGTGTGCAAAAAGACCCCCGCACCGACTCACGGTGCGGAGGCGCCACCCTGCATCCCAGAGCTTCCAGCTAGCAAGACAAAATCATGAAAGCAAGCTGGACTAGAAAACCATGAACAGAAAATAACAAACGGGGACTTAGCTTCTTGCAGGAAGAGACAGGTCTCCAAAAAGATCCAAGAGCGAACTGAACCAGCACAGGAACATTGACAGCTGGCATAGAGTAACGATCTGAGTGGAGTTAAATAGAGAAGCCAACCAAAGGATAAACCACGTCACCTGTGTAAGGAACCTCATAAGCAGCAGCTTCACTCACAGCCACCAGAGGGAGTCCATGGACAGAATTCGCCGAAGTACCATTCACAACCACAGGAGGGAGTTCAACAACAGAATTCACAACAGTACCCCCCCCTTGAGGAGGGGTCACCGAACCCTCACCAGAGCCCCCAGGCCGATCAGGATGAGCCAAATGAAAGGCACGAACTAGATCAGCAGCATGAACATCAGAGGCAAAAACCCAGGAATTATCTTCCTGACCATAACCCTTCCACTTGACCAGGTACTGGAGTTTCCGTCTCGAAACACGAGAATCCAAAATCTTCTCCACCACATACTCCAACTCCCCCTCGACCAACACCGGGGCAGGAGGATCAACGGAGGGAACCATAGGCGCCAACAACGACCTATGGAACACATTATGGATGGCAAAAGAAGCTGGAAGGTCCAAACGAAATGACACAGGATTAAGAACTTCAGAAATCTTATATAGCCCAATGAAACGAGGCTTAAACTTAGGAGAGGAAACCTTCATAGGAACGTGACGAGATGACAACCAAACCAAATCCCCAACACGAAGTCGGGGACCAACACAGCGCCGGCGGTTAGCGAAACGTTGAGCCTTCTCCTGGGACAATGTCAAATTGAGTCCAAATCTGCTGCAACCTGTCCACCACCGTATCCACACCAGGACAGTCCGAAGGCTCAACCTGCCCTGAAGAGAAACGAGGATGGAAACCAGAATTACAGAAAAAAGGAGAAACTAAAGTAGCCGAGCTGGCCCGATTATTAAGGGCGAACTCAGCCAAAGGCAAGGAGGACACCCAATCATCCTGATCAGCAGAAACAAAGCATCTCAGATATGTTTCCAAAGTCTGATTAGTTCATTCGGTTTGGCAATTAGTCTGAGGATGGAAAGCCGAAGAAAAAGACAAATCAATGCCCATCTTAGCACAAAAGGACCACCAAAACCTCGAAACAAACTGGGAACCTCTGTCCGAGACGATGTTCTCTGGAATGCCATGCAAACGAACCACATGCTGGAAAAACAATGGCACCAAATCAGAGGAGGAAGGCAATTTAGACAAGGGTACCAAATGGACCATCTTAGAGAAGCGATCACAAACCACCCAAATGACCGACATCCTTTGAGAAACAGGGAGATCAGAAATAAAATCCATGGAAATATGCGTCCAGGGCCTCTTCGGGACCGGCAAGGGCAAAAGCAACCCACTGGCACGAGAACAGCAGGGCTTAGCCCGAGCACAAGTCCCACAGGACTGCACAAAAGAACGCACATCCCGTGACAAAGAAGGCCACCAAAAGGATCTAGCCACCAAATCTCTGGTACCAAAGATTCCAGGATGACCAGCCAACACTGAACAATGAACCTCAGAGATAACTCTACTAGTCCATCTATCAGGGACAAACAGTCTCTCCGCTGGACAACGGTCAGGTCTATCAGCCTGAAACTTCTGCAGCACACGCCACAAATCAGGGGAGATGGCAGAAAAAATTACCCCCTCTTTGAGAATACCCGCCGGCTCCGGAACACCCGGAGAGTCAGGCACAAAACTCCTTGACAGGGCATCAGCCTTCACATTCTTAGATCCCGGAAGGTATGAAACCACAAAATCAAAACGGGAGAAAAACAGCGACCATCGAGCCTGTCTAGGATTCAACCGTTTGGCAGACTCGAGATAAGTCAAATTCTTGTGATCCGTCAAGACCACCACTCGATGTTTAGCTCCTTCAAGCCAATGTCGCCACTCCTCGAATGCCCACTTCATGGCCAACAACTCTCGATTGCCAACATCATAATTGCACTCAGCAGGCGAGAATTTTCTAGAAAAGAAGGCACATGGTTTCATCACCGAGCCATCAAAACTTCTTTGCGACAAAACAGCCCCTGCTCCAATCTCAGAAGCATCAACCTCGACCTGAAACGGGAGCGAAACATCTGGCTGGCACAACACAGGGGCAGAAGAAAAACGACGCTTCAACTCCTGAAAAGCCTCTACAGCCGCAGAGGACCAATTGACCACATCAGCACCTTTCTTGGTCAAATCAGTCAACGGTTTAGCAATACTAGAAAAATTAGCGATGAAGCGATGGTAAAAATTAGCAAAGCCCAGGAACTTCTGCAGGCTCTTCACAGATGTCGGCTGAGTCCAATCATAAATGGCCTGAACTTTAACAGGGTCCATCTCGATAGTAGAAGGGGGAAAAATGAAACCCAAAAATGAAACCTTCTGAACTCCAAAGAGACACTTTGACCCCTTCACAAACAAGGAATTCGCACGAACGACCTGGAACACCATTCTGACCTGCTTCACATGAGACTCCCAATCATCCGAAAAGACCAAAATGTCATCCAAATATACAATCATGAATCTATCCAGGTACTCTCGAAAGATGTCATGCCTAAAGGACTGAAACACAGATGGAGCATTAGAAAGCCCGAATGGCATAACCAAGTACTCAAAATGGCCCTCGGGCGTATTAAATGCTGTTTTCCATTCATCGCCCTGTTTAATTCGCACAAGATTATACGCCCCTCGAAGATCTATCTTGGTGAACCAACTAGCCCCCTTAATCTGAGCAAACAAATCAGACAGCAGCGGCAAAGGATACTGAAATTTGACTGTGATCTTATTAAGAAGGCGGTAATCAATACAAGGTCTCAAAGAGCCATCCTTCTTGGCCACAAAAAAGAACCCTGCTCCCAATGGTGAAGACGATGGGCGAATATGACCCTTCTCCCAGGACTCCTTTATATAACTCCGCATAGCGGCGTGCTCTGGCACAGATAAATTGAACAGTCGACCCTTAGGAAACTTACTACCAGGAATCAAATTAATAGCACAATCGCAGTCCCTATGAGGAGGTAAGGCACCGGATTTGGGCTCATCAAATACATCCCGGTAATCCGACAAAAACTCAGGGACTTCAGAAGGAGTGGAAGGCGAAATTGACAGCAATGGAGCATCACCATGTACCCCTTGACAACCCCAGCTGGACACAGACATTGATTTCCAATCCAATACTGGGTTGTGGACCTGTAGCCATGGTAACCCCAAAACGACCACATCATGCAGATTATGCAACACCAAAAAGCGAATATCCTCCTGATGTGCATGAGCCATGCACATGGTCAAATGAGTCCAGTACTGAGGCTTATTCTTGGCCAAAGGCGTAGCATCAATTCCTCTCAATGGAATAGGATACTGCAAGGGCTCCAAGAGAAAACCACAGCGCCTGGCAAACTCCAAGTCCATCAAGTTCAGGGCAGCGCCTGAATCCACAAATGCCATAACAGAATAGGACGACAGAGAGCAAATCAGAGTAACGGACAAAAGAAATTTAGACTGTACAGTACCAATGGTGGCAGACCTAGCGGACCGCTTAGTGCGCTTAGGACAATCGGACATAGCATGAGTGGATTAACCACAGTAAAAACACAGCCCATTCTGACGTCTGTGTTCTTGCCGTTCAGCTCTGGTCAAAGTCCTATCACACTGCATAGGCTCAGGCCTATGCTCAGAGAATACCGCCAGATGGTGCACAGCTTTGCGCTCACGCAAGCACCGATCGATCTGAATGGCCAAGGACATAGACTCATTCAGACCAGCAGGCGTGGGAAATCCCACCATGACATCCTTAAGGGCTTCAGAAAGACCCTTTCTGAAAATTGCCGCCAGGGCACACTCATTCCACTGAGTAAGCACAGACCACTTTCTAAACTTCTGACAGTACACCTCCGCTTCATCCTGACCCTGACACAAAGCCAGCAAGATTTTCTCTGCCTGATCCACTGAATTTGGTTCATCATCAAGCAATCCAAGTGCCAGAAAAAACGCATCAACATCACGCAATGCAGGATCTCCTGGCGCAAGGGAAAATACCCAGTCTTGAGGGTCACCACGCAACAACGAAATAATGATTTTTACTTGTTGAACGGGGTCACCAGAGGAGCGGTGTTTCAAAGCTAGAAACAGTTTACAATTATTTTTGAAATTCAGAAACTTAGATCTATTCCCAGAAAATAAATCAGGAATAGGAATTCTAGGCTCTAACATAGGATTCTGAACCACAAAATCTTGAATGTTTTGTACCCTTGCAGTGAGATGATCCACACAAGAGGAGAGACCTTGAATGTCCATCTCTACACCTGTGTCCTGAACCACCCAAAGTTCTAGGGGAAAAGAAAGACAAAACACAGTGCAAAGAAAAAAAAATAGTTTCAGAGCTTCTCTTATCCCTCTATTAAGATGCATTAATACTTTGGGCCAGCTGTACTGTTATGACCTGGTGGTTAGGAGCACCAGGAATGACCTGATGGTTAAAGTCACAGGACAAGCTCTGGGAAGTGGGAACTTTGCTGACCGCAATCCCTAATCCTATCACACACACTAGAAGTAGCCGTGGAGCGTACCTAACAGGCCTAGATGCCTCGGCACAGCCTAAGAACTAGCTAGCCCTAGAGATAGAAAATAAAGCCTACCTTGCCTCAGAGAAATTTCCCCAAAGGAAAAGGCAGCCTCCCACAAATATTAACTGTGAGTTAAGATGAAAGTCACAAACACAGAAATGAAACAGGTTTTAGCAAAGGGAGGCCAGACTAACAAAATAGACAGAGGATAGGAAAGGTATCTTTGCGGTCAGCACAAAAACTACAAAAGACCACGCAGAGTGTGCAAAAAGACCCCCGCACCGACTCACGGTGCGGAGGCGCCACCCTGCATCCCAGAGCTTCCAGCTAGCAAGACAAAATCATGAAAGCAAGCTGGACTAGAAAACCATGAACAGAAAATAACAAACGGGGACTTAGCTTCTTGCAGGAAGAGACAGGTCTCCAGAAAGATCCAAGAGCGAACTGAACCAGCATAGGAACATTGACAGCTGGCATGGAGTAATGATCTGAGTGGAGTTAAATAGAGCAGCCAGCCAAAGGATAAACCACGTCACCTGTGTAAGGAACCTCAGAAGCAGCAGCTTCACTCACAGCCACCAGAGGGAGTCCATGGACAGAACTCGCCGAAGTACCATTCACGACCACAGGAGGGAGTTCAACAACAGAATTCACAACAGGGCAGGCTGCAGCATCGCGCTCCCCATGACAGAGTGCTCCCCGTGAGGTCTCTAAGGCTGGAGTGAGAGTGGGGACTTGGAAGCCTCCATAATCTGAGAAGACTCTTCCCCTGACAGTGACTCGAGTGCAGCCCTGGTGACCGCAGCCCTGGTGACCGCAGGGACAAGCAAAGATCCCTGAGTGTGATAAGTAACTGCCCAGTGTGTGTGTGTGACATTACTACAGAGAAGCTGCCAGGCTTACAGAGACTCCTGGGCAGTGACTGACGAGACTGTGCTACTTCCCGGTTTCAGTTTCACTTTGAGAAGAACAGGCTTCAGAGACTTAACCCCAGAGTTTCCAGGAAACAGAGAAGATACTTATATTCCCTGGTCTCCGCAGTATCAGTACAGAGACTGTGATTCTTGGTGAGAGACTTAACAGTGCGGAGCCCCTGATTCCTGGCTGTGCTGTAAAAGCTAAAGACTGCATCTTGTGAGTACATGAAAGCGGACTCTGCTGGTGACTGTACCCACGCTGGAATTAGGACCCTCCAGTCAGGACCTCCCTGGACTGATAAGTCACAAGAACACTTGTTAACCCTTTTGTTCTCTCTTAACTGTTTACTGTTTGATTTACCTCTATTAACCCCCTGTTTACTCCCTGCGAGGAGAATCTTACTCCTGTTAATAAATTCCCCTCAACAGTTGGTCTGTCTGTTCCGTGGTGACATACGCAATCCTGCACTCTATTACAGGTGTAACATGTAGAAGATTTGACTGCATTTCTCCAGATCTCCTGCCAAATACAGGGTGGAAGAGGTTCTCCCAAAAACCTTATTTACTCATATAAGAGTAATTGGAGTGTTCATATGGATGAGGATTAAATAATATCTAGAAATATCCGATATAAGGCCCTCGGTTAAAAGTCCTGCACCACAAAATCTTTCAAAATTTGTGGGGTAAGAGACTTTAAAGGTGGAGTAAAGAGAATGCATATAGTGTCTGATCTGCAAGTATCTGTAGTGAGAGTTAGCCGGTAGATTATGCCTGAGCTATAACGTGCTATAATGTGTTAAATGGTAATAGGGCTCTAGAGAGCATATCCACTGTATCTGTAAAGCAGAAAAGCTGCTTATTAGACCATGGCTTTGTCTAATTACCACTCAGACTATCCGGTATCGCTGGATAAAATAGGAATGAAGTCAAAGGGGAATGTTCTGATATTAGTGGGAGTTTTTTTGAGCATTGATCCCAAATTGTTTTGGTAAGGGTTATTGGGTCTGTGTGAATGTAACTTCTTGGAAGAGGTTCCCCAAAGGTAGGAGTTAGGGTGTACTGGGGATAGCCAGAGTTTCTCAACCTCCATCCATCTAGAAAATGCTCTATGATTAGACCACACTGGGATATGACGAAGATGAGCTGCCCAGTAATACTTGATGATATCAGGTACACCCAGTCCTCCTCTAGACTTACTCACAAGCATAATTTGTTTTGTTTTTTATCGTATGCCTTTTGTGTGCCCAAATAAATTGAGGAATAAATGATTGGACATTATGTAGTTCCCTAAAAGGGATACAAACGGGGAGGGTTTCAAACAGGTAAAAGAGTTTTGGAAGTATGGTCATTTTTACCGCTGAGATTTTTCCAAATAGAGATAGTGGAAGCTTGTTCCATATATCAAGTAATCACCTAAGTGCCAGAAATAATTTTGGAAAGTTAATATGTAGTTGTGTTATTGTCAGTAGAACATTGTCTACAAATAGAGATAGTGTGAACTCCCTGTCCCTCACCACTACTCAGTGAATGTTTGGGTCAAGGCGAATGGCAGCAGCCAGGGGTTCAATACATAAAACAAATATTAGGAGGACAGGGGGAACCCCTGCTGGGTACCATTATGAATTAAGAGAGGCCGAGAGAGAGAGCACATATGGGAGTTTAACTGATGCTGAGGGTAGTGAATACAGACCCTGCAGGTGTCGAAAGTCAAAATTGGTTCAGAGTTTCAAACATAAATGACCACCCGAGGCTGTCAAAGGCCTTTTCGGCATCTAGTCTGAGTAGTAATGCTGATCCCTTCATCCTGTTTACAACCTCAGTGAGGTTTATTACCCTCCTTGTATTATCCCCCTTCTGCCTACACGGTATAAACCCAACTTGGTCCTTATGGATAAGATGAGGAAGCCAAAAAGACAATCACAATGCCAATATTTTAGTGAAGATTTTTAAATCCGCATTAAGTAAAGCAATAGGCCTGTAATTAGCACAATCTAGTGGGTCCTTCCTTGGTGTTGGAATGAGAGTAATATTTGAGTGTAGCATAATAGATGGTATTGCCAAACCTGTCAGAAATTGTTAAACAGAGTGACTAAATGGGTGGTAAGGAGTGCTTTAAATGTTTTAAAATATAAATCTGTTAGCCCATCTGGTCCCGGAGATTTGCCGTTAGGAAGCAGTTTAAGTACTTCATCTAGGGGGCATGGCCTAGCAGTCGATGTGAGCGGTCGGCTCCTGTGACCCCTCCGCTGCATTACTTCAAAGTCACTCCAGAGTGCCGGTAACGAGCTGTGCTGGTGATGGTGGGGAGTGGAGGCAGACCCCGACACATGGAGCCGTGGTGACCCGCGATCATGGTGAGGAAACAGCAGCAGGATGCGAGGACGGGAGCTGGGAGCCGGCCTGAAGATGGCACCGAGAGCATGGAGGCAGCAGAGAAGGCAGACGCAGCAAATGCCTCATATGCAAGGAGGCTGGAGATAGCGGCCAAATTGGAGAAGTTGGCAAGGCTGGAAGGAGCAGCAAAGGTGATGGCTGAAGTGGGAGAGGGGTAGACCAGGGAGGAGAAAGAAGAAGACACAGAGGCTGATTCGGTACAGGAAAGGTTAATGGGTGAGGATGAACGGCAGGAAAAGGAGAGTGTGGAGCAGGAAAATACAGAGGAGCCTGTTATAGGGGAGCCCTCATTGAAGGATGTATATGACTTGGCTAGATTTTGTAAGACTGCACTAACAACCCTTACAAAGAAAGTTGATGGGGTTAAAGAAGAAATGTCCAGTATGAAAGCAGCCATAAATAAAGTTGATGCCAGGGTGGGGGCAGTGGAGGAGAGAGTGAGTGTGTTGGAAGACCAATTTTCTAAAATGCAGAAGTCTCACACTCAATGTTTGCAGAGATGTGCTGCCCTGGCTGATAAAAATGATGACTTGGAAAACCACTCAAGGCAGAATAATGTGAGGTTAGTGGGCACACCCGAGAAGGTGGAAGGGATCGATCCTACAGCGTTTATTGAGGATTGGCTCCACACTAAAATTGGCGCCGATAACTTGACCAAACGTTATGCGATGGAAAGAGTGCACTGCGTCCCCATGGGACCCCTCCTGCCGGGATCCCCCCCATACTATTCTTGCTAAGATCCTTAATTATAGAGACGGAGACATTATACTAAGGAAAGCAAGAACGGCCAACGATCTGTGCTTTAACCCCTTTCTGTCATTGGACGTACTATTCCGTCCATGTGGTGTGGGCCTTAATTCCCAAGGACGGAATAGTACGTCCAGCTCGATCGGCCGCGCTCACGGGGGAGCGCGTCCGATCGCGGCCGGGTGTCAGCTGCCTATCGCAGCTGACATCCGCCACTATGTGCCAGGAGCGGTCACGGACCGCCCCCGACACATTAACCCCCGGGACACCGCGATCAAACATAATCGTGGTGTGCCGGCAGTATAGGGAAGCATCGCGCACGGAGGGGGCTCCCTGCGGGCTTCCCTGAGACCCCCACAGCAACGCGATGTGATCGCGTTGCTGCGAGGGTCTCTTACCTTCCGTCCTCGCTTCAGGCCCGGATCCAAAATGGCCACGGCATCCGGGTCCTGCAGGGAGGGAGGTGGCTTACCAAGTGCCTGCTCAGAGCAGGCGCTTGGTAAGCCTGCAGCGCTGTAAGTCAGATCGTTGATCTTACAGAGTGCTGTGCAAACTGTCAGATCAGCGATCTGTGATGTCCCCCCCCCGGGACAAAGTAACATAAGTAAAAAAAAAAAATTTCCACATGTTTAAAAAGAAAAAAAAAAATCCTAAATAAAGAAAAAAATAATATTATTCCCATAAATACATTTCTTTATCTAAATAAAAAAACAAACAAACAATAAAAGTACACATATTTAGCATTGCCGCGTCCGTAACGACCCAACCTATAAAACTGTCCCACTAGTTAACCCCTTCAGTAAACACCGTAAGAAAAAAAAAATGAGGGAAAAAACAATGCTTTATTATCATACCGCCGAACAAAAAGTGGAATAACACGCGATCAAAAAGACAGATATAAATAACCATGGTACTGCTGAAAACGTCATCTTGTCCCGCAAAAAAACAAGCCACCATACATCATCAGCAAAAAAATAAAAAAGTTATAGTCCTCAGAATAAAGCGATGCAAAAATAATTATTTTTTCTATAAAATAGTTTTTATCGTATAAAAGCGCCAAAACATAAAAAAAAACCCATATCCCACCGCTACACGGGAATGGGAAGAGAGTGGCCAAGTGCCAGAATAGGCGCATCTTCCAGATGTGCCTTTTCTGGGGTGGCTGGGGGCAGATGTTTTTAGCCAGGGGGTCCAATAACCATGGACCTCTCCAAGCTATTAACCCCTTCATGACCTTGGGATTTTTCGTTTTTCCGTGTTCGTTTTTCACTCCCCTCTTTCCCAGAGCCATAACTTTTTTATTTTTCCGTCAATTTGGCCATGTGAGGGCTTATTTTTTGCGGGACGAGTTGTACTTTTGAACGACATCATTGGTTTTAGCATGTCATGTACTAGAAAACGGGAAAAAAAATTCCAAGTGCGGTGAAATTGCATAAAAAGTGCAATCCCACACTTGTTTTTTGTTTGGCTTTTTTGCTAGGTTCACTAAATGCTAAAACTGACCTGCCATTATGATTCTCCAGGTCATTACGAGTTCATAGACACCAAACATGACTAGGTTATTTTTTATCTAAGTGGTGAAAAAAAATTCCAAACGTTGCTAAAAAAAAAATAAAATTGCGCCATTTTCCGATACCCGTAGCGTCTCCATTTTTCGTGATCTGGGGTCGGTTGGGGGCTTATTTTTTGCGTGCCAAGATGACATTTTTAATGATAGCATTTTGGTGCAGATACGTTCTTTTGATCGCCCGTTATTGCATTTTAATGCAATGTCGCGGCGACCAAAAAAACGCAATTCTGGCGTTTTTAATTTTTATTCCGCTACGCTGTTTAGCGATCAGGTTAATGCTTTTTTTTAGTTGATAGATCGGGCGATTCTGAGCGCGGCGATACCAAATATGCATAGATTTTATATTTTTTTATTGATTTATTTTGATTGGGGCGAAAGGGGGGTGATTTAAACTTTTATATATTTTTTTTTAACATTTTTTTCAACTTTTTTTTTTAACTTTTGCCATGCTTCAATAGCCTCCATGGGAGGCTAGAAGCAGGCACAGCACGATCACCTCTGCTACATAGCAGCGATCTGCTGATCGCTGCTATGTAGCAGAAATGGAGGTGTGCTGTGAGCGCCGACCACAGGGTGGCGCTCACAGCCACCGGCGATCAGTAACCATAGAGGTCTCAAGGACCTCTATGGTTACAATGGAGACGCATCGCCGACCCCCGATCATGTGACGGGGGTCGGCGATGACGTCATTTCCGGCCGCCCGGCCGGATGCGGTAGTTAAATGCCGCTGTCTGCGTTTGACAGCGGCATTTAACTAGTTAATAGGTGCGGGCAGATCGCGATTCTGCCCGCGCCTATTACGGGCACATGTCAGCTGTTCAAAACAGCTGACATGTCCCGGCTTAGATGCGGGCTCACCGCGGAGCCCTGCATCAAAGCAGGGGATCTGACCTCGGACGTACTATCCCGTCCGAGGTCAGCTAGGGGTTAATATCTGCCCTCAGCCCTGGCTTTACTACTCTGGCGGAGAAAATTGCGCGGGAGCCCACGCCAATTTTTTCCGCCATTTAACCATTTTATTTAATAGCTAGAACGGCCAAATTTTGCACATATGCACTACTAACATTAGTAGTGTGGAATATGCAAAAAAATGGGGATATGAGATGGTTTACTGTATGTAAACCAGGTCTCATATCATGTCGGGTTTAGGAAGGAGATAGCAAAAGCCGGTAATTGAATTACCGACTTTAAAGCTATCTCGCGCTGTATGAAGTAATAATATATATACATATATGTGTCTCAATGACATATATATATATATATATATATATATATATATACCTATTCTATGTGTCCACATTTATTCTACCTATTCTATTGTAAGCTGTCAGTGTGATTTTACTGTACACCGCACTGAATTGCCGGCTTTTCTCTCTAACACCGCTGCGTATTTCTCGCAAGTCACACTGCTGGTCCGTGTGTAATCCGTATTTTTCTGGCTTCCATAGACTTTCATTGGCGTTTTTTTTGCGCAATACGGTGACAAACGCAGCATGCTGCGATTTTCTACGGCCATAGAAAGCCGTTTAATACAGATCAGTAAAATACGGCAGATAGGAGCAGGGGAATAGAGAATAATTGGGACGTTTGTTAGGCGTGTTTTACGGACGTATTTTATGCGCTGAAACGTCTGTAAAACTCGCTAGTGTGACGCCGGCCTCACAGTGGTGTCCCACCGTGGACAATGTAAAAAAGTTTAAAAAAAATTAACATGTGTAAAAATATATATTTTTTAATTCCTAAATAAATAACAACATAAATATATTTTACAAAAAATACATTTTTGTGTAAATAAAAGCGATAAAAGTACACATTTAATATCGCCGTGTCCGTAACAACCAGACCTATAAAACTGTCTCATTAGCTAACCCCTTCAGTGAACACCGTAAATAAATAAATAAAAAACTAGGCAAAAAACAATGCTTTATCATCATACAGCCGAACATAAAGTGGAATAACACGCAAAAAAGATGGCTATAAATAAACATGGTACCGATGAAAACGTCATCTTGTCCCTCAAAAAACGAGCCATCACACAGCGTCATCACCAAAAAAATAAAAAAGTTATAGCTCTCAGAATAAAGCGATGCAAAAATAATTATTTTTTCTATAAAATAGTTTTTATCGTATAAAAGCGCCAAAACATAAAAAAATGATATAAATGAGGTATCGCTGTAATCGTACTGACCCGAAGAATAAAACTGCTTTATCAATTTTACCAAACACGGAACGGTATAAACGCCTCCCCCAAAAGAAATTCATGAATAGCTGGTTTTTGGTCTTTCTGTCTCACAAAAATCGGAAAAAAAAGACGATCAAAAAATGTCACGCGCCCGAAAATGTTACCAGTAAAAACGTCAACTCGTCTTGCAAAAAACAAGACCTCACATGACTCTGTGGACTCAAATATGGAAAAATTATAGCTCTCAAAATGTGGTAACGCAAAAAATATTTTTTGCAATAAAAAGCGTCTTTCAGTGTGTGATGGCTGCCAATCATAAAAATCCGCTAAAAAACCCGCTATAAAAGTAAATCAAAACCCCCCTTCATCACCCCCTTAGTTAGGGAAAAATTAAAAAATAAAAAAAAATGTATTTATTTCCATTTTCCCATTAGGGTTAGGGTTAGGGCTAGGGTTAGGGCTAGGGTTGGGGCTAAGGTTAGGGCTAGGGTTGGGGCTAGGGTTGGGGCTAGGGTTAGGGCTAGGGTTGGGGCTAGGGTTAAGGCTACAGTTAGGGTTGGGGCTAAAGTTAGGGTTAGGGTTGGGGCTAAAGTTAGGGTTAGGATTACATTTACGGTTGGGAATAGGGTTGGGATTAGGGTTAGGGATGTGTTTGGATTAGGGTTTCAGTTATAATTGGGGGGTTTCCACTGTTTAGGCACATCAGGGGCTCTCCAGACGTGACATGGCGTCCGATCTCAATTCCAGCCAATTCTGCGTTGAAAAAGTAAAACAGTGCTCCTTCCCTTCCGAGCTCTCCCGTGTGCCCAAACAGGGGTTTATCCCAACATATGGGGTATCAGCGTACTCAGGACAAATTGGACAACAACTTTTGGGGTCCAATTTCTCCTGTTACGCTTGGGAAAATACAAAACTGTGGGCTAAAAAATAATTTTTGGGGGAATTTTTTTTTATTATTTTCACGGCTCTGCATTATAAACTGTAGTGAAACACTTGGGGGTTCAAAGTTCTCACAACACATGTAGATATAACTATAGCAATTGTTACCATCCACCTCTGTGTCTTCTGTTTTCCTCATAGTTTGTAAGCTTGCGAGCAGGGCCCTCATTTCCTCCTGGTATCTGTTTTGAACTGTATTTCTGTTATGCTGTAATGTCTATTGTCTGTGCAAGTCCCCTCTATAATTTGTAAAGCGCTGCGGAATATGTTGGCGCTATATAAATAAAATTTATTATTATTATTATTATTATAGATAAGTTCCTTTGGGGGTCGAGTTTCCAATATGGTGTCACTTGTAGGGGGTTTCTACTGTTTAGGTACATTAGGGGCTCTGCAAACGCAATGTGACGCCTGCAGACCAATCCATCTAAGTCTGCATTCCAAATGATGCTCCTTCCCTTCCGAACCCTCCCATGCGCTCAAACGGTTGTTCCCCCCACATATCGGGTATCAGCGTACTCAGAACAAAATGGACAACAATATTAAGGGTCCAATTTCTCCTGTTACCCTTGGAAAAATACAAAACTGGGGGCTAAAAAATAATTTTTGTGGGAAAAAAATTGTTTTATTTTTACTGCTCTGCATGATAAACCTCTGTGAAGCCCTTGGTGGGTCAAAGTGCTCACCACACATCTAGATAAGTTCCTTAGGGGGTCTACTTTCCAAAATAGTGTCACTTGTTGGCGGCTTCAATGTTTAGGCACATCAGTGGCTCTCCAAACGCAACATGGCGTCCCATCTCAATTCCTGTCAATTTTGCATTGAAAAGTCAAACGGTGCTCCTTACCTTCCGAGCTCTCCCATGTGCCCAAACAGTGGTTTACCCCCACATATGGGGTATCGGTGTACTCAGGACAAATTGTACAACAACTCTTGGGGACCAATTTTTTCTCTCACCCTTGGGAAAATAAAAAATTGGGGGCGAAAAATACATTTTGTGAAAAAATATGATTTTTTATTTTTACGGTTCTGCATTATAAACTTCTACTTTCCAAAATGGTGTCACTTGTGGGGGGTTTCAATGTTTAGGCACATCAGTGGCTCTCCAAACGCAACATGGCGTCCCATCTCAATTCCAGTCAATTTTGCATTGAAAAGTCAAATGGCGCTCCTTCGCTTCCGAGCTCTGTTATGCGCCCAAACAGTGGTTTACCCCCACATATGGGGTATCGGCGTACTCAGGACAAATTGTACAACAACTTTTGGCATCCATTTTCTCCTGTTACCCTTGGGAAAATAAAATAAATTGGAGCTGAAGTAAATTTTTGGTGAAAAATAGTTAAATGTTCATTTTTATTTAAACATTCCAAAAATTCCTGTGAAACACCTGAAGGGTTAATAAACTTCTTGAATGTGGTTTTGAGCACCTTGAGGGGTGCAGTTTTTACAATGATGTCACACTTGGGTATTTTCTATCATATAGACCCCTCAAAATGACTTCAAATGAGATGTGGTCCCTAAAAAAAATGGTGTTGCAAAAATGAGAAATTGCTGGTCAACTTTTAACCCTTATAACTCCCTAACAAAAAAACATTTTGGTTCCAAAATTGTGCTGATGTAAAGTAGACATGTGGGAAATGTTACTTATTAAGTATTTTGTGTGACATATCTCTGTGATTTAATTGCATAAAAATTCAAAGTTGGAAAATTGCGAAATTTTCTACATTTTCGCCAAATTTCCGTTTTTTTTTCACAAATAAACGCAGGTAATATCAAAGAAATTTTACCACTATCATGAAGTACAATATGTCACGAGAAAACAATGTTAGAATCACTGGGATCTGTTGAAGCGTTCCAGAGTTATAACCTCATAAAGGGACGGTGGTCAGAATTGTTAAAATTGGCATGGTCATTAACCCCTTCATGACCCGGCCTATTTTGACCTTAAAGACCTGGCCGTTTTTTGCAATTCTGACCAGTGTCCTTTTATGAGGTAATAACTCAGGAACGCTTCAACGGATCCTAGCGGTTCTGAGAATGTTTTTTCGTGACATATTGGGCTTCATGATAGTGGTAAATTTGGGTCAATAAATTCTGCGTTTATTTGTGATAAAAATGGAAATTTGGCGAAAATTTTGAAAATTTCGCAATTTTAAAATTTTGAATTTTTATTCTGTTAAACCAGAGAGTTATGTGACACAAAATAGTAATAAATAACATTTCCCACATGTCTACTTTACATCAGCACAATTTTGGAAACAAAATTTATTTTTGTTAGGAAGTTATAAGGGTTAAAATTTGACAAGCAATTTCTAATTTTTACAACGAAATTTACAAAACCATTTTTTTTAGGGACCACCTCACATTTGAAGTCAGTTTGAGGGGTCTATATGGCTGAAAATACCCAAAAGTGACACCATTCTAAAAACTGCACCCCTCAAGGTGCTCAAAACCACATTCAAGAAGTTTATTAACCCTTCAGGTGCTTCACAGCAGCAGAAGCAACATGGAAGGAAAAAATTAACATTTAACTTTTTAGTCACAAAAATGATCTTTTAGCAACAATTTTTTTATTTTCCCAATGGTAAAAGGAGAAACTGAACCACGAAAGTTGTTGTCCAATTTGTCCTGAGTACGCTGATACCTCATATGTAGGGGTAAACCACTGTTTGGGCGCATGGCAGGGCTTGGAAGGGAAGGAGCACCATTTGACTTTTTGAATGAAAAATTGGCACCACTCTTTAGCGGACACCATGTCACGTTTGGAGAGCCCCCGTGTGCCTAAAAATTGGAGCTCCCCCACAAGTGACCCCATTTTTGAAACTAGACGCCCCAAGGAACTTATCTAGATGCATAGTGAGCACTTTAAACCCCCAAGTGCTTCACAAATTGATCCGTAAATATGAAAAAGTACTTTTTTTCACAGAAAAATTTTTTTAGCCTCAATTTTTTCATTTTCACATGGGCAACAGGATAAAATGGATCCTAAAATTTGTTGGGCAATTTCTCCTGAGTACACCGATACCTCACATGTGGGGGTAAACCACTGTTTGGGCACACGGCAGGGCTCAGAAGGGAAGGCGCGCCATTTGACTTTTTGAATGGAAAATTAGTTCCAATTGTTAGCGGACACCATGTCGCGTTTGGAGAGCCCCTGTGTGCCTAAACATTGGAGCTCCCCCACAAGTGACCCCATTTTGGAAACTAGACCCCCAAGGAACTTATCTAGATGCATATTGAGCACTTTAAACCCCCAGGTGCTTCACAGAAGTTTATAAAGCAGAGCCATGAAAATAAAAAATAATTTTTCTTTCCTCAAAAATGATTTTTTAGCCTGGAATTTCCTATTTTGCCAAGGGTAATAGATGAAATTGGATACCAAATGTTGGTGTCCAGTTTGTCCAGAGTATGCCGATACCTCACATGTGGGGGTAAAACACTGTTTGGGCACACGGCAGGGCTCGGAAGGGAAGGCGCACCATTTGACTTTTTGAATGGAAAATTAGCTCCAATTGTTAGCGGACACCATGTCGCGTTTGGAGAGCCCCTGTGTGCCTAAACATTGGAGCTCCCCCACAAGTGACCCCATTTTGGAAACTAGACCCCCAAAGGAACTAATCTAGATGTGTGGTGAGCACTTTGAACCTCTAACTGCTTCACAGAAGTTTATAACGCAGAGCCATGAAAATCAAATAAAAATTTTCTTTTCTCAAAAATGATTTTTTAGCCCGCAATTTTTTATTTTCCCATGGGTAACAGGAGAAATTTGACCCCAAAAGTTGTTGTCCAGTTTACCACTGTTTGGGCACATGCCGGGGCTCGGAAGTGAAGTAGTGACGTTTTGAAATGCAGACTTTGATGGAATGCTCTGCCGGCGTCACGTTGCGTTTGCAGATATCCTGATGTGGCTAAACAGTAGAAACCCCCCCACAAGTGACCCCATTTTGGAAACTAAACCCCGAAAGGAACTTATCTAGATGTGTGGTGAGCACTTTCAACCCCCAAGTGCTTCACAGAAGTTTATAACGCAGAGCCGTGAAAATAATAAATACGTTTTCTTTCCTCAAAAATAATTATTTAGCCCAGAATTTTTTAATTTTCCCAAGGGTAACAGGAGAAATTTGACCTTAATATTTGTTGTCCAGTTTCTCCTGAGTACGGTGATACCCCATATGTGGGGGTAAACTACTGTTTGGGCACATGCCGGGGCTCGGAAGTGAAGTAGTGACGTTTTGAAATGCAGACTTTGATGGAATGCTCTGCGGGCATCACGTTGCGTTTGCAGAGACCCTGATGTGGCTAAACAGTAGAAACCCCCACAAGTGACCCAGTTTTGAAAACTAGACCCCGAAAGCAACTTATTTAGATATGTGGTGAGCACTTTGAACCCCCAAGTGCTTCACAGATGTTTACAACGCAGAGCCGTGAAAATAAAAAATCATTTTTCTTTCCACAAAAATGATGTTTTAGCAAGCAATTTTTTATTTTCATAAGGGTAACAGGAGAAATTGGACCCCAGCAATTGTTGCGCAGTTTGTCCTGAGTATGCTGGTACCCCATATGTGGGGGTAAACCACTGTTTGGGCACACGTCGTGGCTTGGAAGTGAGGGAGCACCATTTGACTTTTTGAATACAAGATTGGCTGGAATCAATGGTGGCGCCATGTTGCGTTTGGAGACCCCTGATGTGCCTAAACAGTGGAAACCCCTCAATTCTACCTCCAACACTAACCCCAACACACCCCTAACCCTAATCCCAACTGTAGCCATAACCCTAATCACAACCCTAACCCCAACACACCCCTAACCACAGCCCTAACCCCAACACACCCCTAACCCTAATCCCAACCCTAACCACAACCCTAATCCCAACCCTAACCCTAAGGCTATATGCCCACGTTGCGGATTCGTGTGAGATTTTTCAGCACCATTTTTGAAAAATCCGCGGGTAAAAGGCACTGCGTTTTACCTGCGGATTTACCGCGGATTTCCAGTTTTTTTTGTGCGGATTTCACCTGCGGATTCCTATTGAGGAACAGGTGTAAAACGCTGCGGAATCTGCACAAAGAATTGACATGCTGCAGAAAATACAACGCGGTATTTTCCGCATCATGGGCACAGCGGATTTGGTTTTCCATAGGTTTACATGGTACTGTAAACCTGATGGAACACTGCTGCGAATCCACAGCGGCCAATCCGCTGCAGATCCGCAGCCAAATCCGCACCGTGTGCACACAGCCTAATTCTAAAGGTATGTGCACACGCTGCGGAAAACGCTGCGGATCCGCAGCAGTTTCCCATGAGTTTACAGTTCAATGTAAACCTATGGGAAACAAAAATCGCTGTACACATGCTGCAGAAAAACTGCACGGAAACGCAGCGGTTTACATTCCGCAGCATGTCACTTCTTTCTGTGGATTCCGCAGCGGTTTTACAACTGCGCCAATAGAAAATCACAGTTGTAAAACCGCAGTGAAATGCGCAGAAAAACCGCGGTAATTCCACCATAAATCCGCAGCGGTTTAGCACTGTGGATTTATCAAATCCGCTGTGGAAAAATCCGCAGAGGACCAGAATACGTGTGCACATACCCTAACCCTAACCTAGTTCTAACTCCAACCTTAGTGGAAAAAAAAAATTCTTTATTTTATTATTGTCCCTACCTATGGGAGTGACAAAGGGGGGGGGGTCATTTACTATTTTTTTTTATTTTGATCACTGTGATAGGTTTTATCACAGTGAGCAAAATGCACATTGGAACGAATCTGCCGGCTGGCAGATTCGGCGGGCGCACTGCGCATGCGCCAGCCATTTTGGAAGATGGCGGCGCCCATGGAGAAGACCGACGGACCCCGGGAGGATCGGTAAGTATGATGGGGTGGGGAGGAGCACGGGGGGTGGATCGGAGCATGGGGGGGTGGATCGGAGCGCGGGGGGTGGATCGGAGCACGGGGGGTGGATCGGAGCATGGGGGGGTGGATTGGAGCACGGGGGGTGGATCGGAGCGTGGGGGGGTGGATCGGAGTGCGGGGGGGTGGATCGGAGTGCAGGGGGGTGGATTGGAGCACAGGGGGTGGGATTGGAGCACGGGGGGAGCAGACAAGAGCACGGGGGGTAGCAGACAGGAGGATGGAGGGGAGCGGAGCAGTGTACAGGACTGATCGGTGGAATGGGGGGGGGCGATCGGTGGGGTGGGCAGGCCAGTGTTTTCAGCTATGGCCGATGATATTGCAGCATCGGCCATGGCTGGATTGTAATATTTCACCAGTTTTAATAGGTGAAATATTACAAATCGCTCTGATTGGCAGTTTCACTTTCAACAGCCAATCAGAGCGATCGTAGCCACGGGGGGGTGAAGCCACCCCCCCTGGGCTAAACTACCACTCCCCCTGTCCCTGCAGATTGGGTGAAATTGGAGTTAACCCTTTCACCCGACCTGCAGGGACGCGATCTTTCCATGACGCCACATAGGCGTCATGGGTCGGATTGGCACCGACTTTCATGACGCCTACGTGGCGTCATGGGTCGGGAAGGGGTTAACGTGCAAACCACCCTTGGGGTAAAGGTGTTAATGGCCAAAAAATTTACATTTATCCTGATTACTCGGCCGAGGTGCAAAAGCAGAGGATGCCATATGGTGCAGTGAAGAAAAGATTGAGAGACTTGGCTTTGGCTTACTCTACCTTATATCCGGCAAAGCTCAGGGTTGTGGCCCTGGGAACAGTGCATTTTTTCCAAACACCGGAGGAGGCCACTAAATGGCTTGACTTAAATAGCAAGCAGCTCTAGGCAGACAAGGACAGAGGGAAGTGAGCGGAGTGAAATGCCGCGCTGTGTTGTGTCGTTTTTTTGACAAGGAAAAACTTCAAGATAGTGCTGTGGTATGGAGGTTCCTGATTCCTGCATATTAATTGATATGGACTTATTGTATTAATATTGTCTATGTGCATATGCGGAGGAGGTGTGGAGGAGTTTTAGATAGATAGTGGTTTAGAGGTAACGTTTATAGGGTAGCTAGACGGAGTACCCACTCTCTGACAAGAGAGGGAAAAATATAACGGGAGAACTGTTATGGTTTGTTGGGTTACTGTATGTTGGGGAGGGAGGAGGGTGGGGAGGGGTTAATTGTTCAGGGAAGAGTTTTACTGCATACAGAGAGCTGCAAGATATTTTTAAGGGTCAGGAATTTGTATGTATAGAATTGTATGATGGGTGATGGAATTAAAATTCTTCATTGGAATGTAAGAGGAAACACGAAGAGCGATCATGGAATATGCTAGGATGAGGAGGCCGGATGTTCTATGCCTCCAGGAGACACATTTACTTCAGGAAGAGGTGGAGGTGTTGAAGAGAAGGTGGATTGGGAGATCATATCATTCCACATATTCTTCATATGCTAGAGGGGTCTCTTTATTAATAGGAGCGTCTACGCCATTTGAAGAAATTGAAAGCCATGTTGATAGTGAAGGACAGTATATTTTTGTTCTTTGTAAAATTTTAAGTTAAGTTTAGTAGCTATTTACATACCTCCGCCATACAGCGGGAAAAAGTTATGTGAGGTTATGGAATTATTTAAGCAGGGTGCGTGCAGTACTGCCATTACTTATCATTGGGGATTTCAATAATGTTATAGATGAGGGATGGGATAGACATAAGCAGAGTGCAGGTAAAAGTATTAGGAAATTGACGGCATTTGAGAATTATATTAAAGAGACTGGAATGACGGACCTGTGGTGAGTGAGAAATGAGAATGCGATGTGCTACTCTTGTTATTCTGCGATACATGGGTCTCTCTCACAAATCGATATGGCATTGGGGAATTAACTAATGACACAACTGGTCTGTGGAATGGAAAATCTCCCAAGGGTGATTTCGGACCATAAGCCTATAGAATTATCTATTAGACGGATAGGGGGAAGATTGGTAAGGGAGTTGGCTGGAAGTTGAATCCGGTATGGCTGGAATATATTAATATGAATACGATAAAGGAAAAATTGGAGGACTATTAGCAGATTAATGAAGGGAATGCTGATAGTCGAGTGGTGTGGGACGCTATGAAAGCGGTGCTAAGGGGTGTTTTGAGAGATTTCCAGGTGTCGGTCGAAATCTAAGCTAGAAGACAGGGACATAATAGAAAACTTGGAGACGGTGGAGAGGGATATGGTACTAGACCCATCAATAGAAAACCAGAGTAGGCTAAGGAGTGCACAGGAAGACGTTAAAAAGGTGTATTTGAGGAAAGTGGAGAGGAGAAGAACCTTCCAGAAAATGCAATTTTATGATGAAGGTGAAAATGTGGGGCATCTGTTGTCAGTGGTTTTAGCGGCGCAGAGGGAATTGTCTTATGTATATAAATTGAAGACTGATGAGGAAATGGAGTTGGGGACACAGAGTATTTTGGGGGAATTTAGATGACTCTATAATCAGTTATATTCTTTGGGATTGGGGGACTCATTTGGAGACAGAAAGTTTTCTTGAGGAAGCAGGGCTCCCGAGTATTTACCCCTTTCTGCCATCGGACTTATTATCCCATCCATGTGACCTGGGACTTAATTCCCATGGACGGGATAGTGCGTCATCACCGATCAGCCATGCTCACGGGGGAGTGCGGCCGATCGCGGCCGGGTGTCAGCTGATTATCGCTTTAACCCCCGGAACAATGCAATCAAACAAGATCAGGGGGCTCCCTGAGACCCTCAGAACAACGCGATGTGATCGAGTTGTTCCGAGGGTCTCCTCCATTCTCCTCCCTGCAGGCCCCCGGATCCAAAATGGCTGCAGGGTCCTTGCGGGTCCTGCAGGGAGGTGGCTTCTCAGTGCCTGCTGATCACACTCGCTAAGAAGCCTCCTGCACTGCCTGTCAAATCGCTGATCTGACACAGTGCTCTGCAAAGTGTCAGATCAGCGATCTGACTTTTCACAGTGGTGTCCCACCGTGGGACAATGTAAAAAAGTTTAAAAAAAATTAACATGTGTAAAAATATATATTTTTTTATTCCTAAATAAATAAAAACATAAATATATTTTACAAAAATTAAATTTTTGTGTAAATAAAAGCGATAAAAGTACACATTTAATATTGCCGTGTCCGTAACAACCAGACCTATAAAACTGTCTCATTAGTTAACCCCTTCAGTGAACACCGTAAATAAATAAAAAACTAGGCAAAAAACAATGCTTTATCATCATACCGCCGAACATAAAGTGGAATAACACGCAAAAAAGACGGATATAAATAAACATGGTACCGATGAAAACGTCATCTTGTCCCTCAAAAAACGAGCCATCACACAGCGTCATCACCAAAAAAATAAAAAAGTTATAGCTCTCAGAATAAAGCGATGCAAAAATAATTATTTTTTATATAAAATAGTTTTTATTGTATAAAAGCGCCAAAACATAAAAAAATTACCGTATATACTCGAGTATAAGCCGAGATTTTCAGCCCAAAATTTTGGGCTGGAAATGCCCCTCTCGGCTTATACTCGAGTCACGGTAGCGGTGGGGTCGGCGGGTGAGGGGGAGATGGCGCTGAGGTATACTTACCTAGTCCCAGCGATCCTGACGCTCCCCCTGCCGTCCCATGGTCTTCTGTGCTGCTGCTTCTTCCCCTCTTCAGCGATCACGTGGGACCGCTCATTAGAAAAATGAATAGGCGGCTCCACCTCCCATAGGGGTGGAGCCGCCTATTCATTTCTCTAATCAGCGGTAACGGTGACCGCTGATAGAGAAAGAGGCTGCGGCACCGAAGACCAGCTGTGACAGGCAGAGGGAGCATCAGGATCGCTGGGACCAGGTAAGTATGTAATATTCACCTGTCCGCATTCCAGCCGCCGGGCGTCGCTCCATCTTCCCGGCGTCGCTCCGCTCTGACTGTTCAGGTCAGAGGGCGCGATGACGCATATAGTGTGCGCGGCGCCCTCTGCCTCATCAGTCAGTGCGCAGAGACGCCGGGACCGGACGCTGAGGAGCTGCAAGCAAGAAAGGTGAGTATGGCGTTTTTTTTTTATTGCAGCAGCAATGGCAGAGCTTTCTATGGCACAGCTATGGGGCAGTACTGAACGGCACACAGCAGTATATGGCAGCTATGGGGCAGTACTGAACGGCACACAGCAGTATATGGCAGCTATGGGGCAGTACTGAACGGCACACAGCAGTATATGGCACAGCTATGGGGCAGTACTGAACGGCACACAGCAGTATATGGCAGCTATGGGGCAGTACTGAACGGCACACAGCAGTATATGGCAGCTATGGGGCAGTACTGAACGGCACACAGCAGTATATGGCAGCTATGGGGCAGTACTGAACGGCACACAGCACTATATGGCAGCTATGGGGCAGTACTGAACGGCACACAGCACTATATGGCAGCTATGGGGCAGTACTGAACGGCACACAGCACTATAATGCAGCTATGGGGCAGTACTGAACGGCACACAGCACTATATGGCAGCTATGGGGCAGTACTGAACGGCACACAGCACTATATGGCAGCTATGGGGCAGTACTGAACGGCACACAGCAGTATATGGCAGCTATGGGGCAGTACTGAACGGCACACAGCAGTATATGGCAGCTATGGGGCAGTACTGAACGGCACACAGCACTATATGGCAGCTATGGGGCAGTACTGAACGGCACACAGCACTATATGGCAGCTAGCTATGGGGCAGTACTGAACGGCACACAGCACTATATGGCAGCTATGGGGCAGTACTGAACGGCACACAGCACTATATGGCAGCTATGGGGCAGTACTGAACGGCACACAGCACTATATGGCAGCTATGGGGCAGTACTGAACGGCACACAGCAGTATATGGCAGCTATGGGGCAGTACTGAACGGCACACAGCACTATATGGCAGCTATGGGGCAGTACTGAACGGCACACAGCACTATATGGCAACTATGGGGCAGTACTGAACGGCACACAGCACTATATGGCAGCTATGGGGCAGTACTGAACGGCACACAGCACTATATGGCAGCTATGGGGCAGTACTGAACGGCACACAGCAGTATATGGCAGCTATGGGGCAGTACTGAACGGCACACAGCAGTATATGGCAGCTATGGGGCAGTACTCAATGGCACACAGCACTATATGGCAGCTATGGGGCAGTACTGAATGGCACACAGCACTATATGGCAGCTATGGGGCAGTATTGAACGGCACACAGCACTATATGGCAGCTATGGGGCAGTACTGAACGGCACACAGCAGTATATGGCAGCTATGGGGCAGTACTGAACGGCATACAGCACTATATGGCAGCTATGGGGCAGTACTGAACGGCACACAGCACTATATGGCAGCTATGGGGCAGTACTGAACGGCACACAGCACTATATGGCAGCTATGGGGCAGTACTGAACGGCACACAGCACTATATGGCAGCTATGGGGCAGTACTGAACGGCACACAGCACTATATGGCAGCTATGGGGCAGTACTGAACGGCACACAGCAGTATATGGCAGCTATGGGGCAGTACTGAAGGGCACACAGCACTATATGGCAGCTATGGGGCAGTACTGAACGGCACACAGCACTATATGGCAGCTATGGGGCAGTACTGAACGGCACACAGCACTATATGGCAGCTATGGGGCAGTACTGAACGGCACACAGCACTATATGGCAGCTATGGGGCAGTACTGAACGGCACACAGCACTATATGGCAGCTATGGGGCAGTACTGAACGGCACACAGCACTATATGGCAGCTATGGGGCAGTACTGAACGGCACACAGCACTATATGGCAGCTATGGGGCAATAATGAACGGTGCAGAGCACTATATGGCAGAGCTTTCTATGGCACATCTATGGGGCAATAATGAACAGTATGGAGCATTATATATGGCACAGCTTTATATGGAGCATCTTATGGGGCAATAATGAACGGTATAGAGCATCTATTTTTATTTTTGAAATTTACCAGTAGTTGCTGCATTTCCTACCCTAGGCTTACACTCGAGTCAATAAGTTTTCCCAGTTTTTTGTGGCAAAATTAGGAGGGTCGGCTTATACTCCGGTCGGCTTATACTCGAGTATATACGGTATATAAATGAGGTATCGATGTAATCGTACTGACCTGCAGAATAAAACTGCTTTATCAATTTTACCAAGCACGGAATGGTATAGACGCCACCTCCCCCCCCCCCCCCTCCACCAAAAAGAAATTCATGAATTGCTGGTTTTTGTTCATTCTGCCTCCCAAAAAACGTAATAAAAAGCGATAAAAAAAGTAATGTGCCCGAAAATGGTACGTATAAAAATTACAACTCGTCCTGCAAAAAACAAGACCACACATTACTCTGTGGGCAAAAAATATGGAAAAATTATAGCTCTCAAAACGTGGTGATGCAATAAACAGCGTCTTTTAGGGTGTGACAGCTACTAAACAAAAACCCGCTATAAGAACCGCTATAAATAGTAAATCAAACCCCCCTTTATCACCCCCTTAGTGAAAAATAATAAAATAAAAAAAATGTATTTATTTCCATTTTCCCATTAGGGTTAAGCTTAAAGTTAGGGTTAGGGCTAAAGTAAGGGTTGAGGCTAAAGTTAGGGTTGGGGCTAAAGTTAGGGTTGGTGCTAAAGTTAGGGTTGGGGCTAGAGATGGGGTTAGGGTTTGGATTCCATTTATGGTTGGGATTAGGTGTGTGTCAGGGTTAGGGTTGTGGTTAGGGTAGGGATTAGGGGTGTGTTGGGGTTAGGGGTTTGTTAGGGGTTAGGGGTGTGGTTGGGATTAGGGCTAGGGGCGTGTTCGGGTTAGGGGTGTGGTTAGGGTTATTTTTAGGGTTGGGATTAGGGGTTCGTTCGGGTTAGGGTTGGAGTTAGAATTGAGGGTTTTCCATTGTTTAGGCACATCAGGGGCTCTCCAAATGCGACATGGCATCCGATCTCAATTCCAGCCAATTCTGCGTTGAAAAAGTAAAACGGTGCTCCTTCCCTTTCCGAGCTCTGCCAGGCACCCAAACAGTGGTTTACACCCACATATGGAGTATCAGTGTACCTGTAAGGACAAATTGAACAACAATTTTGCGGTCCAAATTCTCCTGTTACCCTTGGGACAATAAAAATTTGGGGGCTAAAAAATCATTTTTGTAGGAAAAAATTTTTTTTTATACTCACGGCTCTGCATTATAAACTTTAGTGAAACACTTGGGGGTTCAAAGTTCTCACAACACATCTAGATAAGTTGCTTTGGGGGTCTAGTTTAAAATATGGGGTCACTTGTGGGGGGTTTCTACTGTTTAGGCACATCAGTGGCTCTGCAAACGCAACTTGATGACCGCAGACCATTCCATCAAAGTTTGCATTCCAAAACACCTCTACTTCCCTTCCGAGCCCCGATGTGTGCCCAAACAGTAGGTTTCTCCCACATATGGGGTATCGGCGTACTCAGGACAAACTGGACAACAACGTTTGTGATCCAATTTCTCCTGATACCCTTGGGAAAATACAAAACTGGGGGCTAAAATATAATTTTTTGCCGAAAAAAAAATGATTTTTTATTTTTATGGCTCTGCGATATAAACTTTTGTGAAACACTTGGAGGTTCAAAGTTCTCACAACACATCTAGATAAGATCCTTGGGGGGGTCTAGTTTAAAATATGGGGTCATTTGTGGGGAGTTTCTACTGTTTAGGTACATCAGGGGCTCTGCAAACGCAACGTGGCGCCCGCAGACCATTCTATCTAAGTCTGCATTCCAAATGTTCATTTTTTTTTAAAAACATTCCAAAAATTCCTGTGATGCACCTGAAGGGTTAATAAACTTCTTGGATGTGGTTTCGAGCAACTTGAGGGGTGCAGTTTTTACAATGGTGTCACTTTGGGGTATTTTCTGTCATGTAGACCCCTCAAAGTGACTTCAAATGTGATGTGGTCCCTAAAAAATAATGGTGTTGTAAAAATGAGAAATTGCTGGTCAAACTTTTAACCCTTAACTCCCTAACAAAAAAAAGATGTTGGTTCCAAAATTGTGCTGATGTAAAGTAGACATGTGGGAAATGTTACTTATTAGGTATTTTGTGTGACATATCTATGTGATTTAAGGGCATGAAAATTCAAATTAGGAAAATTGTGAAATGTTCAAAATTTTCGCCAAATTTCCGTTTTTTTCACAAATAAACGCAAGTCATATCAAAGAAATTTTTCCACTGTCATGAAGTACAATATGTCACGAGAAAACAATGTCAGAATCACCAGGATCCATGCAAGCGTTCCAGAGTTATTACTTCATAAAGGGACAGTGGTCAGAATTGTAAAAATTGGCCCGGTCATTAACATGCAAACCACCCTTGGGGGTTAAGAGGTTAAAGAAAGTGATAGGGGAAGATTGGAGATGACCATAACGAAAGAAGAGATTGAAATAGCTATTATATCTATGGCAAATAATAAGGCCCCGGGGGCAGATGGTATCCCAAGTGAAATTTACAAACAATTAATTGAGATGGTAATACCCAGATTGCAAAAGGCTTTTGAAGAGGCTCTTCGGGGGGGTGAATTACCGGCATTCATGAGGGAGGCGGTGGTGGTGGTCATTCCAAAAAAAGGAAGAGATCCGGGGTTGGCGGAATCTTATAGGCCCATCTCGTTGCTGACGATGGATGTAAAGATTTTGGCTAAAATTTTGGCTAGCCGCTTGGCGAGAGTGGTTCAGGATCTTGTTCATCCTGACCAATCTGGATTTATGCCAAATAAGTCTATGGCAATTAATTTGCGTAGACTTTCTGAATTTGCAGCTGCCGTCAGACAATAGGGGTAGTAGGGTTGTGGTGTCACTGGACACACGTAAAGCGTTTGATAGTGTTGAGTGGCAATATCTTTGGATATCGAGGATACGGTTGCTATATACTTCCCCGACCGCTAGGGTCTGAGTTAATGGGCAAATGTCTGGGAGTTTTGCGCTTCATAGGGTGACTAGGCAGGGGTGGTTTCGTACTATTGACTCTATATTTAGGGATCTTGTGTGGGGAAAAAAGCAGCCGAGGATCAGACTTGAGATATTACAGAGGCCCAATGATGGAGGGGGACTGGTGCTTCCGAACCCTTGGATTTATTAATTAGCTGCTCAGGGCCAACAGATGAGGAGGTGGAGGGATATGTCTGGGGCAGGTTCAATATAAAGGGTCTTGGTTCAGGTGATGGGGAGGGATCCCTAGATTCAGGGGTTGGAGTCCGTAAGTTTTAGGGAAATGGGTTTGATATATCCTACTTTAGCGCTGATACATAAAGTCTGGGAGGCAATGAAAAAGATTAGGGGCTTGACAAATTTTTCCCTGATATGGCAAAATGAGACTCAACCGGAAATTTGTTAAAATGGGAGAATTTAAAAATTGGATGAGATTGGGAATACTGTACATGGTTCAGGTGCAGGATATGCAGGGATTGGTGCCCTTTGGAAAGTTGCAGGAAGATTATGGGCTACCGGAGGTCTGCAGATTTCAATATGGGTAGTTTAGGCATGCTTATGTTATGCAGAGTAGGAAGATGAATATGGAGATTCACAAGAATACAGTGCCTTGCGAAAGTATTTGCATCCCTGGAACTTTTCAACCTTTTCCCACATATCATGCTTCAAACATAAACAAACCAAATGTAAATTTTTGGTGAAGACTCAACAACAAGTGGAACACAATTGTGAAGTTGAACAAAATTTAATGGTTATTTTACATTTTTGTGGAAATTCAAAAACTGAAAAGTGGGGCGTGCAATATTATTCGGCCCCTTTACTTTCAGTGCAGCAAACTCACTCCAGAAGTTCATTGTGGATCTCTGAATGATCCAATGTTGTCCTAAATGCCTAATGATGATAAATATAATCCACCTGTGTGTAATCTAGTCTCAGTATAAATGCACCTGCTCTGTGATAGTTTCAGGGTTCTGTTTGAAGCACAGAGAGCATCATGAAGATGATGAAGGAACAGAACAGGCAGGTCCATGATACTATTGTGGAGACGTTTAAAGCCGGATTTGGATACAAAATGATTTCTAAAACTTTAAACATCCCAAGGAGCACTGTGCAAGCGATCATATTGAAATGGAAGGCGTATCATACCACTGCAAATCTACCAAGACCCGGCAGTCCCTCTAAACTATTATCTCAAACAAGAAGACTGATCCGAGATGCAGCCAAGAGGCCCATGATCACTCTGGATGAACTACAGAGATCTACAACTGAGGTGGGGCAGTCTGTCCATAGGACAAAAATCAGTCGTACACTGCACAAATCTGGCCTTTAAGAAAGAGTAGCAAGAAGAAAGCCATTTCTCAAAGATATCCATAAAAAGTGTTGTGTAAAGTTTACAACAAGCCTCCTGGGAGACACACCAAACATGTGGAAGAAGGTGCTCTGGTTAGATGAAACCGAAATCAAACTTTTTGGCAACAATGCCAAACGATAGGTTTGGCGTAAAGGCAACACAGCTCATCACCCTCAACACACCATCCCCACTGTCAAACATGGTGGTGGCAGCATCATGGTTTGGGCCTGCTTTTCTTCATCTGGGACAGGGAAGATGGTTAAAATTGATGGGAAGATGGATGGAGCCAAATACAGGACCATTCTTGAAGAAAACCTGTTGGAGTCTGCAAAAGACCTGAGACTGGGACGGAGATTTGTCTTCCAACAAGACAATGATCCCAAGCATACAACAAAATCTACAATGGAATGGTTCACAAATAAACGTATCCAGTTGTTAGAATGGCCAAGTCAAAGTCCAGACCTCAATCCAATCGAGAATCTGTGGAAAGAGCTGAAAATTGCTGTTCACAAACGATCTCCATCAAACCTCACTGAGCTCGAGCTGTTTGCCAAGGAAGAATGGGCAAGAATTTCAGTCTCTAGATGTACAAAACTGATAGAGACATACCCCAAGTGACTTGCAGCTGTAATCGCAGCAAAAGGTGGCACAACAAAGTATTAAGTTAAAGGGGCGGAATAATATTGCACACCCCACTTTTCAGTTTTTGAGTTTCCACAAAAACTTAAAATAACCAACAAATTTCGTTCAACTTCACAATTGTGTTCCACATGTTTTTGATTCTTCACCAAAAAATTTAATTTGGTATGTTTATGTTTCAAGCATGATATGTGGAAAAAGGTTGAAAAGTTCCATGGAGCCGAATACTTTCGCAAGGCACTGTATATTGATTGATTATGTCTGCGCAGAGGGGGGAACAAAAGGGGTAGTGTTGGGCATTTATAAGGATCTAATGTATGCTTTTTTAAATAATTATCCTATTAGAGCACGGGAAATGGGAGGAGGAATTGGGTAGGATAGAGGAATATAAAGGGGAAGTGATTATGGAATATAAACCCCAATTATCGCTCAGTGAACCGGGCAGACTCTCCATACTCCATAGAGTATATAGGACTCCTGAGCGGCTGTATAGAGCGGGTCTGAGACAGACTTCTGAGTGTCCTCGGTGCCGAATGGAGGGGGCTGGAATTCTCCATATGTTATTGCAGTGTCCAAGTCTGAACCCATATTGGTCAGCGGTGCTTAATGCCATAGGAGGAGCGTATGGATGTAGGACCAAAAAGATGTTGGTTCCAAAATTGTGCTGATGTAAAGTAGACATGTGGGAAATGTTACTTATTAGGTATTTTGTGTGACATATCTATGTGATTTAAGGGCATGAAAATTCAAATTAGGAAAATTGTGAAATGTTCAAAATTTTCGCCAAATTTCCGTTTTTTTCACAAATAAACGCAAGTCATATCAAAGAAATTTTTCCACTGTCATGAAGTACAATATGTCACGAGAAAACAATGTCAGAATCACCAGGATCCATGCAAGCGTTCCAGAGTTATTACTTCATAAAGGGACAGTGGTCAGAATTGTAAAAATTGGCCCGGTCATTAACATGCAAACCACCCTTGGGGGTTAAGAGGTTAAAGAAAGTGATAGGGGAAGATTGGAGATGACCATAACGAAAGAAGAGATTGAAATAGCTATTATATCTATGGCAAATAATAAGGCCCCGGGGGCAGATGGTATCCCAAGTGAAATTTACAAACAATTAATTGAGATGGTAATACCCAGATTGCAAAAGGCTTTTGAAGAGGCTCTTCGGGGGGGTGAATTACCGGCATTCATGAGGGAGGCGGTGGTGGTGGTCATTCCAAAAAAAGGAAGAGATCCGGGGTTGGCGGAATCTTATAGGCCCATCTCGTTGCTGACGATGGATGTAAAGATTTTGGCTAAAATTTTGGCTAGCCGCTTGGCGAGAGTGGTTCAGGATCTTGTTCATCCTGACCAATCTGGATTTATGCCAAATAAGTCTATGGCAATTAATTTGCGTAGACTTTCTGAATTTGCAGCTGCCGTCAGACAATAGGGGTAGTAGGGTTGTGGTGTCACTGGACACACGTAAAGCGTTTGATAGTGTTGAGTGGCAATATCTTTGGATATCGAGGATACGGTTGCTATATACTTCCCCGACCGCTAGGGTCTGAGTTAATGGGCAAATGTCTGGGAGTTTTGCGCTTCATAGGGTGACTAGGCAGGGGTGGTTTCGTACTATTGACTCTATATTTAGGGATCTTGTGTGGGGAAAAAAGCAGCCGAGGATCAGACTTGAGATATTACAGAGGCCCAATGATGGAGGGGGACTGGTGCTTCCGAACCCTTGGATTTATTAATTAGCTGCTCAGGGCCAACAGATGAGGAGGTGGAGGGATATGTCTGGGGCAGGTTCAATATAAAGGGTCTTGGTTCAGGTGATGGGGAGGGATCCCTAGATTCAGGGGTTGGAGTCCGTAAGTTTTAGGGAAATGGGTTTGATATATCCTACTTTAGCGCTGATACATAAAGTCTGGGAGGCAATGAAAAAGATTAGGGGCTTGACAAATTTTTCCCTGATATGGCAAAATGAGACTCAACCGGAAATTTGTTAAAATGGGAGAATTTAAAAATTGGATGAGATTGGGAATACTGTACATGGTTCAGGTGCAGGATATGCAGGGATTGGTGCCCTTTGGAAAGTTGCAGGAAGATTATGGGCTACCGGAGGTCTGCAGATTTCAATATGGGTAGTTTAGGCATGCTTATGTTATGCAGAGTAGGAAGATGAATATGGAGATTCACAAGAATACAGTGCCTTGCGAAAGTATTTGCATCCCTGGAACTTTTCAACCTTTTCCCACATATCATGCTTCAAACATAAACAAACCAAATGTAAATTTTTGGTGAAGACTCAACAACAAGTGGAACACAATTGTGAAGTTGAACAAAATTTAATGGTTATTTTACATTTTTGTGGAAATTCAAAAACTGAAAAGTGGGGCGTGCAATATTATTCGGCCCCTTTACTTTCAGTGCAGCAAACTCACTCCAGAAGTTCATTGTGGATCTCTGAATGATCCAATGTTGTCCTAAATGCCTAATGATGATAAATATAATCCACCTGTGTGTAATCTAGTCTCAGTATAAATGCACCTGCTCTGTGATAGTTTCAGGGTTCTGTTTGAAGCACAGAGAGCATCATGAAGATGATGAAGGAACAGAACAGGCAGGTCCATGATACTATTGTGGAGACGTTTAAAGCCGGATTTGGATACAAAATGATTTCTAAAACTTTAAACATCCCAAGGAGCACTGTGCAAGCGATCATATTGAAATGGAAGGCGTATCATACCACTGCAAATCTACCAAGACCCGGCAGTCCCTCTAAACTATTATCTCAAACAAGAAGACTGATCCGAGATGCAGCCAAGAGGCCCATGATCACTCTGGATGAACTACAGAGATCTACAACTGAGGTGGGGCAGTCTGTCCATAGGACAAAAATCAGTCGTACACTGCACAAATCTGGCCTTTAAGAAAGAGTAGCAAGAAGAAAGCCATTTCTCAAAGATATCCATAAAAAGTGTTGTGTAAAGTTTACAACAAGCCTCCTGGGAGACACACCAAACATGTGGAAGAAGGTGCTCTGGTTAGATGAAACCGAAATCAAACTTTTTGGCAACAATGCCAAACGATAGGTTTGGCGTAAAGGCAACACAGCTCATCACCCTCAACACACCATCCCCACTGTCAAACATGGTGGTGGCAGCATCATGGTTTGGGCCTGCTTTTCTTCATCTGGGACAGGGAAGATGGTTAAAATTGATGGGAAGATGGATGGAGCCAAATACAGGACCATTCTTGAAGAAAACCTGTTGGAGTCTGCAAAAGACCTGAGACTGGGACGGAGATTTGTCTTCCAACAAGACAATGATCCCAAGCATACAACAAAATCTACAATGGAATGGTTCACAAATAAACGTATCCAGTTGTTAGAATGGCCAAGTCAAAGTCCAGACCTCAATCCAATCGAGAATCTGTGGAAAGAGCTGAAAATTGCTGTTCACAAACGATCTCCATCAAACCTCACTGAGCTCGAGCTGTTTGCCAAGGAAGAATGGGCAAGAATTTCAGTCTCTAGATGTACAAAACTGATAGAGACATACCCCAAGTGACTTGCAGCTGTAATCGCAGCAAAAGGTGGCACAACAAAGTATTAAGTTAAAGGGGCGGAATAATATTGCACACCCCACTTTTCAGTTTTTGAGTTTCCACAAAAACTTAAAATAACCAACAAATTTCGTTCAACTTCACAATTGTGTTCCACATGTTTTTGATTCTTCACCAAAAAATTTAATTTGGTATGTTTATGTTTCAAGCATGATATGTGGAAAAAGGTTGAAAAGTTCCATGGAGCCGAATACTTTCGCAAGGCACTGTATATTGATTGATTATGTCTGCGCAGAGGGGGGAACAAAAGGGGTAGTGTTGGGCATTTATAAGGATCTAATGTATGCTTTTTTAAATAATTATCCTATTAGAGCACGGGAAATGGGAGGAGGAATTGGGTAGGATAGAGGAATATAAAGGGGAAGTGATTATGGAATATAAACCCCAATTATCGCTCAGTGAACCGGGCAGACTCTCCATACTCCATAGAGTATATAGGACTCCTGAGCGGCTGTATAGAGCGGGTCTGAGACAGACTTCTGAGTGTCCTCGGTGCCGAATGGAGGGGGCTGGAATTCTCCATATGTTATTGCAGTGTCCAAGTCTGAACCCATATTGGTCAGCGGTGCTTAATGCCATAGGAGGAGCGTATGGATGTAGGACTGCGGGATCCTGTGGTGTGTATTCTGGGATATGTGGAGGAGATTTCAGATACATAATATAAGGTGGCAACAGCTAGATTATTATATATTGCACAGGAGCTAATCGCCAGATACTGGATAAATGTAGGTCCGCCAACGTTGAGGGAATTCTTCAGACAGTCTGACTATTGAGAATATAGAAAAAAAATACCGTATATACTCGAGTATAAGCCGACCCGAGTATAAGCCGACCCCCCTAATTTTGCCACAAAAAACTGGGAAAACTTATTGACTCGAGTATAAGCCTAGGGTGGAAAATGCAGCAGCTACTGGTGAATTTCAAAAATAAAAATAGATGCTCCATACCGTTCATTATGGCTCCATAGAAGGCTGTACCATATATAATGCTCTGCACCGTTCATTATGGCCCCATAGATGCTCCATATAAAGCTGTGCCATATAGAATGCTCTATACCGTTCATTATGGCCCCATAGATGCTCCACATAAAGCTGTGCCATATAGAATGCTCTATACCGTTCATTATGGCCCCATAGATGCTCCACATAAAGCTTTGCCATATAGAATGCTCTGCAGAGTTCAGTATGGCCCCATAGATGCTCCACATAAAGCTGCCCCATATAAAATGCTCTGCACCGTTCAGTATGGCCCCATAGATGCTCCACATAAAGCTGTGCCATATATAATGCTCTGCACCTTTCAGTATGGCCCCATAGATGCTCCATATAAATTTGTGCAATATAGAATGCTGCTGCTGCCGCAATAAAAAAAAAATGACATACTCACCTCTCTTGCTTGCGTCCTATCTCGGCGTCTCTCCACACTGACTGTTCAGGCAGAGGGCGGCGCGCACTAGTACGTCATCGCGCCCTCTGACCTGAACAGTCAGAGCAAGAGGACGCGGAAGACGGAGCGGTGCCCGGTGGGTGGAACGTGGACAGGTAACTATGACATACTTACCTGCTCCCGGCGTCCCTGGCTCCTTATCCCGGACAGATGGTCTCCGGGTACAGCAGCCTCTTCCTCTGTCAGCGGTCACAGCGGTCACAGTTACCGCTTATTAGAGGAATGAATTTGCGGCTCCGCCCCTATGGGAGTGGAGTTCATATTCATAACTTTAATGAGCGGTCCCACATGACCGCTGAACAGGGGAAGAGCTGCGGCACCGAAGACCGTGGGACGGGCAGGGGGAGCGCCAGGAGCGCCGGGTGTGGTGAATTCTGTTGTCGGGCTCCCTCCTGTGATCATGAACGGTACTTCGGCTGATTCTATCTATGGAATTCCTCTGGTGGCTGTGGGTGTTTCTGAGTTTCCTTCCACAGGTGACGAGGTTAATTCGTTAGCTGTCTGCTCTATTTAACTCCACTTAGATCTTTGCTCCATGCCACCTGTCAATGTTCCAGTATTGGTCTTGTTCACTCCTGGATCGTTCTTGTGACCTGTCTTCCCAGTAGAAGCTAAGTCCTGCTTGTTTTTCTCTGGTTTGCTATTTTTCTGTCCAGCTTGCTATTTTGTTGTTGTCTTGCTTGCTGGAAGCTCTGGGACGCAGAGGGAGCGCCTCCGCACCGTGAGTCGGTGCGGAGGGTCTTTTTGCGCCCTCTGTGTGGTCTTTTTGTAGGTTTTTGTGCAAAGCTACCTTTCCTATCCTCGGTCTGTTCAGTAACTCGGGCCTCACTTTGCTAAATCTATTTCATCTCTGTGTTTGTATTTTCATCTTTACTCACAGTCATTATATGTGGGGGGCTGCCTTTTCCTTTGGGGAATTTCTCTGAGGCAAGGTAGGCTTTATTTTTCTATCTTCAGGGCTAGCTAGTTTCTTAGGCTGTGCCGAGTTGCATAGGGAGCGTTAGGAGCAATCCACAGCTATTTCTAGTGTGTGTGATAGGATTAGGGATTGCGGTCAGCAGAGTTCCCACGTCCCAGAGCTCGTCCTTTATTATCAGTAACTACCAGGTCATTCCGTGTGCTCTTATCCACCAGGTCCATTATTGTCCTGACCACCAGGTCATAACAGCCGGGACTAGGTGAGTATGCGACAGTCCTCTCTCCCCCTCACCCGCCAACCCCACCGCCGATCATGACTCAAGTATAAGCCGAGAGGGGCACTTTCAGCCCAAAAATTTGGGCTGAAAATCTTGGCTTATACTCGAGTATATACGGTATATGTTAAGAGAAAAGACATAAGAACATTTGAGACACTGTGGACACCTTGGGTGGAGAGAGGATGACCCTGAACTTAGGTTATACCATGCATCATTTGCTGCTCTTGTATGTAATGGGGGGGGGGGGGAGGAATTTCTGATTCTGAAACTCATGACCATTGTTAATGTTGTTCTCATTGCGATTTTTTTTATTGCTTTGTAATTTGAATTTGGTTAAATCAAAATTTATCTGACTTTTAAAAAAAACTAGTACTAGTACTTCATCTAATTCTTCCCGGGTAATTGCTTTATGAAGAGAAGCTATGGCCTCTGTGGAAAGTTTAGGGAGATTGCATTCCTGCAGGAAGGCCTGGACAACTATCTTCCTCTTTTCTGGGCTAAGAGGAAGAGTATCCTGAATAGGGTATTATTTGGATAAATAATCATGGAAAATCTTAGTAATTTTACCAGGATCATAAACAATTGTCCCCTTTCTACCCCTAAGTGCATAGATTGACGACTTCCCCTATCCTCTAAGTTGCCTTGCTACAAGAGTATGGGACTTGTTCCGTTTATCGTAATATCTCTGTCTACAATAAAGTAATAGTTTCTCCATTTTGTAAATATGAATATCTTAATTTCAAGAGAATTGAAACTATATCTCTAAGTATTTTCTTAGATGGGATTATAGTTAGTTTAGCCTCAAGGGTCTTTAGTTGGTCAGTCAGAAGGTCTATCTGGTGCAATCTATCTTTTTTTTGTGGGCGCCTAATGATATGCAGTTTCCCCTAAATACGGCCTTATGGGCTTCCCAGATAGTAGAAAACAGAGACCGAGCCCATATTAACCTCAAAATAATCAACAATTGCTTTTTCCAATTTGTCCCTGTATATGGCCTTTTTAAGCAGGGATTCATTAATCCTCCAGTGGAACACGTTAGTCTGAGTTGAAGCTTCTTTAAGAGTGAGTGTCACGGGCACTTGGTCAGACCACGATAAAACACCTATGTTAGCATCTGCTATCAATCTAAGTGTTTGATGTAATCAATTCTCTTATATTTGCTATGTGGAGGGGAGAAAAAGGCAAAAGTTTTTTTTCCTGTAGGATGGCTGATACACCAGAGATTGGAAACGTAAATTTGCTTTATATGAAAGTTAGCTGACAGCCTATGTTGGGTCAACTTGGCAATGATCCACAAAGGGACAATCTATCCATTGTATCAGAGAAGATAACATTAAACTATCTTCCAATTATCCAGGCTGATGGAGGCGGAAAACTCTTAGGAGTACTTGATTCAAAAATGGAATTGGTGAGACAGTTGGTACATATACATTGCACAATATAATTGGTAAGTCTCTGTAACTGCCTTGTAGTATAAGATAATGTCCATGGCATCAGCACTGCCACCCCCGCCTTTTTCCTGGTCGGAGAGGACAAATACATTGTGGGGTATAGATGCTTGGCAAAGTTGCAATTCTGCTTTACATTTACATTCCTGTAAAAACACAATGTTTGCATGATGTGTGCGTAATTCGTTAAAGACCATACTTCTCTTAATGTTGGAGTGAACCCTAGAACGCATACCTTGGGCCTCGCAGGCCTGCCAGGTTACTTGTTTTCTATTTTCTGTAAAAGTACTTTAGTTAAAATTTTGAAAATCTAGGTAATCCTCAGGTACAGTGGGGCAAAAAAGTATTTAGTCAGTCAGCAATAGTGCAAGTTCCACCACTTAAAAAGATGAGAGGCGTCTGTAATTTACATCATAGGTAGACCTCAACTATGGGAGACAAACTGAGAAAAAAAAATCCAGAAAATCACATTGTCTGTTTTTTTATCATTTTTTTTGCATATTATGGTGGAAAATAAGTATTTGGTCAGAAACAAACAATTAAGATTTCTGGCTCTCACAGACCTGTAACTTCTTCTTTAAGAGTCTCCTCTTTCCTCCACTCATTACCTGAAGTAATGGCACCTGTTTAAACTTGTTATCAGTATAAAAAGACACCTGTGCACACCCTCAAACAGTCTGACTCCAAACTCCACTATGGTGAAGACCAAAGAGCTGTCAAAGGACACCAGAAACAAAATTGTAGCCCTGCACCAGGCTGGGAAGACTGAATCTGCAATAGCCAACCAGCTTGGAGTGAAGAAATCAACAGTGGGAGCAATAATTAGAAAATGGAAGACATACAAGACCACTGATAATCTCCCTCGATCTGGGGCTCCATGCAAAATCCCACCCCGTGGCATCAGAATGATCACAAGAACGGTGAGCAAAAATCCCAGAACCATGCGGGGGGACCTAGTGAATGAACTGCAGAGAGCTGGGACCAATGTAACAAGGCCTACCATAAGTAACACACTATGCCACCATGGACTCAGATCCTGCAGTGCCAGACGTGTCCCACTGCTTAAGCCAGTACATGTCCGGGCATGTCTGAAGTTTGCTAGAGAGCATTTGTATGATCCAGAGGAGTTTTGGGAGAATGTCCTATGGTCTGATGAAACCAAACTGGAACTTCCAGTTTGGTAGAAACACAACTTGTCGTGTTTGGAGGAAAAAGAATACTGAGTTGCATCCATCAAACACCATACCTACTGTAAAGCATGGTGGTGGAAACATCATGCTTTGGGGCTGTTTCTCTGCAAAGGGGCCAGGACGACTGATCCGGGTACATGAAAGAATGAATGGGGCCATGTATCATGAGATTTTGAGTGCAAACCTCCTTCCATCAGCAAGGGCATTGAAGATGAAACGTGGCTGGGTCTTTCAACATGACAATGATCCAAAGCACACCGCCAGGGCAACGAAGGAGTGGCTTCGTAAGAAGCATTTCAAGGTCCTGGAGTGGCCTAGCCAGTCTCCAGATCTCAACCCTATAGAAAACCTTTGGAGGGAGTTGAAAGTCCGTGTTGCCAAGCGAAAAGCCAAAAACATCACTGCTCTAGAGGAGATCTGCATGGAGGAATGGGCCAACATACCAACAACAGTGTGTGGCAACCTTGTGAAGACTTACAGAAAACGTTTGACCTCTGTCATTGCCAACAAAGGATATATTACAAAGTATTGAGATGAAATTTTGTTTCTGACCAAATACTTATTTTCCACCATAATGTGCAAATAAAATGTTAAAAAAACAGACAATGTAATTTTCTGGATTATTTTTTCTCAGTTTGTCTCCCATAGTTGAGGTCTACCTATGATGTAAATTACAGACGCCTCTCATCTTTTTAAGTGGTGGAACTTGCACTATTGCTGACTGACTAAATACTTTTTTGCCCCACTGTATATAGTTGTTAGTAATTTCCAGTTATTCATATATTTTTATGTTACAAGCATTTCGGTATAACAACCTTTTTTTGGGACTACCCCATATTCACGCACCTGGTGCCTTTTAGGCCTGTACTAGGTTTACATGTGATACTCAGTCTTTTTGTCTGTATTGTTGCTGGGGAAGAACTTTTATGACTCTGCTATTGCTGGGAAGAGCGTGGATTCTGCATGACAACATGGTCATGTGATCTTGGAAGGGAGGCTCCCTCACAAAGTCATGTGTCTCTGACCTCATCGCAGGTCTTTTTGTCCTAATTGCTGGAGAGACTTTGGAGGAAGAAGTCAGCTTTCTTTTGTCTGGAAATAGAAACTTTCTGAGCTCCAAAACCAGAGGCTTCTACTGCACTACAAGAAAGTGATCTGTTGAAGGTAAGAGGAGGGGGGCTGCACTTTACCCGCTTTATATCGCCTAGTGTGCTGGGACCCTAACAAAGTGTCTTATCACATACTGTTTACAGTGCACAAGCCTGATTGTAATATTTTTTTTTTCTTTTTAGTTTACTGACATCTAAAATTACAATGGCACAGTCTACTTCCAGGGGATTGACTGACCATGAAATCGAGGAGATGGTTTTCAATAGTGATGAAGAAAGTGACATTTCTTTGTCTGATGAAGAGTACATGCCACCAGCTAATGTATCAACTTCATCGTCCAGCGATTCTTCAGATGATGAAGAAGTAGTGGATCCAGCAGAACGTTCAAATAGAACATCTAAAACGAATATTTTTTGGAACAGTACTGCTGCGGCTCTTGCACGTACCCCATCACATAACATTATTAGAGTTGCTCAAGGAGCTGTCGGAATTCCCCAATTCATGTCCAAAAGAGATGTTTTCTGTAAATTTGTTTCGGAGGATATTGGAGATGAGATAGTTTTCTGTACTAACGTAGAAGGAAAACGTATCGCGTCAGGAAGAAAAAAAACATGGAAAAATATAACTAAAGAGGAACTATATGCTTACATTGGCCTTACTCTTCTGGCAGGGTCGACAAAATCATAGGATGTTCCAATCAGAGAGTTATTTCAGAACCCATTTGCAGATCAATACTACAAAGCTACTATGTCCATCAATAGATTTGAGGGTATTCGGAGATGCCTTTGTTTTAATGAAAAGAGAACTCGCCCTGTGAGGTTGTCAACCGATAAATTAGCCCCTATTAGCTATATCTGGAATCTTTTTATCAAGAACTGTACAAAGCTTTACCATTCCAGTGATAATGTGACAGTGGACGAGCAACTTCTTGCCTTTAGGGGACGTTGCAAATTCATTCAGTATATGCCCAGTAAGCCAGCTAAGTATGGCATAAAAATTTTCTGGATGTGTGATTCAGCAAGCTATTATGGGATGAATGGTCTGATTTACTGTGGCAAAGAAGCTGATGCTCCAGTCCAGAAAGACCTATGTTCCGACATAGTAAAAACACTTGCTCTAACAATTTTCAATTCAGGAAAAAATATTACAATGGATAAATTACTTTACCAATTTTGAAATGGCCAACTTTTTGCTTCAAAAGCAACTTACACTTGTTGGTACTATGAGGCCAAACCACCGCGAAATTCCTCCAATCATGAAGCACTATGCACAGCGAACAATCTACGAGAGTATATTCGGTTTCTGCAATCAAGCAACAATGGTGTCTTATAAAGCCAAGAAAGAAAAATCCGTGATATTTCTGAGTACAATGCATCATGATGGAAGTATTGACACCAACGACAGGAAAAAAAAAACCTGAAATCATACTGCATTATAATAAGACAAAAGGAGGTGTCAACAAGATGGAAGAAATGATTGGAGAGTATTCATGCAAAAGGCAGACTAAACGTTGGCCTGTTGCCCTTTTTTTGCAATATCCTTGATGTGTCAGCCCTCAATAGCTACATTGTTTATTGTCAAACTAATCCAGAATTCCATGCCAACAGGAAAGACAAGAGACGTCTATTTTTGACAGAACTTTGTTATGAACTTTTGATGCTTAATATGATGGAGAGAAGCAGCATGATATGCTTATCAAGGCAAATTACGGAGGCAATGATCCGATGTGGAATACACTTTCTGGAACATCCAGAGCAAAGAGAAAAAAAAAGAAAGCGCTGCTATATTTGTCCAGCAAAGAAGGAAAGAAAATCGGAGCGTTTCTGTTCTACTTGCGGACAAAATGTATGCAAGGAACATTCAGCCGAAAAAATAATATGTGAGAATTGTCGGGGGAATATGTAAAGTTACAAATAAATATTCCTGCACCAAGTTTGCTGCAACCAAAAAATGTTTTCATAACAAAATTGCATATAGAATACATATGAAAAAACCAGAGCTTTTAAATTCCAAAACATAACCAAGAATGCTACAAAAAAATAAATAAACTAGTGTAAGGCAAGAAAGGGGTGTATAAAAATGTATAACTTTATTATAGTACAAATATTAAAGCCAAACACACAAGAACAAAACAGAAAAACAAAGAAAACAAACAAAACTGGACAGGTCTACAGAATGATGATACAAACTGGCAATCCAATAGAACAGAGGCGCTCACAAATATGTGATAAGTCTACATACCAAAAAATGCACAATAACTATAAAGGCAGAATGTCATATCACGTGGCATGTATGGAGGACAGAGCAACCTAATGGAAATCCACTAAGATAAATGGGGATAGAGTACGCCACGTATCACAGGCAAAAACAGACCAGGATGTAAGTGGGAAGTAACATGAAATAACCCAGCCACATTATAATAAAGCTGACAGTGCAACGCCAAAAGTACTTAGGGATGAAATGATAGGCATATCTTCCCGTGGATGCCGTGACCCACCGCACAGATACCCCAACGCGCGTTTCGCTGCTGCTTTTTCAAGGGGCAGTGTGATAATGTGCCAAACCAGAGCCTTATATAGTCCCATGTGCAATCCCAAACCAAGCACCTGTGTGGAGCCAAGAAAAAAAAAGAAAAGAAAAAGCCCCCCCCCCCGGCTACGTCTGACGAGTGCATGTGGGCGGAGCCTACATCGCCCAATCATACAGGCCGGCGTCATGAAGCGGGGAGTGCTGGGAAAGTTCCCATAGAAACTGTAAACACCGCAACATGCAGACGCCGCCGTGGATGAGAGGGGGAGGAAGCGCCAGCTCACATGCGCTACCCGCGCCGGATCACAGGTACCCATGGAGACAGGGGACTCACCACATAACGAAGACGCCGCCGTAGGTGAAAGGGGGAGGATGCACGAATGCGCATACATTGCCCGCTCTGGATCACAGGTACAAGGGCGGTGACAAAGAGTTAGCTTGTAACATCATAACAATATAAGCCACAGGGCGCGGCAAAGGAAGGTAAACAAAAAACAGACAGAGGTAAATGGGGACCAGAGGTTATAAAAACACAGACACTGTGCAATGTAGCCGATACATGAATATAAATACATGAAAAGGAAACTCCAAAATGCCAAATATATATAGTAAGTAATAAATCTATATAAAAAATACATGGCACAGGGAAAAAATCAATACAGCATAATAATACAGTAACAATCATCCAAAGTTCAGGATGCAATGTCGACTCCGATGATATATCACCGATGAAAGATATCCATCCATCGGGTCCATCAGTCACCTATAGGGCAGCACATGGTATAAAGGCTTATGGTATCCAGTATTAGAAACACTATAAGAAGAAATAGAAACACAAAAACACACTATATTAAAATCAAATTAAAACACGAACTCCAAGGGTTAATGAACAACACCGTCACAAAGGAAACTCCCGAAAAGATGCACCAACTATAAAAATGGCAAGAAACTAATGTTCTCATTTAGCCCAGAGGGGGCTATGGTGTCCAAAGTAATGATCCACCGGCACTCAAGCTGTGCCAGCCTGCGCTTAAGGTCACCACCCCTGACTCCACAATGTATGCGGTCAATACCTCGAATCCTAAGAAGGTCGGGGTTGCAAGCATGGCACAGCCTGAAATGACGGGGAATCGTCTTAAGGATGCTATGTCAATAACAGAAGGGGCAGCCTTGATATCCCTCACATGCTCCCTAGTTCTTATTCGTAACTCTCTGGATGTAAGACCTATATATATATTAGGCCACATGGGCACGTGGCGTAATATACAACAAACTTACTGCTGCAGGAGATGTATTCTCTGATTTTAAAGTTCTTGCTCCCATCCGAGGAGCAAAAATCAAATACCCTGTCAATATTACGACAGGCCAAGCATGACCCACATGGAAAACAACCATGTCTTGGCTGCCCAGTGGAGAAAGGAAGGGACGGAGTGGACACATAGTGACTCCTAACCAGGAGATCACTTAGGTTGTTACTCCTCTTTGCTGTCATGAGCGGTCTCTCAGGGAGCAACCCACCAATAACTGGTTCGGTCTTTAAGATGGACCAATGTTTACTAAGAATGTTACGGATGGTGTTCCATCTATTATTGTATGTTGAAATAAACCGAATTTGGTTAGAGTCACCCCTATCCCTCCTCGAGCCCGACAGGAGCTGGCCACGAGCGGATGTTTTAGCTCTCCAATAGCCTTTTTTAATGCAGCGTTTGCTGTAGCCACGTTCCAAGAAGCGATCCCGAAGGTCCTGGGCCTGCGCCTCAAAGCGCTCGTTGGTGGAACACAAGTGCCTGATACGCAGGAACTGGCCTACCGGGATCGCACGTACAGTAGAAGGGGTGTGAGCCGATGATGCATTGAGGAGGGCATTAACCAAAGTCTCCTTCCGAAATAGATCTGTTTGGACCCTTCCCTCCTTGTCAACAAGAATCTGGATGTCGAAAAAATCAATTTGACATGTATGATGTTTAAATGTAAGGTTGATATTATATTTGTTACTGTTAAGAAAGGCAAAAAAATTAACTAAATCCACCTTAGAACCCTGCCAAATAATCAAAACATCATCGATATAGTGGTACCAGCCAATGACCTGGGAAGCGGCATATGCGCCGTCCCCAAAAACCTCCCTCTCCCAGTACCCGAGAAAGAGGTTAGCATAGGATGGCGCACACGCCGCGCCCATGGCGGTGCCGCGTTGCTGTAGAATAAAACGATCCTTAAACGTAAAAAAGTTATGAGTCAAAATAAAATTTAATAATTCCAAAATCAAAAGTTGAAATGTACCATCCAGATTACTTGTGCCAAGGAAGAATTCCACAGCCCTCACACCATGTTGATGTGCAATACAGGTGTACAACGACTCCACATCCACCGTGACCAGCAACATGTCGGGCTCGAGGGTAAGACCATCAAGTCTCCGCAGGACGTCATTAGTGTCTCTGACGTAGGAGGGGAGCGTCTCCACCAAAGGTTGCAGATAATGATCAATAAATTTACAGATCGGGTCGCATAACCCTCCCACGCCAGAGACAATAGGACGACCCGGCGGGACTACAGGATCTTTATGGATTTTAGGTAATAAGTAGAAGGTAGGGGTGACTGGCCATCAAAAACCTTTTTGGTGATAACTCCACGAGAGAGCGCCGACTCCATAACCCGAAGGAGTTTGTTTTGAAAGAGGGATACCGGATTGTATGAGAGCATGGAATATGCCTCCCTATCCCTCAACTGTCTGAACGCTTCCCGTTCGTACAAGTTGGTAGGTCAGACCACCACGTTCCCTCCCTTGTCAGCGGGCTTGAATACCGCATCGCGCAAAGGCCGCAAATCAGAGAGTGCCTGCCTCTGAGCATAGGTTAAATTGTCATTAACCCTCCCTCTAGGGATGGTTTTAAGTTCCTGCATCACCAGTTTGCAGAAAATTTCTACCTTGGGACATAATGACACTGGAGGGAACGTGGTGGATCTGGGAAGGATAGATCTGGGGAAATTACCTGTAGCGACGTCAGAAGTTTCGCCTGCAAGTTCCTCTAGGATACGTAAAGCTTCCTGTTCAGCCCTGGTGTCAAGATCCATCTGAGATTGATTTTTTGAATGCAGTTTTTTTTAAATCAGTTTCCTTGTGAACAAAAAGAGGTCTTTCACTGTAGTGAAAAAGTCATAATTATTATTGGGGACAAAAGTTAAACCCAAGCGCAGGACCTCACATTGAATGTCAGACAACTTATGAGAGGACAAATTAATTACCTCAAGGTTGTTTCCACTTTTTTTATTATCCTTCGATTGTGGAGGGGTGGTCCTGCGTTTGTTTTTAAACCTATTGTGGGTCCCATTGCTAGACTTGCCAGACCTAAGTCTATCATTCCACTGTGAACCGCTTCCTATACCCGATGGAGGATCCTCATCCACAGAAGAGACGGAGGAAAATGAGTTGGATCTAGCCTGAAAGGACAGCTTTCTCTGGTTCGCAGGGGCTGATCTGCGCCATTTATATACCCGATTACTTTTATAATCACCGAGATCCCTTTGGTACTTTTTACTTTTCGTCTGGACAATGTCCTTCTCCCATTTTTGAAAATCGAGATCAAGATCCCCATTAAATTTAGTCATGGCTTCTGCTGTCATCTGTTTGGCCAATGTCTCCTGAATCCCCCCCGATCTTATCCTCCATCCCTTTAATCATACTTGCATTAGATTTAATAAGAAGCTGCATAAAGCCCATAGAGCAGGTGTTAGCAATACCTTCCCATTCAAGCTTGAATTCCTCATTGTCCATATTAAAAGAAGGGAAAACCTGAACCCTCAATCCTCTCGGTATCAGGCCCTTACTGACATAGCGTTCCAAAAATGACTTGTTCCACCACCAGCGCGTGCGTCTATTCAGAAGGTCCCTAAGCTTGGCAGTGAGTTCATGAGTATCCCCGGAGTCCACATTAAAAGATGGAGATGCATCATCACCAAAGACCTGATCCAATTTAGTCAGCCACGTCTTATCCCGTGCCTAAAGGTCCATCTGTCCCAGAGGGAATGCTGTGAAAATACACAGTACATGAATTATGATAACATACCAGAACTGATACATTATGACCATATTTAGAGGAAAACTCCACTAGAACTATAGAAAACATATGAAAAAACCAGAGCTTTTAAATTCCAAAACATAACCAAAAATGCTACAAAAAATAAATAAACTAGTGTAAGGCAAGAAAGGGGTGTATAAAAATGTATAACTTTATTATAGTACAAAAATATTAAAGCCAAACACACAAGTACAAAACATAAAAACAAAGAAAACAAACAAAACTGGACAGGTCTACAGAATGATGATACAAACTGGCAATCCAATAGAACAGAGGTGCTCACAAATATGTGATAAGTCTACATACCAAAAAATGCACAATAAATATAAAGGCAGAATGTCATATCACATGGCATGTATGGAGGACAGAGCAACCTAATGGAAATCCACTAAGATAAATGGGGATAGAGTACGCCACATATCACAGGCAAAAACAGACCAGGATGTGAGTGGGAAGTAACAAGTAATAACCCGACCACATTATAATAAAGCTGACAGTGCAACGCCAAAAGTACATAGGGATGAAATGATAGGCATATCTTACCCGTGGACGCCGTGACCCACCGCAGATACCCCAACGCGCGTTTCGCTGCTGCTTTTTCAAGGGGCAGTGTGATAATGTGCCAAACCAGAGCCTTATATAGTCCCATGTGCAATCCCAAACCAAGCACCTGTGTGGAGCCGGGGAAAAAAAAAAAAAAAGAAAGAAAAGAAAAAGTCCCCCCCCCGGCCACGTCTAACGAGCGCATGTGGGCGGAGCCTACATCGCCCAATCATACAGGCCGGCGTCATGAAGCGGGGAGTGCTGGGAAAGTTCCCATAGAAACTGTAAACACCGCAACATGCAGACGCCGCCGTGGATGAGAGGGGGAGGAAGCGCCAGCTCACATGCGCTACCCGCGCCGGATCACAGGTACCCATGGAGACAGGGGACTCACCACATAATGAAGACGCCGCCGTAGGTGAAAGGGGGAGGACGCACAAACGCGCATACATTGCCCGCTCCGGATCACAGGTACAAGGGTGGTGACAAAGAGTTTGCTTGTAACATCATAACAATATAAGCCGCAGGGCACGGCAAAGGAAGGTAAACAAAAAACAGACAGAGGTAAATGGGGACCAGAGGTTATAAAAACACAGACACTGTGCAATGTAGCCGATACATGAATATAAATACATGAAAAGGAAACTCCAAAATGCCAAATATATATAGTAAGTAATAAATCTATGTCAAAAATACATGGCACAGGGAAAAAATCAATACAGCATAATAATACAGTAACAATGATCCAAAGTTCAGGATGCAATGTCGACTCCGATGATATATCACCGATGAAAGATATCCAAGCCATTGGGTCCATCAGTCACCTATAGGGCAGCATATGGTATAAAGGCTTATGGTATCCAGTATTAGAAACACTATAAGAAGAAATAGAAACACAAAAACACACTATATTAAAATCAAATTAAAACACGAACTCCAAGGGTTAATGAACAACACCGTCGCAAAGGGAACTCCCGAAAAGATGCACCAACTATAAAAATGGCAAGAAACTAATGTTCTCATTTAGCCCAGAGGGGGCTATGGTGTCCAAAGAAATGATCCACCGGCACTCAAGCTGTGCCAGCCTGCGCTTAAGGTCACCACCCCTGACTCCACAATGTATGCGGTCAATACCTCGAATCCTAAGAAGGTCGGAGTCGCAAGCATGGCACAGCCTGAAATGACGGGGAATTGTCTTAAGGGACGCTATGTCAATAACAGAAGGGGCAGCCTTGATATCCCTCACATGCTCCCTAGTTCTTATTCATAACTCTCTGGACGTAAGACCTATATATATTAGGCCACATGGGCACGTGGCGTAATATACAACAAACTTACTGCTGCAGGAGATGTATTCTCTGATTTTAAAGTTCTTGCTCCCATCCGAGGAGCAAAAATCAAATACCCTGTCAATATTACGAGAAGCCAAGCATGAGCCACATGGAAAACAACCATGTCTTGGCCGCCCAGTGGAGAAAGGAAGGGACGGAGTGGACACATAGTGACTCCTAACCAGGAGATCACTTAGGTTGTTACTCCTCCTTGCTGTCATGAGCGGTCTCTCGGGGAGCAACCCACCAATAACTGGTTCGGTCTTTAAGATGGACCAATGTTTACTAAGAATGTTACAGATGGTGTTCCATCTATTATTGTATGTTGAAATAAACCGAATTTGGTTAGAGTCACCCCTATCCCTCCTCGAGCCCGACAGGAGCTGGCCACGAGCGGATGTTTTAGCTCTCCAATAGCCTTTTTTAATGCAGCGTTTGCTGTAGCCACGTTCCAAGAAGCGATCCCGAAGGTCCTGGGCCTGCGCCTCAAAGCACTCGTTGGTGGAACACAAGCGCCTGATACGCAGGAACTGGCCTACTGGGATCGCACGTACACTAGAAGAGGTGTGAGCCGATGATGCATTGAGGAGGACATTAACCGAAGTCTCCTTCCGAAATACATCTGTTTGGACCCTTCCCTCCTTGTCATCAAGAATCTGGATGTCTAAAAAATCAAATTGACATGTATGATGTTTAAACGTAAGGTTGATATTATATTTGTTACTGTTAAGAAAGGCAAAAAAATTAACTAAATCCACCTTAGAACCCTGCCAAATAATCAAAACATAATCGATATAGTGGTACCAGCCAATGACCTGGGAAGCGGCATATGCGCTGTCCCCAAAAACCTCCCTCTCCCAGTACCCAAGAAAGAAGTTAGCATAGGACGGCACACATGCCGCGCCCATGGCGGTACCGCGTTGCTGTAGAAAAAAACGATCCTTAAACGTAAAAAAGTTGAGTCAAAATAAAATTTAATAATTTCAAAATCAAAAGTTGTAATGTACCATCCAGATTACTTGTGCCAAGGAAGAATTCCACAGCCCTCACACCATGTTGATGTGCAATACAGGTGTACAACGACTCCACATCCGCCGTGACCAGCAACATGTCGGGCTCGAGGGTAAGACCATCAAGTCTCCGCAGGACGTCATTAGCGTCTCTGACGTAGGAGGGGTACCTGTGATCCAGCGCAGGTAGCGCATGTGCGCTGGCGCTTCCTCCCCCTCTCATCCACGGCGGCGTCTGCATGTTGCGGTGTGTTTACAGTTTCTATTGGAACTTTCCCAGCACTCCCCGCTTCATGACGCCGGCCTGTATGATTGGGCGATGTAGGCTCCGCCCACATGCGCTCGTCAGACGCGGCCGGGGGGGGGGGCTTTTTCTTTTTTTTTTTCCCGGCTCCACACAGGTGCTTGGTTTGGGATTGCACATGGGACTATATAAGGCTGTGGTTTGGCACATTATCACACTGCCCCTTGAAAAAGCAGCAGCGAAACGCGCGTTGGGGTATCTGTGCGGTGGGTCACGGCATCCACGGGAAGATATGCCTATCATTTCATCCCTAAGTACTTTTGGCGTTGCACTGTCAGCTTTATTATAATGTGGCTGGGTTATTTCATGTTACTTCCCACTTACATCCTGGTCTGTTTTTGCCTGTGATACGTGGCGTACTCTATCCCCATTTATCTTAGTGGATTTCCATTAGGTTGCGCTGTCCTCCATACATGCCATGTGATATGACATTCTGCCTTTATATTTATTGTGCATTTTTTGGTATGTAGACTTATCACATATTTGTGAGCGCCTCTGTTCTATTGGATTGCCAGTTTGTATCATCATACTGTAGACCTGTCCAGTTTTGTTTGTTTTCTTTGTTTTTATGTTTTGTACTTGTGTATTTGGCTTTAATATTTGCACTATAATAAAGCTATACATTTTTATACACCCCTTTCTTGCCTTACACTAGTTTATTTATTTTTTTTGTAGCATTTTTGGTTATGTTTTGGAATTTAAAAGCTCTGTTTTTTTCATATGTTTTCTATAGTTCTAGTGGAGTTTTCCTCTAAATATGGTCATACCATATCAGTTCTGGTATGTTATCACATTGCATATAGAATGCCTATATTTGGCGTGCCCGTTTACTTACTTTTTTGTTGTTTTATGCACATAATTATGTTTTGAAATATACACATCTTAGGCTGTGTTCCCAGTAGCGCTGGGGTTCGCCAGAAGGGGATCCGTAATGGATCTGACCTCCTGGTAACTCCAGCTAAGGCTGCCGGAATGGCAGAATCCGCCAGCCTTAGCTGGGGTCACCAGGAGGTCAGATCCATTACGGATCCCCTCCTGGCGGACCCCAGCGCTAGTTGGAATGCATCCTTACCTTGCAATTGTAAAATAAATTTTGAAAAGTATTTTTATTTGAGTTATTCCATGTTATTTGCACACAGGCCTAAAAGGCCCCAGGTGCGTGAATATGGGGTAGTCCCAAAAAAAGGTTGTTATACCGAAATGCCTATAACATAAAAATATATGAACAACTGGAAATTACTAAGAACTATATACCTGAGGAATACCTAGAGTTTCAAAATTCTAACTAAAGTAATTTTACAGAAAATAGAAAACAAGTAACCAGCAGGCCTGTGAGGTCCCAGGTATGCGTCCGCCAGCCTTAGCTGGGTTCACCAGGAGGTCAGATCCATTACAGAATCCCATCCTGGCGGACCCCTGATCTAGTGGGAATGCATCCTTACTTTGCAATAAACTTTGAAAAGTATTTTTATTTGAGTTATTCCATGATAATTGTAAACAGGCCTAAAAGGCCCCAGGTGCGTGAATGTGTAGATTTCTATGGGTATGCGTTCTAGGGTTAAGACCCTTAACATTCAGTGTTAAAAGTTTATCCATTGTCTCAGGTGTAGAAGTGTGAAGTATATGAAGTTTTACCTACATGTTGCACTGTGATCCGGAGATTATTCGGGTCTTCTTTTGGATTCAGGAAATAGTAGAACAGTGACAGCGGACCATTTTTTAACCTATTGATTAAGACACAAGAGGGATTGGGGAAGACAAAGATCCAACAAACATTTTAAAAAAAGAGAGGAAGAAGAGGAGAGTAGAACTTAGTCAGCTCTCAAACTCCCCCTCCCCTGGTACAGGTTAAATCAGTGGTTTAGAGATGGATCTCCCGAAACCTCCCCCGAGACAATCTCAAGGGAGGAACCAGGGAAAGACAAACCCTTGTGAGGGAGTAGTGGCACTAGGCACCATGCAATAGCACCTAACAAAGCACTAAAGCAAAGTCTGATGAGCTATTCCCAGTTCACCGTCCAGATATATAGCAAGTAAATACAACATTAAATTAGAGAAAATTGGCAAACATTAACATTAAACATCCTAGAAAAAATATCAAGTGAAATGTATCTTCCATGGCTTAAAGCGGCATTTAAGAATCTCTCAGGTTGGGTTATGTTGTGGTGTTTCTCCTGGGGCTTTTGCTTTGCCAAATTGATAGTGGTGAAGTAGTGGGAAGTTCTAGTTTTCAATCCGCCAGGTTAAACAGCGGGATCTCCAAGTCAGAACAGAAAGCCGGAAGGTCTTTGAGGGAACATAAGACAGTAGTGCGTCCATCTTTCATCACTAAAAGTGCAAATGGAAAACCTCAATGTTACTTAAAATCTTTGTTTTTCAAGGATAAAATGTGTGGTTATAAGTGTCTTCTTCTTTGGAGGGTTATCCAGGAGAGGTCAGAATATAATTGAATGGGAGTCCCTTCAAAGTCAATTCTACGGAGAGTGTGCGGGCTTTAGACATTATGCCCTTCTTTAACTGAAAGTCATATACACAGGAGATCACATCACATGGTTGAGCCTGAAAGCCACTAGGGTGGAGTGCTCTGTCTAGTTTAAATTTATATGATGCAGGTTGGCCCAGGATGGAGTTGAACACTGATTCACGTGTTGCATGAAGATCTTCCGATCCTGCAGCCTCAGGAATGCTTCTCACCCTTATATTGTTGTGCCGACCCCTATTGTCCAAGTCCTCAAGATGTTTGTTTCATCCAGAGTAGAGATGGCGAACCCGAATAGTAAAGTTCGGCATCTATACCAAACACTGACTGTTCAGACACAGACACCGAAAATAGACTTCACCAGGAAGTCCGTGTTACTGTTCGTGTTCAGCCCCCTGAACACTGGGTGTTTGTTGTGCTGTCATGTGCATGACAGCGCAGCAAACACTGCTTCTGATCGGCAGTAAAATCATCATCGCCAGTCAGACAACCACGGTTCCCACGCTGTCAAACGACAGTGAGAGCCTGCAGCTGTGATCGGAGGTATAAAGTTTACCTCCGGTCACTGGTGCCGGCTGATGGGACTACTACTCCCACCAGGCGATACCTGCTGCCGCTAATAACAGTGATAAATAATTTAAAAAAACGGTGTGTTGTCCCCCCCATTTTTGACAACCAGCCAAGCTAAAAGCAGACAGCTGGATGTTGGCATTCTCAGGCTGGTAAGGGGCGATGGATATTGCCCCCAAACCTAAAACTAGTGGCCCACGGCTGCCCAGAAAAGGGGCATCTATTAGATACATCAATTTGAGTGCTTTGCCCAGTTGTTCCCACTTGCCCTGTAGCAGTGGCAAGAGGGGGATCATATTTGTGGGGTTAATGTAAACTTTGTATTGTCAGGTGACATCAAGCCCACGGCTTAGTAATGGAGAGGCGTCTAAGACGAATCTCCATTATAATCCTATAGTTATGTGGTAAATAAAGACACAGCCAGAATAAAGTCTTTTATTTGAAATAAAACAAAAGACACTTTTTCATTTTTATTTCAAAATAACAAACACAGTTATACTCATCTAACACGTAATTCCACTGTAATAAAAATAAAAAACAACAATATCCCTCACCTCTCCATCACTCTGTCCCAAGCCGTAATCCATGTCTGGGGTTTAATAGTTTTCAACCTGGACGGTGCTAAGATGCGACCGTCCAGGCTGGGAACCACTGGTGAATGAGCTGCTGCGAGCACAGTATCGGTGACGTTATAGAGATTACTGCAGATCACTGAGGCTGCGTTCCCAGTCAGTCTGAACTGCGGTGACCTCGGTGAGATTCCTGCTAGCACCATGAGAAAGTCTCAACATGGTGCAGAGGCGAGTTCAATGCAGTTCAAATTCACCGCAATGAAATTCTCCTGGTGAACTGCGGTGAATCAGGCCTTCTGATTTGCCACTGAAACACAGTTTTATCACAAATGATTTGGAGTAGCAAACGGTGCCTGCGGAGGCTGCCACACGATTTTTGCACAATCTTCTTCGATGCTAAAAGATCGATTTCACATAGGACAGGATCCGATCTATTTAAATGACAAATTCACTTTCAGAAGCAGCACTAGCGCAGGAGCAACCTGTCTGCACTGTGACACTGAGACAATAGTGCCAGCAAAATAAGATGTCCGCTTTTTATAGGGCCAAGGACATGTGACTTCAGCAGCCAATCACAGACCTTGTTGGTATGACATTGTGGATGATTTGTGCGCCGATTGCAACACATAAAGCTAAAGGGAAAAATAGCACAAGTTGCTCCTCTAACCTCTCCCCACATCCTCCTCTCATCAAATGCGTCTCCCCGTGTCCCCTGCTCATCATAGAGCAACACTATCCTAGCCAAACTTATAACAAAAGCATTAGTGGAAACAAAATGATTTATCGAACTGTGACTGAATTTTGCCGACTTTGAGTTTCAATGCTCGTGAAAGTGAACAAGAATCTGAATGTGCTACGTTCGTGCCAAATTTGCGATTGGCAAACGTTTTCTGAACAAGTTCGCTTATCTCTGCACCGGACACACATGGTAAAACTGCGGTGGTCAGTTTCTTGTTTCTCGCACATATATCGATAACCTAAGATGGAGTCAGATGAACCCTCCTACAAACGTGAGAACAAAGTCATTATTACAGGACTGTATGAGAAATGGATTAATTCTACAAGAAATACTGGGGCTACAAATGAGAAAATCAGGGCCCCATGGCTGGATACTCCGGCCCCCCAGCATGTTAGGACCAGATGGGGTCTTTGTCCCTGGAGCGTATAATGCTACTCAGTATAATGAGACTCTGATCTTGGTCATATAAAGAGGGTTGAAGTAAAATAGAAACTGCCTGAATATGAGACCTTGTCTGATCTCTGTGTCCTGTGTAAGAACTATGGAGATAGCGCAATTCTTCTGTATAATGGCTCATGGCGCCTGAATATTCCTGTACAGGGACCTTTGGAGACATACGGTAATCTGATCCAAGCATTTTGGATTGGGAGAAGGGAAAATGGGATTGAGGACATTTTATCGTAATTGTCCTTTAAAAAAAACTAATTAAAAAATAACTGATTAATAAAAGTTTTTTGTTTTCCCCCTATTTTGTCTGTAGAAGAGGCAAAAAGCGAGGCTGAAGATGCTTTATCTAGAGAATTTTGCAATAGAGGGAGGATTGGTAACTTGGAATGTCCTTGTCTTTTGTGGGATTGGTAGCTAGGAAAAGGGGCAGGAAACATTTTGGGTTTTGTTTTGGGGGTGGGGACAAAAGATGCAATATTTGTTAATATAGTGTAAATATATGAATGCAGTTAGGTCCAGAAATATTTGGTCAGTGACAATCTTGATTTCAGTTTTGCAGGCCATCAAATGTAGATTTAATATGAAACAACTGAGGTCCAATTGAAGTGGAGACTTTCAGGTTTTATTTTTTAAACAGAATTTTTATTGAATTTTCCAAAACAATATACAAACAGTATAAGACAAAAAGACATTTTTCGTGACATATTGTAATTCATAGTAGTGAAAACTTTTTTATATAGCTTGTGTTTAATTGTGAAACATTTTTTTAGCAATTTTCAAAGTTTGAATTTTTATGCCCTAAAATCAGAGAGATATGTCACATAAAATAGTTAAATAACGTTTCCCACATGTCTATTTTACACAATTTTCTGAAACATTTTTTTTGCTAGGAACTTGTAAAGATTAAAAGTTGATCAGCGGTTTCTCCTTTTTCCCCAAAATTTTTTTTAAAATAATTTACAAAACAATTTTTTTTAGGGATCACCTCACATTTGAAGTGACTTTGAGGTGCCTGTATGACAGAAGATACCCAAAAGTCACACTATTCTAAAAACTGCACCCCTCAAGCTGCTCAAAACCACATTCAAAACATTTATTAACCCTTCAGATTCTTCAGGTCCTTCATAGGAATTTTTTAAATGTGGAAAAAAAAATGAACAAAAAAATGAACATTTAACATTTTTTCCACCAAAAAAATACTTTAGACCCAAGGTTTACAAGAAGAAAATGGACCCTAAAATTTGTTGTGCAATTTATACTGAGCATGACAATATCGCATATGTGGAGGAAAACCACTGTTTGGGTGCACCGAAGAGCTTGGTAGGAAAGGAGCGCCATTTGACTAATTAAATGCAAAATTTGCTGGAAGAATTAGCAGATTCCATGTCCCGTTTGAAGAGCCCTTGATATGCCCAAACAGTGAAAATTCCCCTCAAGAGATGCCATTTTGGAAACTAGACCCCTCAGGGAATGGATCTAGATGTGTGGTGAGCACATTGAACTCTCGAGGGCTTCACAGAAGTGTATAACGTTGAGTCGTGAAAAATCACATTTTCCTCACAAAAATATTACTTTAGCCTCAGATTTTGCATTTTTATAAGGGAAACAGGAGAAATTGCACCATACAATTTGTTGTGCAATTTCTCCTGGTTATGCTGATACCCCAAATGTGGGAGAATACTACTTTTGAGGCACAGTGCACAGCTCAGAAAAGAAGAGGTGCCATATGGGAGTTCGGATTTTGCTGAATGGTTTGAGAGTGCCATGTCACATTGACAGAGCTGTTGAGGTGCCAGAACAGAACCCCCCCATCATATCACAAACTACACTTCTCAATGAATACATCTAGGGGTGCAATAATCATATTGACACCACGTGTGCCTCACAGAATTTTATACCATTGAGCGGTGAAGAAACGAGTAATTAAATTTTTAATTAATTTTTTTGTTTTAGCCCCAAGTTATTAATTTTTCTAAGGGCTAATAGGAATTTTTTTTTTTTCAAACAAACTAAGGTCCATTTTTTCCTGAGTGCGTCAATAACCTACATGTAAATCGGGAAATATTTTTGAGGCACAGTGCAAAGCTCAGAAGTGAAGGACCGCATACTACAGTGCAGATTTTACTGTTAGGGTTTGCGGGTGCCTTGACCCTCTCGGAGATCCCCTGAGTTGCCAGAACCCCCAATAAATGACTCCATTTTTATAAAAAAACACCTCTAAATGAATTCATCTAGGGGTGCAGTGATCATGTTGATACCATGGGTGTGTTACATAATTTTATATCATTGGGCAGTGAAGAAAAAACAACTACATTTTTAACACGAAAATTTAGTTTTAGCCCCAGATTTTACATTTTCACACAAGAAGTGTGTAAAAAGGGCACCTTAATTTGTCCAACAAGTTCTATTGAAAGTGGCAATACCCCATATGTGGCTGTACAGCAGTGCTTGGCCATACTAGAAACTTGGAAGGGACAGAGCGCTATTTGCCTCCTGGAGCGCAGATTTTGCTATAATAGCTTGCGGACTCCATATACAGAGCCCATAATTGCTAGAAGAGCAGAATCACCCCTCCAGTGACCCCATTTTGGAAAATATACCCCTCTTCGAATTGATCTACAGGTGCAGTGACGATTTTGACTCCATGGGTGTTTTCCAGAAACAAGCAGCAATGAATGTTGCCTAGTCAAAGTTTCAAACTGTCGTTGTAGTGACCAGTATGCTGCTATAATCAGTACTTTGCAGGCACCAGTACGTTATGCCCACCTCGTGCTTCTGGAGACACACACCCATAAGTTAGGCGGGCTCTCGTTGCTTTAGAAATGCCAAATGTGGACATTATATGTGGTTTAGTTACACTGTGGGGTTCAGAAGGGGGGGGAGGGGGCCAGGAGTGGTTCCACAGCGCTCCTGCGGTACTTTAACCCCCTAAGTGATGTGATTGAGCTCACAGCAGACCGCCTCTTTGCCTTTGGATCGGAGACCCTGCAACATCTTTGTGGGGTCCTGAATCAGCTGAATCCCAGCGGTGATCGCGTTTGCACAGGCCGTGTGACAGCAAAATCGTCGGGATGTCAATATGATCCAGGTTACAGGTACATATGAATACGTCCAAGATGGGAAAGGGGTTAACAAAGCCAAACATGAGGAATGACATGGGATTGCCTTAATAGTGGACAACCACTTTAAGAAAATGCAATTATTAGTTAAAACATTTCCAGCATTCTGAACATGGAAAAGTCTTCTCCCCTGTGTGACTCCTCTGATGTTTATTAAGAGTTAATTTCTGTGTAAAATATTTTCCACATTAATCACATGAAAGAGGCTCCTCCCGTCTGTGAATTCTTTTGTGACTAACAAAATCTGATATCTGTTTAAGCATTTCCCACATTCTGAACATGAAAAAGGGTTCTCCCCTGTGTGGGTTCTCTGGTGCATAACAAAATCTGATTTATGCTTAAAACTTTTCCAACATTCTGAACAGGAAAAAGGTTTCTCCACTGTGTGAGCTCTCTGGTGCTTAACAAAGTTTGGTTTCTGTGTAAAACATTTCCCACATTCTGAACATGAAAAAGGCTTCTCCCCTGTGTGAGTTCTCTGTTGACTAAGAAGATTTGATTTATTCACAAAACATTTCCCACATGCTGATCAGGAAAAAGGCTTCTCCCCTGTGTGAGTTCTCTGGTGCTTAAACAAATTTGTTTTCAAGTTAAAACACTTCCCACATTCTGAACAGGAAAAAGGCTTCTCCCCTGTGTGGGTTCTCTGGTGTGTAACTAGTTTATATTTGTGGTTAAAACATTTCCCACATTCTGAACAGCAAAAAGGCTTCTCACCTGTGTGAGTTCTATGGTGCACAACCAAATCTGATTTCTCGTTAAAACATTTCCTACATTCTGAACAGCAATAAGGCTTCTCCCCTGTGTGGATTCTCTGGTGCTTAACCATCTCTGATTTTCGGTTAAAACATTTCCCACATCCTGAACAGCAAAAAGGCTTCTCCCCCGTGTGAGTTCTATGGTGCACAACCAAATATGATTTCTCGTTAAAACATTTCCCACATTCTGAACATGAATAAGGCTTCACCCCTGTGTGAATTCTCTGGTGCTTAAGCAAATATGATTTCTGGTTAAAACATTTCCCACATTCTGAACAGGAAAAAGCGTTCACACCTGTGTGGGTTCTTTGATGTATAACAAGCTTCTGTTTCTGGTTAAAACATTTCCCACATGCTGAACATGAAAACGGCTTCTCCCCTGTGTGGGTTCTCTGGTGCTTAACCAAAACTGATTTCTCGTTAAAACATTTGCCACATTCTGAACATGAAAACGGCTTCTCCCCTGTGTGGGTTCTCTGGTGCGTAACCAAAGCCCATTTCTGTTTAAAACATTTCCCACATTCTGAACAGAAAAATGGTTTCTCCCCTGTGTGAGTTATCTGGTGCTTAAACAAAATTGTTTTCTGGTTAAAACACTTCCCACATTCTGAACAGGAAAAAGGCTTCTCCCCTGTGTGGGTTCTCTGGTGCTTAAACAAAATTGTTTTCTGGTTAAAACACTTCCCACATTCTGAACAGGAATAAGGCTTCTCCCCTGTGTGGGTTCTCTGGTGTGTAACTAGTTTATATTTGTGGTTAAAACATTTCCCACATTCTGAACATGAAATAGGCTTCTCACCTGTGTGAGTTCTCTGGTGCACAACCAAATCTGATTTTCGGTTAAAACATTTCCCACATTCTGAACAGCAATAAGGCTTCTCCCCTGTGTGGATTCTCTGGTGCTTAACCAAATCTGATTTTCGGTTAAAACATTTCCCACATTCTGAACAGCAAAAAGGCTTTTCCCCCGTGTGAGTTCTATGGTGCACAACCAAATCTGATTTCTCGTTAAAACATTTCCCACATTCTGAACATGAAAAAGGCTTCTCCCCTGTGTGAATTCTCTGGTGCTTAAGCAAATATGATTTCTGGTTAAAACATTTCCCACATTCTGAACAGGAAAAAGCGTTCACACCTGTGTGGGTTCTTTGATGTATAACAAGCTTCTGTTTTTGGTTAAAACATTTCCCACATTCTGAACATGAATAAGGCTTCTCCCCTGTGTGAATTCTCTGGTGCTTAAGCAAGTATGATTTCTGGTTAAAACATTTCCCACATTCTGAACAGGAAAAAGCGTTCACACCTGTGTGGGTTCTTTGATGTATAACAAGCTTGTGTTTCTGGTTAAAACATTTCCCACATGCTGAACAGGAAAAAGGCTTCTCACCTGTGTGGGTTCTTTGATGTATAACAAGCTTGTGTTTCTGGTTAAAACATTTCCCACATGCTGAACAGGAAAAAGGCTTCTCCTTTGTGTGGGTTCCCTGGTGCTTAACTAAAACTGATTTCTCGTTAAAACATTTGCCACATTCTGAACATGAAAACGGCTTCTCCCCTGTGTGGGTTCTGTGGTGCGTAACTAAAGCCGATTTCTGTTTAAAACATTTCCCACATTCTGAACAGGAAAATGGCTTCTCCCCTGTGTGGGTTCTCTGGTGCTTAACCACAGCTGTGTGGGTTCTTTGGTTTATGGTATTTCCATATTCTGAATGTGAAAATGACTTCTTTTCTTTAGGAGCAGATTGTGTTTTAATGCTTATTTTGTGACTTTCATTTTCCTTTGTAGTCAGTAATAAATCAGGAGACAGGACCTGTTTCAAAGGATCAGATGACAGAACTTTGCTGTGAAGGGATGATGGGATATCTGAAGTCATGGCATTCAATTCAGTTGCATCCTGTGGGATTTTGAGATCATCCGATTTAAAAATTGAAGATGTCAGCTGTCCCTCTGGTCTCCGGGTACAGTCATCTGCTAAGAAAAAACAATTATTTTTGAATAAAATATCGTTGAATTTTATATTTTTGAACATTTCTACTTAAAGGGAGTTGGTCACCCCAAAAATGGCCTATAAACTAAGGCCACCGGCATCAGGGGCTTTTCTACAGCATTCTGTAATGCTGGAGATAAACTCCCGATGTAAACTGAAAGATGAGAAATAAAGATTAGATTATGCTCACCCAGGGGCGGTCCCACTGCGGTCCGGTTCAATGGGCGTCGCGGTCTGGGTCCAGCGCCTCTCATTTTCACAGGATGAAGTCCTCTTGTCTTCCTGCCGCAGATCCGGCGCAGGCGTACTTTGTCTGCCCTATTTAGGGCAGAGCAAAGTACTCCAGTACGCAGGTGCATGGGAAAGGTCAGAGGCGCCCGCGCACTGTAGTACTTTGCTCTGCCCTTAACAGGGCAAAGTACGCCTGCACCGGAGCCGCGGCAGGAAGACAAGAAGAGGACATCATCCTATGAAGATGATAGGCGCCGGACCCGAACTGCGACACCCATCGGACCGGACCGCAGCGGGACCGCCCCGGGTGAGTATAATCTAACTGTCACGCTCGCACCAGGACTGGTTGGCGTGGGCGTGCGGGGGTGTGGCCCGACTGGACCACAGACCAAACTACCCTGGAAGGGGCATAACTAAGTAGCTTCCTAGGTGTTCGCTGGTGCCTCTGATGGCGAGGTCAGACTTGTGCAATAGGAAGCTACCAGGTACCACTCCAGGGTGATGTCTGGCTGTGGCTGCTGATCCCACCAGAGAACGGAACATAGACAGGCAAGCGGGCACGGCTGGCACTCTGGCAGACAGGTGGGCACGGCTGGGACAAAGGCAGGCGAGTACAACAGAGACACTGGCAGGCAGGCGGGCATGGCTGGCTCTCTGGTAGGCAGGCAGGTACGGCTGGCTCTCTGGCAGGACAGGCGGACAAGACTGATACACTGGAAGAACCGGTAGGGACCGGTCTGCAGGCAGGTATGTAAGACAGGCAAGAACCTGTTCAGACAGGAGAACTTAAGAATAGGTAGAGAAAGACCGCAAGAGCGGATGCAGAGCGAAAGCACAGGAGCTAGAGCCAAGAACAGCAACGCAGGAGATGGAGCCAAGAGCAGGAGGCGGAGCCAAGCACAGAAACACAGGAGGCGGAGCCAAGAGCTGGAGCCAAGTGCAGAAACGCAGGAGGCGGAACCAAGAGCTGGAGGCGGAGCCAAGTGCAGAAACGCAGGAGGCGGAGCCAAGAGCTGGAGGTGGAGCCAAGTGCAGAAATGCAGGAGGCGGAGCCGCAGAGTGAGAGCTGAGCTGAGCCGCAGAGCAGGGCCACAGAATGCAGAACAAAGTCAGAGTACAGAGCAAAGTGCAGAGCAAAGCTACAGAGAGTAGAGCTGAGAGCGAAGCCACAGAGTGCAGAGCTGAGAGCAGAGCAAAGTCAGAGTGCAGAGCAAGGTCACAGAATGCAGAGAAAGGAGCAAAGCAAGGTTGCAGAGAGCGGAGCCGAAAGCAGAGCAAAGCAAGACACAGAGGGCAGAGCAGAGCATAGCTAGATACAGAGTGCAAAGCAGAGCAAAGCAAAGCAAGACACAGCGTACGCACAGCAGAAAAAGCAAACCAAGACAGGGATATAAACGGACACAGGAACAGGGCTAGACTAAGACAGAATCAGGAACGAATAAGGCAGAGAGACTTGGACACAAGCCAGGGTACGACGCCCCTCTGGGTGGTGGACATAGGCCAGGGTGCTAAGCCCCACTGGGTGGCTACACAGGACACAGACCAGGGTACAACGCCCCCCTGGGTGGCAGACGTGAGAGTAAACGAGACAGGGCCTGGCACCTCCCATGGTGCCAGGTTATACCATAAGGTTAAGGTAAGGTTATACACATGGGAAGAAGGAATCAATATCACCATTACACACTGAACGGGAAACCACTGGGTAAATCTGACAGGGAGAAGGACTTGGGGATCCTTGTTAATGATAAACTTACCTGGAGCAGCCAGTGCCAGGCAGCAGCTGCCAAGGCAAACAGGATCATGGGGTGCATTAAAAGAGGTCTGGATACACATGATGAGAGCATTATACTGCCTCTGTACAAATCCCTAGTTAGACCGCACATGGAGTACTGTGTCCAGTTTTGGGCACCGGTGCTCAGGAAGGATATAATGGAACTAGAGAGAGTACAAAGGAGGGCAACAAAATTAATAAAGGGGATGGGAGAACTACAATACCCAGATAGATTAGCGAAATTAGGATTATTTAGTCTAGAAAAAAGACGACTGAGGGGCGATCTAATAACCATGTATAAGTATATAAGGGGACAATACAAATATCTTGCTGAGGATCTGTTTATACCAAGGAAGGTGACGGGCACAAGGGGGCATTCTTTGCGTCTGGAGGAGAGAAGGTTTTTCCACCAACATAGAAGAGGATTCTTTACTGTTAGGGCAGTGAGAATCTGGAATTGCTTCCCTGAGGAGGTGGTGATGGCGAACTCAGTCGAGAGGTTCAAGAGAGGCCTGGATGTCTTCCTGGAGCAGAACAATATTGTATCATACAATTATTAGGTTCTGTAGAAGGACGTAGATCTGGGGATTTATTATGATGGAATATAGGCTGAACTGGATGGACAAATGTCTTTTTTCGGCCTTACTAACTATATTACTATGTTACTATGTTACCTCAGCAGCTAAGAACTGACTGAGGGAGTGAGTTGCACAGGCCCCCACCAATAGGTGGGGATGTCTTAAATACAGGAAGCCTCATGGCGATTGGTCAGGGACACCTTAGCAAGGTGCACACAGTCTCTATAAGAAACAGGAGTTGCCGGCGCCGCCCCCCTATGCACACAGAGCATGCACAGAGCAAACAGCAGACATGAGGCACACAGCATGGAGCTGGCAGCAGAGAGAAGTCACAACAAGGCCCAGAGAAATAAGTGAGTTTGAGTGTAATGCAGGTGGGGGATGGGAGGCCATGCAGTGATGCCAGCAGAGTTGTTACACTAACCTTTATTTCTCATCTTTCAGGTTACATCGGGGGCTTATTACAGAATGCTGTAGATAAGCCCCTGATGCCGGTGGCCTTAGTTTATAGGCCATTTTTGGGGTGACAGATTCCCTTTAAACTGTCGATAAAAATGGCAAGCTATGTAAAAAAAAAACTGTAATTATTTACCAAGACAATGACAGTTCACTGTCTAATAGAAAACATTAATAGATGAATTAATAGTGCATTGCGAAAATAATATCAATTCTCATCTCACAAAAAACAAGCCCTCACTCAGGTCCATCATTTGTAAATGGGAAAAACAGACTACACACCTGTTCAAAATTGTTGTTACCCCTCGTTTAATGACAGAAAATCCCACAATAGTCACAAAAATAACTTGAATCTGACAAAATTAATAATAAATAATCTATGAAAATGAACAAATGAACATCAGACATTGGTTTTCAACCATGCTTCCACAGAATTAAAATAAAAAAAACTTATGAAATAGACATGGACAGAGATGATGATACCCCTGAATATGTGACAAAAGGGACATGTTAAATCAAGGTGTGTCCACTAATTAGCATCACAGGCGTCTACAATCTTTTTTTATTTATTGTTACTATTGTTAGAGCCAATATGCAAAAAAGGTTGCACTCTATTGTGCAAAAGCATTGTCTAATATGAAATATATGAAATATGAATAGCAAAATGGCTTTTGAACATTAGGAAAATATTTGAGAGACGCTTTGCACAGAAATTGATCAAATAGTGTGAGCCCATCAACCATCGTCAAGGTGGTCTCATAAAAAAACTGATGGGTGCCTGACCTCCCTGTCCCAATGTGAACACTTACCGAAGGCCAATGTCTGTATGTCTGGGTGAATGTGGACACCTCTGTCAGCAAAAGCCTACATATGGGTTGGCCGGAACCAAGTGTGATTAGATGTAATTAAAAACCACATGGTGACGGGAGGAGTGCTCAGTCAATAAGCTAACATAGAAATGACAGAAAAAAAGACTGGCACATCCAAACTAGTGTGAATAGGTGCATACCAGGAGCAGCTACCTCCATACACCCAGACATACAGACATTGGCCTTCGGTAAGTGTTCACATTTGGACAGGGAGGTCAGGGAACCATCAGTTTTTTTATGAGACCACCTTGATGATGGTTGATGGGCTCACACTATTTGATCAATTTCTGTGCAAAGCGTCTCTCAAATATTTTCCTAATGTTCAAAAGCCATTTTGCTATTCATATTTCATATTAGACAATGCTTTTGCACGATAGAGTGCCACCTTTTCTGTATATTGTGTATGGAGGTAGCTGCTCCTGGTATGCACCTATTCACACTAGTTTGGATGTGCCAGTCTTTTTTTCTGTCACTATTGTTAGAGTCAAGTTATTTCTGTGACCATTGTGTGTTTTTCTGTCATTAAATGAGGGGTACCAACAATTTTGACCACATGTGTATAGATTATAACCCTCAGTGAATTAAATTTATAAAATGGAATCACTTTATGGGGATTTCGACTATTCTGGTTTTCTGTCATTTAGTTATATTAGGGTTAGGGTTGATCAAATAGCTTTGCATAACTCCTTATCCTAATAGCTATAGCGCTTACCGAATAGTTGCCTCAGGAACCTTGTTACATGGAGCGCTCCCGATAATCATCTGTTCATCGCTGCAGCTGCCTGTGTTGTGTTGCTGTGTGACACTCAACTCAAACATGCAGAGCCCATTCCCATATTTCGGCTATCCATGCAAGTGTTGTGACTGTCAAACAGCCACGACACATGCAGCAGCAACGCCAAACAGCTCATTATCAGTAGCGCTACAGTTATCCAGGTTACCAAGGCAGCTATTCGGGAAGCACTATAGCTATTCAGATAAGCACTTATCTGAAGCTATTCGATCAATCCTAGTTAGGGCTTCTGCATATGGTGTGTTGAATCTCCTTTGGGATCTGTTCCTGCTGTCCAGGTGGAGTAATCTGCTCCCTACTTCAGCCAATTGGAAAGTACCACACCCTACTAAAGCTCAAAGCATACGACAGGAATCTGCCAGAAATGGCGTTGTTCTCCTCTGGTTCAGTCCGCTGTGCTCACCTTGTGGCTTGTGTATTTGCTTCCTGCTGTGAACGGGGCCCGTTTACTGACTACTCTTGTGTCTTCTGATTCTGTCCTTCTGGTTCTGACCCAGCTACCCGACTATTCTTCTTGACATCTAACACCACAGAATAGCAGGTAACACCATAGTCCAAGCCTAGGGGTCCCAAGGTAAGTCCAGATACATGCAAGGGTGTTAAAGGGCGATGAGCAAGGCAATCCTTGAGATATGGAAAGCAGAGAAGATAGTACCAAGCATGTTCATGGTGGATATCTTTTGAGCTGCCAGGTGACCCAATACATTGTGTCTGCAATCTAGTCTAGCTAGATCTACATTCAAATAGCTACATGGCGCTCCTTCCCTTCTGAACACTGCCATGTGCCCAGACAGTACAATCGTATGTAGGGTATTGTACAAAGTTGGAAAATAATTTGTAGAGATCCATTTGTTTTCTATTATCCTTTGTGATTAATTCCAAAGTTATCACTACATAACGTGACACACGTCAGATATGAAAAATGGGGCCTGATTAGGAACACAAAACTGGCTGCGGGAAGAGGTTAAATCAGTGTTTTTGACACTGACTTCTGTAATCAAAAACTGTGACTATAAACAATAACACATTTACTGAAATCATCAACCTCAACAGTCTTCATCAGTAATAAATGAGTAGCTAGTGGTAAAACCTCTCTGGGGTAATTAGAGTATGGGGCTCGGTGACTTCACAATCTAAAGTATCGTAAGGGCCAATATTTTCTGTCAGACGAGTATCAAGAAGAAATATTACACATTTAAAAAGAACTGTATATAACAGTGCAGAGCCGAGATGTCTTAAAGTGAACCTGTCAGCAGGATTGTGCACAGTAATCTAGACACTGGCAGGTCAGCGGCGTTATACTGATTACATTGATACCTAGTGATGAAATCTGTCTTGTGGTTATTGTTTAATCTGTATTTGTAGTTTTTAGTTAATGAGATTCTTGTGCTCCTAGGTGGGGCTGGGGGCGGGGCTTGATGTGCTGCTCTGATTACATATGCATCTGTATTGGCTTATGACAGGTCACTGATCCCTCAGTGACCTGCCCCATTTTTACTTAATGCATATAATAGCGTTGATATTATTGTTGATAATGCCTATAATATTGTGGCTATTGTGAGGCTTAAAAAATAAATTACATCCACCAAAATGTCACCGGCGATGGCGGCACCTGTGCAGTAGCATCTATAAGTAAGAGAAAGATGCAACTGGACTTGCACCATCGGTGTCATTGTGTTGGATGTAAAAAAAAATTCGAAGCCTCGCAATAGCCACAATATTATAGGCATGATCAACAATAATAACAACATTATATGCATTATGAAAAAATGGGGGGCAGCTCACTAAAGGATCAGTGACCTGCCATAAGCCAATACAGATGAATATGAAAGCAGAGCACCACATTAAGCCCCGCCCACAGCCCCGCCCTAGAGCACGAGAATCTCATTAACTGAAAACTACAAAAAAACATTAAACAACAACCACAAGACGGATTTCATCACCAGGTATCAATGTAACCAGTATAACGGCGCCTGACCCTATGTGTAGGTTACTGTGTACAATCCTGCTGACAGGTTCACTTTAAACTTAGATCTTAAGCATTTGGAAGAGGCGATGGAGAGTTTTTTTTTAAGACTATCATGGAGTTACAGACTCACATAAGTGAGGCAGATCAATCCCACCACAATTAAACTATCATACAGTATGAACAGGTAAAAAAAACTAAAAAATGTTATTATATGTTACATTCCCAACAACAACGTATGTACGAGGGAAGAACTTTAACATTAAACCGGAGTTGCATTAATTTATGGCTGGCCATTGAGGCTACTATGAGTCCTGACCAGAAGATTAGAGAATATAATATTGCTCCCCATTTCAGGAGAGATTGTGCAGTGATCTGATTTCCTTAGGATCGAAAACATAATGTCATTTATAACATGGAGTGAAGCCATGAAACCAGGGCTCGAGCCAACACATGTCCTGCAGGGGTGAATAAATGTAGATTACAGCCATCAGCCACGCACAGCTTAGAGATATATCATGGCACAGGTGTAATGGATTTTATGCAGTTTATCACAATCTTCTTGAAGTTAGTTGGTTCTAAAAGAAATTGAAATTTCAGGATAAAGGGAAACTCTGCTGTTATTGTACAATCGATGTGAATACTTTCTGCCCAATGATGACAAAAGTATTCAAGTAGTGATACCATGATTGGCTAACCAGAAAATAATATGTTTGCAGCTTTCAGAGCACAGTGGCTCCTTCTTCAGGCAAGATTACAAATAAGAAAAAAGCACAACATTTAAGGAATACTACAGTAGGACATGTGTTCAGGAGGTGTGAGGTGTGATGCCTCCTAAAGATAAACCAAGGAAATCTAATGACCATATATCAATACTTGAGTATTAGCCGAGATTTTCAGCCCATTTTTTTAGACTGAAAGTGCCCCTCTTGACTTATACTAGTGTCGTTGTCCCAGGGAGTCGGCGGGGGAGGCGGAGCGGCAGCTGTCAAATCATACTTACATACAGAAATTCAAACTTGGCCCTCACTGCTCAATTAATGTTGTCGATCATTAACTCCTTAATCCCATATGATGTACTATCCCGTTGAGGTGACCTGGTACTTAATTCCCAGGGACGGGATAGTACATCATATGCGATCGGCTGCGCTCACTATCCCAGGTGACATCCGGCACTATGTGCCAGGAGCTTTCACGGACCGCTCCTGGCACATTAACACCCAGAACACTGCGATCAAACATGATCGCAGTGTTCCGGTGGTACAGGGAAGCATCGCGCAGGGAGGGGGCTCCCTGGGTGCTTCCCTGAGACCCTCGGAGCAACTCCTACCTCCTCCTCCCTGCAGGCCCCGGATCCAATATGGCCGCGGGGCTGCTTCCGGGTCCTGCAGGGAGGTGGCGTGCAAGCGCTTGCTCCAGCAGTGCACATCAGATCGCTGATCTGACACAGTGCTCTGCAAAGTGTCAGATCAGCGATCTGACCCTATAAAATGATGTCCCCCCGGAGCAATGTTATAAAGTTAAAAAAAAAAATTCACATATGTAAAAAAAAAATCCCTAAACAAAAAAAATTAATTGTTCCCATAAATACATTTCTTTATCTAAACAAACAAACAATAAAAGTACACATTTTTAGTATCGCCGCGTTCGTGATGACCCGACCTATAAAACTGTCCCACTAGTTAACCCCTTCAGTGAACACCGTAAAAAAAAAGAGGTAAAAAAAACACTGCTTTATTATCATACCGCCGAACAAAAACTGGAATAACACACGATCAAAAATACGGATATAATTAACCATGGTACTGCTGAAAACGTCATCTTATGCCGCAAAAAACAAGCCGCCATACAGCATCATCAGCGAAAAAATAAAAAAGGTATAGTCCTCAAAATAAAGCGATGGAAAAATAATTATTTTTTCTATAAAATAGTTATCGCATAAAAGCGCCAAAACATAAAAAGATATAAATGAGGTATTGCTGTAATCGTACAGACCCGAGGAATAAAACTGCTTTATAAATTTTACCAAACAAGGAACGGTATAAACGCCCTCCCTTCCCAACAGAAATTCTGGAATAGCTGTTTTTTGGTCATTCTGCCTCACAAAAATCGGAATAAAAAGCGATCAAAAAAGGTCACGTGCCCGAAAATGGTACCAATAAAAACGTCAACTCGTCCCACAAAAAACAAGACCCCACATGACTCTGTGGACCAAAACATGGAAAAATTGTAGCTCTCAAAATGTGGAGACGCAAAAACTATTTTTTGCAATAAAATGCGTCTTTTAGTGTGTGACAGCTGCCAATCATAAAAATACGCTAAAAGAAAGCTATAAAAGTAAATCAAATCGCCCTTCATCACCCCTTTAAGTTAAGAAAAAATAATGAAATTTAAAAAAATGTATATTTCCATTTTCCCATTAGGGTTAGGGTTGGGGCTAGGGTTAGAGCTACAGTTAGGGTTGGGGCTAAAGTTAGCGTTTGGATTACATTTATGGTTGGGATTAGGGTTAGGGGTGTGGTTAGGGTTACAGTTGGGATTAGGGTTAGGGGTGTGTTGGAGTTAGGGGTGGCGTTAGGGGTGTGGTTGGGATTAGGGTTAGGGGCATGTTTGGGTTAGGGTTATGGTTAGAGTTGGGATTAGGGTTAGGGGGTGTGTTTAGGTTAGGGTTTCAGTTAGAATTGGGGGTTTCCACTGTTTAGGCACATCAAGGGCTCTCCAAACGCGACATGGCGTCCGATCTCAATTCCAGCCAATTCTGCGTTGAAAAAGTAAAAACAGTGCTCCTTCCCTTCCGAGCTATCCTGTGCGCCAAAACAGGGGTTTACCCCAACATATGGGGTATCAGCGTACTCAGGACAAATTGGACAACAACTTTTGGGGTCCAATTTCTTCTGTTACCCTTGGGAAAATAAAAATTTGGGGACTAAAAAACAATTTTTGAGGGAAGAAAATAATTTTTTATTTTCACGGCTCGGCGTTATAAACTGTACTGAAACACTTGGGGGTTCAAAGTTCTCACAACACATCTAGATAAGTTCCTTAGGGGGTCTAGTTTCCAATATGGGGTCAATTTTGGGAATTTCTTCTGTTTAGGTACATTAGGGGCTCTGCAAATGCAATGTGACACCTGCAGACCATTCCATCTAAGTCTGCATTCCAAACGGCGCTCCTTCCCTTCCGAGCTCTGCCATGCACCCAAACGGTGGTTCCCCCCAACATATGGGGTATCAGCGTACTGAGGAAAAATTGGACAACAACTTTTGGGGTCCAATTTCTCCTGTTACCCTTGGAAAAATACAAAACTGGGGGCAAAAAAATAATTTTTGTGAAAAAAATAAAGAATTTTTATTTTCACGGCTCTGCGTTATAAACTGTAGTGAAACACTTGGGGGTTCAAAGCTCTCACAACACATCTAGATAAGTTCCTTAGGGGTCTACTTTCCAAAATGGTGTCACTTGTGGGGGGTTTCAATGTTTAGGCACATCAGGGGCTCTCCAAACGTGAAATGGTGTCCCATCTCAATTCCAGTCAATTTTGCATTGAAAAGTCAAACGGCGCTCCTTCCCTTCCGAGCTCTGCCATGTGCCGAAACAGTGGTTTACCCCCACATATAGGGTATCGGCGTACTCAGGACAAATTGCACAACAACTTTTGGGGTCCAATTTCTTCTGTTACCTTTGGGAAAATGAAAAATTTGGGGCGAAAAGATCATTTTTGTGAAAAAATATGATTTTATATTTTTACGGTTCTGCATTATAAACTTCGGTGAAGCACTTGGTGGGTCAAAGTGCTTACCACACATCTAGATAAGTTCCTTAGGGTTGTCTACTTTCCAAAATGTTGTCACTTGCGGGGGTTTCAAGGTTTAGGCACATAAGGGGCTCTGCAAACATGGCGTCCCGTCTCAATTCCAGTCAATTTTGCATTGAAAAGTCAAACGGCGCTCCTTCCTTTACGAGCTCTGCCATGCGCCCTAACAGTGGTTTACCCCCACATATGGGGTGTCAGCGTACTCAGGACAAATTGTACAACAACCGTTTTCTCCTGTTACCATTGGTAAAATAAAACAAATTGGAGCTGAAGTAAATTTTTTGTGAAAAAAAGTTAAATGTTCATTTTTTTTTAACATTCCAAAAATTCCTGTGAAACACCTGAAGGGTTAATAAACTTCTTGAATGTGGTTTTGAGCACCTTGAGGGGTGCAGTTTTTAGAATGGTGTCACACTTGGTTATTTTCTATCATATAGACCCCTCAAAATGACTTCAAATGTGATGTGGTCCCAAAAAAAAATGGTGTTGTAAAAATGAGAAATTGCTGGTCAACTTTTAACCCTTATAACTCCCTAACAAAAAAAAAATTTTGGTTCCAAAATTATGCTGATGTAAAGTAGGCATGTGGGAAATTTTACTTATTAAGTATTATGTGTGACATATCTCTGTGAAATTTTCAAAATTTGCGCCACATTTCCATTTTTTTCATAAATAAAAGCAGGTAATATCAAACAAATTTTACCACTATCATGAAGTACAATATGTCACGAGAAAACAATGTCAGAATCACCGGGATCTGTCTTAATCATCGTTGGAGCATTCCAGAGTTATAACCTCATAAAAGGGACAGTGTCAGAATTATAAAAATTGGCCTGGTCACCAACGTGCAAACCACCCTTGGTGCTTAAGGGGTTAAAGCAAAGTTTGGCCAGAAAGACTGGACCTGGTCTTGTAGGGACCATATGAGCACATTCAACAGCACAGAGGGGAGAGAAAGTAGATTCAGAAAATAAGATATCAGGGTTATAGGAAGCCAACAGTATAACTACCCTCTGCTTTCTCTTACAGACCCATCATAATAATGTTCCTCAAGTGATTTTCTAACTTGTCAGTACATTCTACGTGCGCTGTTATTTGGCTTTGTAGTTTACAGATCTGGGCAGATAACGGTCACCGTCTTCTATCCCCAGAGGGTAGGTGGATCCTCCAGGTTGTAAGCTCTATATGAAAGGGCTTTCAATGCCCAAAGTCATTTGAACATTTTTCAATGGAGGAGAATGTTGTGGTCTAGAGGCAAAATGGCGATCTTGGTAATACAGCCGGACTACACCACCGATAAAGCAGCCACAGCCGGTGACTGAGAAGAATCTGTGACCTCTCTGAATTTAGTGGTTACTACTCACCTGGGTAGTCATATGTAGGAATCTCTCCTTTACACCACTCATCACCCCTCACATATGTCTCTGTAGTATTAATATGGATCGGATCTTCACTCTAAAACAAATATTGAAAAAAATCACAGACAGATGGAGAAGTCACATCTATGATCAGCTCTAATCCTGCCATCTCCACCGTTCTCATTACACAAGTATAAAACATACAATACTGGGTGATAAAACAAGAGACTGAGCACAAGACCTTCACAGCCGTCTACAAATCATAGGGGAGATCTCATGACACCTTCTCTCCATCTACCTGATGATCCTCAGTAACATTGGGATCTTCTTGTTTACAGTCCTGTGGAAGAAGAGGACGGGGACATCTCTCTGGTGTTGTCCTCTTACTGGATAGATCTGGAGAAAACACATACAGGGACTGAATTCGTTCTTTACATACAGATAATTATAGGCCGTGTGTATTTAGTCCTGTCTATTACCTGGTGATGTGAGGGGCTGGGGAACCTCCATCATGACGTCCTTGTACAGATCTTTGTGTCCTTCTAAACACTCCCACTCCTCCATGGAGAAATAGACGGCGACATCCTGACACCTTATAGGAACCTGACACATACAATGATACTGTCATCCCTCTGATCCCTTCATAGCATTACTGTACAATGTCCCAGTATTCTCAGCAGTGTCACCTCTCCAGTCAGTAGCTCAATCATCTTGTAGATGAGTTCTAGGATCTTCTGGTCATTGATGTCCTCATGGATCAGGGGGTGAGGTGGAGGCCCCGTGATTGGGCTCAGTGGTCTTCCCCATCCCTCAGACACAGGGTCCTGACAACTCTCACTAGAGGTCTTCTTCACTACTGTGTAATCCTGGTTATGGAGAGACACATTAATAAATCTCACTACAGACATTTCCAAAGTCCTCACCTCTCCACTTTTGTCTGTTATTCCCATAGATGAGAATGATGCAATGTGACGTCATCAGAATCTCTCACCTCTCCAGTAAGCCAGAAGAGGATCTCTAGGGTGAGGTGTAATATTTTCTCTGCCATCTTTTCTCTGTCCAAATCCATCTTTGATGGATAAATCAGGACAATTTTCTTATGTAGATCTTCACTGAGAGGATCCGATATTGTAGAGACCTGAATGAGAAGAAGATGAGCCGATGTAACATCATAAAAATCCTGTGTAATAATACAATTACTGGAGATAATAAGGGAAACATATGAGATTTATTATTTTACCGTATTCAGTTTTCTTCTTTCCATCTACTAATAAAACCTATATATTTTAGGCCACAGACAACAAGCAGTTTCTTCCTCGGAGTCGGCAGCTGAATATGTTTCTCAGACTCATCTTCCATAACGCTAATTCTCATCTCATTTACCGACACTGGAATCGGCATTAGCAATACTGCAGGAGATATTCATTACACGTGACAGGAGAAATAACTACTTCATGATGAGGACGACATCTTCATCTTCTACTACGGCTCTAAAAACATATTTGTCCAAAGTCCGTCACTGACTCCATCACCACCGGCCGTCTATATGAAGGTTTCCAGTCTTCCCCGCACTGTAATCTTCTATCACGCTAGATCTCAGGTCTGATTCACACACAGAAGCTTGAGGCTTTTATAAAAGCTTTTTTGTTTCCACAAACACCGCAAACGAAATTATCTGATCTCAAATAGAGATGGGCGAACCCAAACAGTACAGTTCAGCGTCCGTACTCAACACCTACTGTTCAGGCACGGACACAGAACACGGACTTCACGAGAAAATCAGTGTTACTGTTCGGGTTCGGCTGTCCGAATACCGGGTGTATGCTTCGCTGTCATGTGCATGACAGCGTGGCAAACACCACTTCTGATCAGTTTGGAAATCCTTCCCGCAGGTCAGAGAACCGCGGTTCCCATGCTGACAAAAGACAGCGGGAGCTCTCAGCTGTGATCGGAGGTATAAAGTTTACCTCCGGTCACTGGTGTTAGCTGATGGGACTACTGCTCCCATCATCTGATACCTGCAGCTGCTAATTACAGTGAGAGCAGGAGCTGCGGATGGGAGTTTTCATTTGCTGCTCCTGCGCTGTAAATAAGCAATTAAAAAAAAAAAAAAAAACTAGCATAGGTTCCCCTGTAGTTTTACTAACCAGCCAAACAAAACTGACAGTTGGGGGCTGCAACCCTCAGCTGTCAGCTTCAGCGAGGCTAGATAAGAAGAATAGAGGGGTCCCCATGCTGTTTTTTTTATTTAAATAAATAATTTATTTTTGACAACCAGCCTTGCTAAAGCTGACAGCTGGGGGCTGGTATTCTCAGGCTGGTAAGGGGTCATTGTGAAGAAACCAGATTGTATCTTAATTTCCCAGACCACCATGTTTTTGGAAACCAAAAAGAACTGATTTTTTATCTGTATATTGGCTTGTGAATTTAAGTGTTTATGGCTGGTGGGTCAAGAAGACAGACTTGCCAACTGGTATACTATCTAACATACTGTGTAAAGGTACCGTTACACTAAACGACTTACCAACGATCACGACCAGCAATACGACCTGGCCGTGATCGTTGGTAAGTCGCTGGGGAGCTGTCACACAGACAGCTCTCTCCAGCGACCAACGATCAGGGGAACGACTTCGGCATCGTTGAAACTGTCTTCAACGATGCCGAAGTCCCCCTGCAGCACCCGGGTAACCAGGGTAAACATCGGGTTACTAAGCGCAGGGCCGCGCTTAGTAACCCAATATTTACACTGGTTACCATTGTAAAAGTAAAAAAAAAAAAAACAGTACATACATTCTGATGTCTGTCACGTCCCCCGCCGTCAGCTTCCCACACTGACTGTGTCAGCGCCGGCCGTAAAGCAGAGCACAGCGGTGACGTCACCGCTGTGCTCTGCTTTACGGCCGGCGCTGACAGTGCAGGGAAGCTGACGGCGGGGGACATGACAGACATCGGAATGTGAGTATGTACTTTTTTTTTTAAACTTTTTACAATGGTAACCAGGGTAAATATCGGGTTACTAAGCACGGCCCTGCGCTTAGTAACCTGATATTTACCCTGGTTACAAGTGAACACATCGCTGGATCGGCGTCACACACGCCGATCCAGCGATGACAGCGGGTGATCAGCTATAAAGGCACGGATGATTGACCTCGTGGAGACCAAAACATCCAACACCGCGGAGACACCATCACGTGTTTCTCAACGCAGTGATCCAGAACACTGCCCCCAAATATGCAAATGCAAGTAGAGGAGCTGCAGAGACACCATCACGTGTTTCTCAACGCAGGCAGTGAATAGCCAGGCCTTTCACCGGGAAGGAACAGCCAAGGAAAGGGTAGCATCCAATAAAGGAAAACATCCAATAAAGGAAAACCACCTATGCCAAGCATGGTATCCATCCACAGACAGCTGTTTCAAGGTTTTTGCCCCTCATCAGTGTGGAGTAGGAAACTGGCTATCAGGAGCAGTGCCTAGTAGAAATTCTATAAAGGCACGGATGATTGACCTCGTGGAGACCAAAACATCCAACACCGCGGAGACACCATCACATGTTTCTCAACGCAGTGATCCAGAACACTGCCCCCAAATATGCAAATGCAAGTGGAGGAGCTGCGGAGACACCATCACGTGTTTCTCAACGCAGGCAGTGAATAGCCAGGCCTTTCACCGGGAAGGAACAACCAAGGGAAGGGCAGCATCCAATAAAGGAAAACATCCAATAAAGGAAAACCACCTATGCCAAGCATGGTATCCATCCACAGACAGCTGTTTCGGGGTTTTTGCCCCTCATCAATCATCCGTGCCTTTATAGACTTTCTACTAGGCACTGCTCCTGATAGCCAGTTTCCTACTCCACACTGATGAGGGGCAAAAACCCCGAAACAGCTGTCTGTGGATGGATACCATGCTTGGCATAGGTGGTTTTCCTTTATTGGATGTTTTCCTTTATTGGATGCTGCCCTTCCCTTGGTTGTTCCTTCCCGGTGAAAGGCCTGGCTATTCACTGTCTGCGTTGAGAAACACGTGATGGTGTCTCCGCAGCTCCTCTACTAGCGGGTGATCAGCGACCAAAAAAAGGTCCTGATCATTCCCCAATGACCAACGATCTCTCAGCAGGGGCCTGATCGTTGGTCACTGTCACACATAACGAGATTGTTAGCGGGATCGTTGCTACGTCACCAAAAGTAATGTAATAGATAAACCATTATTTCTTATTTTTAGGGACTCTATAGTGACGGGGTCTGTTCCGCAGGACTGGCGCATAGCAAATGTGGTGCTAATATTCAAAAAGGGCTCTAAAAGTGAACCTGGAAATTATAGGCCAGTAAGTCTAACCTCTATTGTTGGTAAAATATTTGAAGGGTTTCTGAAGGATGTTATTCTGGATTATCTCAATGAGAATAACTGTTTACCTCCATATCAGCATGGGTTTATGAGAAATCGCTCCTGTCAAACCAATCTAATCAGTTTTTATGAAGAGGTAAGCTATAGGCTGGACCACGGTGAGTCATTGGACGTGGTATATCTCGATTTTTCCAAAGCGTTTGATACCGTGCCGCACAAGAGGTTGGTACACAAAATGAGAATGCTTGGTCTGGGGGAAAATGTGTGTAAATAGGTTAGTAACTAGCTTAGTGATAGAAAGCAGAGGGTGGTTATAAATCGTATAGTCTCTAACTGGGTCGCTGTGACCAGTGGGGTACCGCAGGGGTCAGTATTGGAATCTGTTCTCTTCAACATATTCATTAATGATCTGGTAGAAGGTTTACAGAGTAAAATATCGATATTTGCAGATGATACAAAACTATGTAAAGCAGTTAATACAAGAGAAGATAGTATTCTGCTACAGATGTTTTGGATAAGTTGGAAACTTGGGCTGAAAGGTGGCAGATGAGGTTTAACAATGATAAATGTAAGGTTATACACATGGGAAGAAGGAATCAATATCACCATTACACACTGAACGGGAAACCACTGGGTAAATCTGACAGGGAGAAGGACTTAGGGATCCTAGTTAATGATAAACTTACCTGGAGCAGCCAGTGCCAAGCAGCAGCTGCCAAGGCAAACAGGATCATGGGGTGCATTAAAAGAGGTCTGGATACACATGATGAGAGCATTATACTGCCTCTGTACAAATCCCTAGTTAGACCGCACATGGAGTACTGTGTCCAGTTTTGGGCACCGGTGCTCAGGAAGGATATAATGGAACTAGAGAGAGTACAAAGGAGGGCAACAAAATTAATAAAGGGGATGGGAGAACTACAATACCCAGATAGATTAGGGAAATTAGGATTATTTAGTCTAGAAAAAAGACGACTGAGGGGCGATCTAATAACCATGTATAAGTATATAAGGGGACAATACAAATATCTCGCTGAGGATCTGTTTATACCAAGGAAGGTGATGGGCACAAGGGGGAATTCTTTGCGTCTGGAGGAGAGAAGGTTTTTCCACCAACATAGAAGAGGATTCTTTACTGTTAGGGCAGTGAGAATCTGGAATTGCTTGCCTGAGGAGGTGGTGATGGCGAACTCAGTCGAGGGGTTCAAGAGAGGCCTGGATGTCTTCCTGGAGCAGAACAATATTGTATCATACAATTATTAGGTTCTGTAGAAGGACATAGATCTGGGGATTTATTATGATGGAATATAGGCTGAACTGGATGGACAAATGTCTTTTTTCGGCCTTACTAACTATGTTACTATGTGTGACTCCCCCTTAAGTCTGTACTAGTGACTGTGCATAGGGTGTGTTAAGCTTTGTTTATTGACGTGTTCTGATATGCTAATAGTGATACTTAATCCCATCACCATTGTTTACCTTATCTTGATGTTGGATTGAAGGACCCTGGGTAATTCTAAAAATAGCTTACAGGCCACAGGTATAAAAGAGACTTCTTTTCTTCTGGTAAGGAACTCTTCAGGATCAGCTGAAGAACACAGGACTGGTCTCGGATATCTCCCTACGCTTGTCGTTACCTCCTCTCTGTATGCATACTACAGATGGAGTAGCGTCCCTGGGAGCTCGGACGTAACATCTACCATTATCTCGGCGAGTCAGCGGAAGGGTGAGGCCCTGTAATGTGCACCATCTTGGGGTAATTGGTGGGATCGTTCTGTTTGCTATGGTGTGTTGTGGTTCAATAAAGCATTGCCACACTGTTTTACCTTAACCCTGTGTTGTCTGTGTAGTGTATTGCCCACCGGGAGATAGAGCGGGCATTCAGTGGTATGAGCCCTGGTCCATGCAGTCTTGCTAAAGACAGCCGGGCCAGCGGACGAGAGCACCCACTGACCCCCTAACATTAAAACAGCAGCCCGTAGCTGTCCAGAAAAGGCGCATCTATTAGATCAAAAGGGGAGAAGCCAGCGCTGTTTGTGGTCAGAACGCAATACAAAAAGTGCACATGCACATATTAATTTCTAACTGTATATCAAAATGAGACATTTAGCATACAATTGATCAATTCTTTGAGCCACCATGCCACGTCAAGGCATTCTCATGGGGCAGTCCTACTCTACGATTTTTATATTCGCTGTGCCATTATGGCCTCCTTAGTATGTTAGAAGCAAGACCACATTAATCCCACTCTACGTATTTTTATTATATTCGCTGTGCCATTACGGCCTCCTAAATGTATTAACCCCTTCCCGACCTTTGACGCAGCGTATGCGTCATGAAAACCCGTGGCAATCCGACCTGTGACGCAGCATACACGTCATGGTCGGATCGCGTTCCTGCAGGCCGGGTGAAAGGGTTAACTGTAATTTCACCCGGCCTGCAGGGACAGGGGGAGTGGTACTTTAGCCCAGGGGGGGTGGCTTCGCTCCCCCGTGGCTACAATCGCTCTGATTGGCCGTTGAAAGTGAAACAGCCAATCAGAGCAATCTGTAATATTTCACCTATGAAAATTTGTGAAATATTACAATTCAGCCATGGCCGATGCTGCAATAGCATCGGCCATGGCTGGAGACCCCGATCTGGCCCCCCCACCGACTGACGGCGGCGATCTGCAGCCGCCGTCAGTGTTCCCTACCCCTCCGTCCTGTCCTAAGTGCCTTCCTCTCTCCTCCGACCCTCCCCCATCCTCCCCTCTGCCCCCCCCGCTATCCGATCGCACCCCCCCATACTTACCTAGTCCCGGTGTCCCTCCTGGTGTCCTCGGTCTTCTGTCATGAGCGCCGCCATCTTGGAAAATGGCGGGCGCATGCGCAGTGCGCCCGCCGAATCGGCCGGCAGATTCGTTCCCTGTACATTTTGATCGCTGTGATAGAACCTATCACAGCGATCAAAATAAAAAAAATAGTAAATAAACACCCCCCTTTATCCCTCCCATAGGTGTTGTGAATTCCGCTCTTGGGCTCCCTCCGGTGGTTGTAAGTGGCACTTTTGTGAGTTCTGCTCTTGGGCTCCCTCCGGTGGTTTTAAGTGGTATGGCTGCTCTTTGGATTTAGCAGTCTGCAGCTGCTTCCACTGATTGTCTTTCTGCTTGGCTATTTTTGCCTGGCTCTTCCCTTCAGCCAGTGCCACTTGTCAATGGTTCCTGGTTGCATTCACATCTCTTTTGGATTTCCCTGTTATCCTGACCAGTTCAGCAAAGTTAAGTCCTTGCTTGCTCTTTTCTGTCCACAGGTTGTGGACTTATCCGTTCTGTGCTTTCCATGTTTTGTCCAGCTTGTCAGTATGAATTATTTCAGTGAAGCTGGAAGCTCTGGGAAGCAGATTTACCCTCCACACCTTTAGTCAGGTGTGGAGATTTTTGTAAACTCTGTGTGGATTTGTTGTAGTGTTTTATACTGACCGCACAGTATTCCATCCTGTCCTATCTATCTAGCTAGACTGGCCTCCTGTGCTACATCCTGGTTTCATTCTGTGTATGTCTTTTCCCTCTCCACTCACAGTCATTACTTGTGGGGGGCTATCTATCCTTTGGGGATTTTCTCTGAGGCAAGATAGTTTTCCTGTTTCTATCTTTAGGGGTAGTTAGTTCTCAGGCTGTGACGAGGTGCCTAGGGAGTGTCAGGAGCATCCCACGGCTACTTCTAGTGTTGTGTTGAGCTCAGGGACTGCGGTCAGTACAGGTACCACTTCCTTCAGAGCTCGTCCCATGTTATTCCTAAACCACCAGTTCATAACAGTAACATTACAAGTGGCCCAAAATGAATTAAATGCATCTCAAAAGAAGGGAAAAAAAATTCTGAGCCATTTTTTTTTCTGTGCTCTGTTTTGTCTTTTTTTTCTTCTTGATCTCTGTGTGGTTCAGGATTTATGCTCTGGTATGGATGTTCAGGGTTTGTTTTCTCGTGTGGATCAACTTGCTGCAAGAGTACAGAGTATCCAAGATTATGTTGTCCAGACTCCGGCTTTGGAGCCTAGAATTCCTACTCCTGATTTGTTTTTTTGGGGACAGATCCAAGTTTTTGAACTTTAAAAATAACTGCAAATTGTTTTTTGCTTTGAAACCCCGTTTTTCTGGTGATCCCATTCAGCGAGTTAAAATCATCACATCCTTGCTGCGTGGTGACCCTCAGAACTGGGCATTCTCCCTTGAATCAGGGGATCCGGCATTGCTGAATGTAGACGCATTTTTTCAAGCGCTCGGATTATTGTATGACGAACCTAATTCTGTGGATCATGCAGAAAGAACCCTGTTGGCCCTGTGTCAAGGTCAGGAAGCGGCAGAATTATACTGCCAGAAATTTAGGAAATGGTCTGTGCTCACTAAATGGAATGAGGATGCTCTGGCTGCTATTTTTAGAAAAGGTCTTTCTGAAGCCCTTAAAGGTGTTATGGTGGGCTTCACTACGCCTACTGGTTTGAGCGAATCTATGTCTCTAGCCATTCAGATTGATCAGCGTCTGTGCGAGCGCAAAGCTATGCACCATATGGCAGTGTCCTCTGAGCAGAGTCCTGAGCCTATGCAGTGTGATAGGATTTTGACTAGAACAGAACGGCAGGAATTCAGACGTCAGAATAGGCTGTGTTTTTACTGTGGTGATTCTGCTCATGTTATTTCTGATTGCCCTAAACGTACTACGAGGGTCGCTAGGTCTGTTACCATCAGTACTGTACAGCCTAAATTTCTTTTATCTGTGACCCTGATTTGCTCATTGTCGTCGTTTTCTGTCATGGCATTTGTGGATTCAGGCGCTGCCCTGAACTTAATGGACTTAGAATTCGCCAGGCGCTGTGGTTTTTCCTTGCAGCCTTTGCAGAGCCCTATTCCTTTGAGGGGCATTGATGCTACACCATTGGCCAAGGATAAACCTCAGTACTGGACGCAGATGACCATGTACATGGCTCCAGCACATCAGGAAAATTGCTGTTTTCTGGTGTTGCATAACCTGCATGATGTTGTTGTACTGGGTTTTCCATGGTTACAGGAACATAATCCGGTGCTGGATTGGAAAACTATGTCTGTGACTAGTTGGGGTTGTCAAGGGGTACATAGTGACGTTCCTTTGATGTCAATTTCCTCTTCCCCCTCTTCTGAGGTCCCTGAGTTTTTGTCGGATTTCCAGGATGTATTTGATGAGCCCAAGTCCAGTTCCCTTCCTCCACATAGGGACTGTGATTGTGCTATTAACTTGATTCCAGGTTGTAAGTTCCCTAAGGGCCGACTTTTCAATCTGTCTGTGCCAGAGCATGCCGCCATGCGGAGCTATGTTAAGGAATCTTTGGAGAAGGGGCATATTCGGCCGTCTTCGTCACCATTGGGAGCGGGTTTCTTTTTTGTTGCTAAGAAGGATGGCTCCTTGAGAACCTGTATAGATTATCGTCTTCTTAATAAGATCACGGTCAAATTCCAATACCCCTTGCCTTTGCTTTCTGATTTGTTTGCTCAGATTAAGGGGGCTAGTTGGTTTACTAAGATTGACCTCCGAGGGGCATATAATCTTGTTCGTATTAAACAGGGTGACAAATGGAAAACTGCATTTAATACGCCCGAAGGCCATTTTGAATACCTTGTGATGCCATTCGGGCTCTCTAATGCTCCATCTGTGTTCCAATCCTTCATGCATGATATTTTCCGCAATTATCTTGATAAATTCATGGTTGTTGCCTCCGATGTCCATGCCGCCGATTTGGTTCGTGCTTTTCACTTGGCTCGTCCTGATCGGCCTGGGGGCTCTGGTGAGGGTTCGGTGACCCCTCCTCAAGGGGGGGGTACTGTTGTGAATTCCGCTCTTGGGCTCCCTCCGGTGGTTGTAAGTGGCACTTTTGTGAGTTCTGCTCCTGGGCTCCCTACGGTGGTTTTAAGTGGTATGGCTGCTCCTTGGATTTAGCAGTCTGCAGCTGCTTCCACTGATTGTCTTTCTGCTCGGCTATTTTTGCCTGGCTCTTCCCTTCAGCCAGTGCCACTTCTCAATGGTTCCTGGTTGGATTCACATCTCTTTTGGATTTCCCTGTTATCCTGACCAGTTCAGCAAAGTTAAGTCCTTGCTTGCTCTTTTCTGTCCACAGGTTGTGGACTTATCCGTTCTGTGCTTTCTATGTTTTGTCCAGCTTGTCAGTATGAATTATTTCAGTGAAGCTGGAAGCTCTGGGAAGCAGATTTACCCTCCACACCTTTAGTCAGGTGTGGAGATTTTTGTAAACTCTCTGTGGATTTTTTGTAGTGTTTTATACTGACCGCACAGTATTCCATCCTGTCCTATCTATCTAGCTAGACTGGCCTCCTGTGCTACATCCTGGTTTCATTCTGTGTATGTCTTTTCTCTCTCCACTCACAGTCATTACTTGTGGGGGGCTATCTATCCTTTGGGGATTTTCTCTGAGGCAAGATAGTTTTCCTGTTTCTATCTTTAGGGGTAGTTAGTTCTCAGGCTGTGACGAGGTGCCTAGGGAGTGTCAGGAGCATCCCACGGCTACTTCTAGTGTTGTGTTGAGCTTAGGGACTGCGGTCAGTACAGGTACCACTTCCTTCAGAGCTCGTCCCATGTTACTCCTAAACCACCAGTTCATAACACATAGGTAGGGAAAATGATAAAATATAGAAAATATATTTATTTTTGTTTTTCCGTCAGGGTTGTGGTTAGGGTTGCACTTAGGGTTAGGGTTGCACTTGAGATAGGGTTGCACTTAGAGATAGGGTTGCACTTAGAGATAGGGTTGCACTTAGGGCTATGGTTCCACTTAGAGATAGGGTTGCACTTAGAGATAGGGTTGCACTTAGGGCTAGGGTTGCACTTAGGGCTAGGGTTGCACTTAAGGCTAGGGTTGCACTTAGGGTTGCACTTAGGGTTAGGGTTGCACTTAGAGATAGGGTTGCACTTAGGGCTAGGGTTGCACTTAGGGCTAGGGTTAGAATTAGGGTTACAATTAGGGTTACAATTAGGGTTAGGGTTAGAATTAGGGCTAGGGTTGGAATTAGGGTTAGAATTAGGCTATGTTCACACGGTGCGGATTTGGCTGCCGATCCGCAGCGGATTGGTCGCTGCAGATTCGTAGCAGTTTTCCATCACATTTACAGTACCACGTTAACCTATGGAAAACCAAATCCGCTGTGCCCATGGTGCGGAAAGTACAGCGCGGAAACGCTGCGTTGTATTTTCCTCAGCATGTCAATTCCTTGTGCGGATTCCGCAGCGTTTTACACCTGCTCCATAATAGGAATCCGCAGGTGAAATCCACACAAAAAAACACTGGAAATCCGCGGTAAATCCGCAGGTAAAGCGCAGTGCGTTTTACCTGCAGATTTTTCAAAAATGGTGCGGAAAAATCCCCACACAAATCCGCAACGTGGGTACATAGCCTTAGGGTTAGGTTTGGAATTAGAGTTAGGGTTGGAATTAGAGTTAAGACTAGGGTTAGGGGTGTGTTGGGGTTAGGGTTGGGATTAGGGGTGTGTTGGGGATAGTGTTGGAGTTAGAATTGAGGGGTTTCCACTGTTTAGGCACATCAGGGGGTCTCCAAACGCGACATGGCGCCACCATTGATTCCAGCCAATCTTGCGTTGAAAAAGTCAAATGGTGCTCTCTCCCATCTGAGCCCCGATGTGTGCCCAAACAGTGGTTTACCTCCACATATGGGGTACTAGCGTACTCAGGAGAAACTGGACAACAACTTTCCGGGTCCAATTTCTCCTGTAATCCTTGGGAAAATAAAAAATTGCGGGCTAAATAATTATTTTTGAGGAAAAATTATTTTTTATTTTCACGGCTCTGCGTTATAAACTTCTGTGAAGCACTTGGGGGTTCAAAGTGCTCACCACACACCTAGATAAGTTCCTATGGGGGTCTAGTTTCCAAAATGGGGTCACTTGTGGGGGGTTTCTACTGTTTAGCCACATCAGGGGCTCTACAAACGCAACGCGACGCCTGCAGAGCATTCCATTAAAGTCTGCATTTCAAAACGTCACTACTTCACTTCTGAGCCCCGGCATGTGCCCAAACAGTGGTTTACCCCCACATATCCCTGTATCAGCGTACTCAGGACAAACTGGACAACAACATTTGGGGTCCAATTTCTTTTGTTACCCTTGGGAAAATAAGAGGAAAATAAGAAATTCTGGGCTAAAACATCATTTTTGAGGAAAGAAAAATTATTTTTTATTTTCATGGCTCTGCGTTATAAATTTCTGTGAAGCACCTGGGGGTTTAAAGTGCTCAATATGCATCTAGATAAGTTCCTTTGGGAACTCCAATGTTTAGGCACACAGGGGCTCTCAAAACGCGACATGGTGTTTGCTAACGATGGAGATAATTTTCCATTCAAAAAGTCAAATGGCGCTCCTTCCCTTCCGAGCTCTGTCGTGCGCCCAAACAGTGGTTTATCCCCACATGTAAGGTATCGGTGTACTCACTAGAAATTGCCCAACAAATTTTAGGATCCATTTTATCCTGTTGCCAATGTGAAAAAGAAAAAATTGAGGCTAAAAGAATTTTTGTGAAAAAAAAAGTACTTTTTCATTTTTACGGATCAATTTGTGAAGCACCTGGGGGTTTAAAGTGCTCACTATGCATCTAGATAAGTTCCTTGGGGCGTCAAGTTTCCAAAATGGGGTCACTTGTGCGGGAGTTCCAATGTTTAGGCACACGGGGCTCTCCAAACGCGACATGGTGTCCGCTAAAGAGTGGAGCCAATTTTTCATTCAAAAAGTCAAATGGCGCTCCTTCCCTTCCGAGCCCTGCCGTGCGCCCAAACAGTGGTTTACCCCTACATATGAGGTATCGGCGTACTGAGAACAAATTGGACAACAACTTTCGTGGTTCACTTTCTCCTTTTACCATTGGGAAAATAAAAAAATTGTTGCTAAAAGATCATTTTTGTGACTAAAAAGTTAAACGTTCATTTTTTCCTTCCATGTTGCTTCTGCTGCTGTGAAGGGTTAATAAACTTCTTGAATGTGGTTTTGAGCACCTTGAGGGGTACAGTTTTTAAAATGGTGTCACTTTTGGGTATTTTCAGCCATATAGACCCCTCAAACTGACTTCAAATGTGAGGTGGCCCCTAAAAAAAATGGTTTTGTAAATTTCGTTGTAAAAATTAGAAATTGCTTGTCAAATTTTAACCCTTATAACTTCCTAACAAAAAAAAAATTTTGTTTCCAAAATTGTGCTGATGTAAAGTAGACATGTGGGAAATGTTATTTATTAACTATTTTGTGTCACATAACGCTCTGGTTTAACCCCTTCCCGACCTTTGACGCATACGCTGCGTCATGAAAGTCGGTGCCATTCCGACCCATGACGCAGCATATGCGTCATGGAAAGATCGCGTCCCTGCAGATCGGGTGAAAGGGTTAACTCCCATTTCACCCGATCTGCAGGGACAGGGGGAGTGGTAGTTTAGCCCAGGGGGGGTGAAGCTTCACCCCCTCGTGGCTACGATCGCTCTGATTGGCTGTTGAAAGTGAAACTGCCAATCAGAGCGATTTGTAATATTTCACCTAAAAAAATGGTGAAATATTACAATCCAGCCATGGCCGATGCTGCAATATCATCGGCCATGGCTGGACACACTAATGTGCACCCACCCCACCCCTCCGATCGCCCCCCCAGCCCCCCGATCTGTGGTCCGCTCCCCTCGGTCCTGTGCTCCGCTCCCCCGTCCTCCTGCCCGCTCCCCCCGTGCTCCAATCACACCCCCCGTGCTCCAAACAAACCCCCCCGCACTCCGATCCCACCCCCCGCACAGTGATCCCCCCCCCGCACAGCGATCCCCCCCCCGTGCTCCGATCCACCCGCCCGCACAGCGATCCCCCACTCCGTGCTCCAATCCACCCCCCCGTGTTCCGATCCACCCCCCGTGCTCCGACGCCCCCCCCGTGCCCTGATATCCCCCCCCCCCTTATACTTACCTGGCCTCCCGGGGACCGTCCGTCTTCTTTCCTGGGCGCCGCCATCTTCCAAAATGGCGGGCGCATGTGTAGTGCGCCCGCCGAATCTGCCGGCCGGCAGGTTCGTTCCAGAGTGAATTTTGATCACTGAGATATAACCTATCTCAGTGATCAAAATAAAAAAAAAAGTAAATGACCCCCCCCCCCCCTTTGTCACCCCCATAGGTAGGGACAATAAAAAAAATATATATATTTTTTTTTCCACTAAGGTTGGGGTAAGAACTAGGGTTAGGGTTAGGGGTAGGGTTTCGGTATGTGCACACGTATTCTGGTCCTCTGCGGATTTTTCCGCTGCGGATTTGATAAATCCGCAGTGCTAAACCGCTGCGGAATTATGGCGGATTTACCGCGTTTTTTCTGCGCATTTCAATGCGGTTTTACAACAGCGATTTTCTATTTGAGCAGTTGTAAAACCGCTGCGGAATCCGCAGAAAGAAGTGACATGCTGCGGAATGTAAACCGCTGCGTTTCCGTGCAGTTTTTCTGCAGCATGTGTACAGCGATTTTTGTTTCCCATAGGTTTGCATTGAACTGTAAACTCATGGGAAACTGCTGCGGATCCGCAGCGTTTTCCGCAGCGTGTGCACATACCTTTAGAATTAGGCTATGTGCACACGGTGCGGATTGGCCGCTGCGGATCCGCAGCAGAGTTCCATCAGGTTTACAGTACCATGTAAACATATGGAAAGCCAAATCTGCTGTGCCCATGGTGCGGAAAATACCGCGCGGGAACGCTGCGTTGTATTTTCCGCAGCATGTCAATTCTTTGTGCGGATTCCGCAGCGTTTTACACCTGTTCCTCAATAGGAATCCGCAGGTGAAATCCGGACAAAAAACACTGGAAATCCGCGGTAAATCCGCAGGTAAAACGCAGTGCCTTTTACCCGTGGATTTTTCAAAAATGGTGCTGAAAAATCTCACACGAATCCGCAACGTGGGCACATAGCCTTAGGGCTAGGGTTGGGTTGGAATTAGGGTTGTGGTTAGGGTTAGGGGTGTGTTGGGGTTATGGGTGTGTTGGGGTTAGGGTTGTGATTAGGGTTATGGCTACAGTTGGGATTAGAGTTAGGGGTGTGTTGGGGTTAGTGTTGGAGTTAGAATTGAGGGGTTTCCACTGTTTAGGCACATCAGGGGGTCTCCAAACGCAACATGGCGCCACCATTGATTCCAGCCAATCTTGTATTCAAAAAGTCAAATTGTGCTCCCTCACTTCCGAGCCCCGACGTGTGCCCAAACAGTGGTTTACCCCCACATATGGGGTACCAGCATACTCAGGACAAACTGCGCAACAATTACTGGGGTCCAATTTCTCCTGTTACCCTTGAGAAAATAAAAAATTGCTTGCTAAAACATCATTTTTGAGGAAAGAAAAATGATTTTTTATTTTCACGGCTCTGCGTTGTAAACGTCTGTGAAGCACTTGGGGGTTCAAAGTGCTCACCACATATCTAGATAAGTTCCTTGGGGGGTCTAGTTTCCAAAATGGGGTCACTTGTGTGGGGTTTCTACTGTTTAGGCACACCAGGGGCTCTGCAAAAGCAACATGATGTTCGCAGACCATTCCATCAAAGTCTGCATTTCAAAAGTCACTACTTCCCTTCTGAGCCCCGACGTGTGCCCAAACAGTGGTTTACCCCCACACATGGGGTATCAGCGTACTCAGGAGAAACTGGACAACAACTTTTGGGGTCCAATTTCTCCTGTAACCCTTGGGAAAATAAAAAATTCTGGGCTAAAAAATTATTTTTGAGGAAAGAAAACGTATTTATTATTTTCACGGCTCTGTGTTATAAACTTCTGTAAAGCACTTGGGGGTTGAAAGTGCTCACCACATATCTAGATTTGTTCTTTTGGGTGTCTAGTTTCCAAAATGGGGTCACTTGTGTGGGGTTTCTACTGTTTAGGCACACCAGGGGTCTGCAAACGCAACGTGACGCCCGCAGACCATTCCATCAAAGTCTGCATTTCAAAAGTCACTACTTCCCTTCTGAGCCCAGACGTGTGCCCAAACAGTGGTTTACCCCCACACATGGGGTATCAGCGTACTCAGGAGAAACTGGACAACAAATTTTGGGGTCCAATTTCTCCTGTAACCCTTGGTAAAATAAAAAATTCTGGGCTAAAAAATTATTTTTGAGGAAAGAAAACGTATTTATTATTTTCACGGCTCTGTGTTATAAACTTCTGTAAAGCACTTGGGGGTTGAAAGTGCTCACCACATATCTAGATAAGTTCCTTTGGGGGTCTAGTTTCCAAAATGGGGTCACTTGTGTGGGGTTTCTACTGTTTAGGCACATCAGGGGCTCTGCAAACGCAACGTGACGCCCGCAGAGCATTCCATCAAAGTCTGCATTTCAAAACGTCACTACTTCACTTCCGAGCCCCAGCATGTGCCTAAACAGTGGTTTACCCCCACATATTGGGTATCAGCGTACTCAGGAGAAACTGGACAACAACTTTTGGGGTCAAATTTCTCCTGTTACCCTTGGGAAAATAAAAAATTGCGGGCTAAAAAATCATTTTTGCGAAAAGAATTTTTTATTTTTATTTTCATGGCTCTGCGTTATAAACTTCTGTGAAGCACTTGAGGGTTCAAAGTGCTCACCACACATCTAGATTAGTTCCTTTGGGGGTCTAGTTTCCAAAATGGGGTCATTTGTGGTGGATCTCTAATGTTTAGGCACACAGGGGCTCTCCAAACGCGACATGGTGTCCGCTAATGATTGGAGCTAATTTTCCATTTAAAAAGCCAAATGGCGTGCCTTCCCTTCTGAGCCCTGCCGTGCGCCCAAACAGTGGTTTACCCCCACATATGGGGTATCTGCGTACTCAGGACAAACTGGACAACAACATTTGTGGTCCAATTTCTCCTATTACCATTGGCAAAATAGGAAATTCCAGGCTAAAAAATAATTTTTGAGAAAAGAGAAATTATTTTTTATTTTCATGGCCCTGCATTATAAACTTCTGTGAAGCACCTGGGGGTTTAAAGTGCTCAGTATGCATCTAGATAAGTTCCTTGGGGGGTCTAGTTTCCAAAATGGGGTCACTTGTGGGGGAGCTCCATTGCATAGGCACACAGGGGCTCTCCAAATGCGACATGGTGTCCGCTAACAAATGGAGCTAATTTTCCATTCAAAAAGTCAAAAGGCGCGCCTTCCCTTCTGAGCCCTGCCGTGTGCCCAAACAGTGGTTTACCCCCACATATGAGGTATCGGCGTACTCGGGAGAAATTGGTCAACAAATTTTAGGATCCATTTTATCCTATTGCCCATGTGAAAATGAAAAAATTGAGGCGAAAAGAAATTTTTGGTGAAAAAAAGTACTTTTTCATTTTTACGGATCAATTTGTGAAGCACCTGAGGGTTTAAAGTGCTCACTAGGCATCTAGATAAGATCCTTGGGGGGTCCAGTTTCCAAAATGGGGTCACTTGTGGGGGAGCTCCAATGTTTAAGCACACAGGGTCTCTCCAAACGCGACATGGTGTCCGCTAACGATGGAGATAATTTTTCATTCAAAAAGTCAAATGGCGCTCCTTCCCTTCCGAGCCTTACCATGTGCCCAAACAGTAGTTTACCCCCACATGTGGGGTATCGGTGTGCTCAGGAGAAATTGCCAAACAAATTTTAGGATCCATTTTATCCTGTTGTCCATGTGAAAATGAAAAAATTGAGGCTAAAAGAATTTTTTTTGTGAAAAAATAGTACTTTTTCATTTTTACGGATCAATTTGTGAAGCAGCTGGGGGTTTAAAGGGCTCACTATGCATCTAGATAAGTTCCTTGGGGCGTCTAGTTTCCAAAATGGGGTCACTTGTGGGGGAGCTCCAATTTTTAGGCACACGGGGGCTCTCCAAACTTGACATGGTGTCCGCTAAAGAGTGCAGCCAATTTTTCATTCAAAAAGTCAAATGGCGCTCCTTCCCTTCCAAGCCCTGCCGTGCGCCCAAACAGTGGTTTACCCCCACATATGAGGTATCAGCGTACTCAGGACAAATTGGACAACAACTTTCGTGGTTCAGTTTCTCCTTTTACCATTGGGAAAATACAAAAATTGTTGCTGAAAAATCATTTTTGTGACTAAAAAGTTAAATGTTCATTTTTTCCTTCCATGTTGCTTCTGCTGCTGTGAAGCACCTGAAGGGTTAATAAACTTCTGGAATGTGGTTTTGTGCACCTTGAGGAGTGCAGTTTTTAGAATGGTGTCACTTTTGGGTATTTTCAGCCATATAGACCCCTCAAACTGACTTCAAATGTGAGGTGGTCCCTAAAAAAAATGGTTTTGTAAATTTCGTTGTAAAAATGAGAAATCGCTGGTCAAATTTTAACCCTTATAACTTCCTAGCAAAAAAAAAATTTTGTTTCCAAAATTGTGCTGATGTAAAGTAGACGTGTGGGAAATGTTATTTGTTAACTATTTTGTGTCACATACCTCTCTGGTTTAACAGAATAAAAATTCAAAATGTGAAAATTGCAAAATTTTCAAAATTTTCGCCAAATTTCCGTTTTTATCACAAATAAACACAGAATTTATTGACCTAAATTTACCACTAACATGAAGCCCAATATGTCACGAAAAAACAATCTCAGAACCGCTAGGATCCATTGAAGCATTCCTGAGTTATTACCTCATAAAGGGACACTGGTCAGAATTGCAAAAAACGGCAAGGTCTTTAAGGTCAAAATAGGCTGGGTCATGAAGGGGTTAACAGAATAAAAATTCAAAATGTGAAAATTGCAAAATTTTCAAAATTTTCACCAAGTTTCCATTTTTATCACAAATAAACGCAGAATTTATTGATCCGCTAGGATCCGTTAAAGCGTTCCTGAGTTATTACCTCATAAAGGGACACTGGTCAGAATTGCAAAAAACGGCCAGGTCATTAAGGTCAAAATAGGCTGGGTCATGAAGGGGTTAAAAGCGAGATCATATTGAATGCAAACCATACCTGTAGCGTTTCTGAATCACTCCCATGGCGCCAGAAAGGGTATGCGCAAATAAAGGTCGACCAGGTCGAAACAGACAATTCAGATCTGACCTCCACACTGCCTGACAAGCACCATAGATAAAGAGAGAGAGACAGGCCCATCTATTAGATGCACCATTACTGGTGCTTTGCCCGACTCTTCCCACTTGCCCTGTAGCCGTAGCAAGTGGAGTTAATATTTGTGAGGTTGATGTCACCTTTGTATTGTTAGGTGACACGGCTTAGTAATGGAGAGGTGTCTATAAGACACCCATCCATTACTAATCCTATAGTTGTATGGTAAAAGACACAGCCAGACTAAAATCCTTTATTTGAAAAAATGACACGGACTCCTTTATTAACCCCTCTGTGACCTTAGACGTACTATCCCGTCGAGGTGCCCTGGGCTTATCTGACCCTGGACGGGATAGTACGTCATAGCCGATCGGCCGCGCTCACGGGGGGAGCGCGGCCGATCGCGGCCGGGTGTCAGCTGCTTATCGCAGCTGACATCCGGCACTATGTGCCAGGAGCGGTCACGGACCGCCCCCGGCACATTAACCCCTGGCACACCGCGATCAAAGATGATCGCGATGTGCCGGCGGTGCAGGGAAGCACCGCGCAGGGAGGGGGCTCCCTGCGGGCTTCCCTGAGACCCCCACAGCAACGCGATGTGATCGCGTTGCTGCGAGGGTCTCCTCACCTCCCTCCCTGCTCGAGCCCCGGATCCAAGATGGCCGCGGATCCGGGTCCTGCAGGGAGGGAGGTGGCTTCACAGAGCCTGCTCAGAGCAGGCACTGTGAAGCAGCCTGCACTCCTATCAGATCAGTGATCTGACAGAGTGCTGTGCAAACTGTCAGATCACTGATCTGTGATGTCCCCCCCTGGGACAAAGTAAAAAAGTAAAAAAAAAATTTTCCAAATGTGTAAAAAAAATAAAAAAAAATATTCCAAAATAATGAAAAAAAAAAAAAAATATTATTCCCATAAATACATTTCTTCATCTAAATAAAAAAAAAAAACCAATAAAAGTACACATATTTAGTATCGCCGCGTCCGTAACGGCCCGACCTATAAAACTGGCCCACTAGTTAACCCCTTCAGTAAACACCGTAAGAAAAAAAAAAAAAAAACGAGGCAAAAAACAACGCTTTATTATCATACCGCCGAACAAAAAGTGGAATAACACGCAATCAAAAAGACAGATATAAATAACCATGGTACCGCTGAAAGCGTCATATTGTCCCGCAAAAAAAGAGCCGCCATACAGCATCATCAGCAAAAAAATAAAAAAGTTATAGTCCTGAGAATAAAGCGATGCAAAAATAATTATTTTTTCTGTAAAATAGTTTTTATCGTATAAAAGCACCAAACCATAAAAAAATGATATAAATGAGGTATCGCTGTAATCGTACTGACCCGAAGAATAAAACTGATTTATCAATTTTACCAAACGCGGAACGGTATAAACGCCTCCCCCAATAGAAATTCATGAATAGCTGGCTTTTGGTCATTCTTCCTCACAAAAATCGGAATAAAAAGCGATAAAAAAATGTCACGTGCCCAAAAATGTTTTCAATAAAAACGTCAACTCGTCCCGCAAAAAACAAGACCTCACATGACTCTGTGGACCAAAATATGGAAAAATTATAGCTCTCAAAATGTGGTATTGCAAAAAATATTTTTTGCAATAAAAAGGGTCTTTCAGTGTGTGACGGCTGCCAATCATAAAAATCCGCTAAAAAACTCGCTATAAAAGTAAATCAAACCCCCCTTCATCACCCCCTTAGTTAGGGAAAAATAAAAAAAAATGTATTTATTTCCATTTTCCCATTAGGGCTAGGGTTAGGGCTAGGGTTAGGGCTAGGGCTAGGGTTAGGGCTAGGGTTAGGGCTAGGGTTAGGGCTAGGGTTAGGGCTAGGGTTAGGGCTAGGGCTAGGGTTAGGGCTAGGGTTAGGGCTAGGGTTAGGGCTAGGGTTAGGGCTAGGGTTAGGGCTAGGGCTAGGGTTAGGGTTAGGGCTAGGGTTAGGGCTAGGGTTAGGGCTAGGGTTAGGGCTAGGGTTAGGGTTAGGGCTAGGGTTAGGGCTAGGATTAGGGTTAGGGTTGGGGCTACAGTTAGGGTTGGGGCTAAAGTTAGGGTTAGGGTTTAGATTACATTTACAGTTGGGAATAGGGTTGGGATTAGGGTTAGGGGTGTGTCAGGGTTAGAGGTGTGGTTAGGGTTACCGTTGGAATTAGGGTTAGGGGTGTGTTTAGATTAGGGTTTCAGTTATAATTGGGGGGTTTCCACTGTTTCGGCACATCAGGGGCTCTCCAAACACGACATGGCGTCCGATCTCAATTCCAGCCAATTCTGCGTTGAAAAAGTAAAACAGTGCTCCTTCCCTTCCGAGCTCTCCTGTGTGCCCAAACAGGGGTTTACCCCAACATATGGGGTATCAGCGTACTCAGGACAAATTGGACAACAACGTTTGTGGACCAATTTCTCCTGTTACCCTTGGGAAAATACAAAACTGGGGGCTAAAAAATAATTTTTGTGGGAAAACAAAAAGATTTTTTATTTTCACGGCTCTGCGTTATAAACTGTAGTGAAACACTTGGGGGTTCAAAGTTCTCACAACACATCTAGATAAGTTCATTGAGGGGTCTAGTTTCCAATATGGGGTCACTTGTGGGGGGTTTCTACTGTTTAGGTACATTAGGGGCTCTGCAAACGCAATGTGACGCCTGCAGACCAATCCATCTAAGTCTGCATTCCAAATGATGCTCCTTCCCTTCCGAGCCCTCCCATGCGCCCAAACGGTGGTTCCCCCCCACATATCGGGTATCAGCGTACTCAGGACAAATTGGACAACAACATTTAGGGTCCAATTTCTCCTGCTAACCTTGGAAAAATACAAAACTGGGGGCTAAAATATAATTTTTGTGGAAAAAAAAATATTTTTTATTTGCATGGCTCTGCGTTATAAACTGTAGTGAAATACTTGGGGGTTCAAAGCTCTCACAACACATCAAGATGAGTTCCTTAGGGGGTCTACTTTCCAAAATGGTGTCACTTGTGGGGGGTTTCTACTGTTTAGGTACATTAGGTGCTCTGCAAACGCAATGTGACGCCTGCAGACCATTCCATCTAAGTCTGCATTCCAAATGGCGCTCCTTCCCTTCCGAACCCTCCCATGCGCCCAAACGGTGGTTCCCCCCCACATATGGGGTATCAGCGTACTCAGGACAAATTGGACAACAACTTTTGTGGTCCAATTTCTCCTGTTACTCTAGGGAAAATACAAAACTGGGGGCTAAAAAATAATTTTTGTGGGAAAAAAATTTTGTTTTATTTTTATGGCTCTGCATTATAAACTTCTGTGAAGCCCTTGGTGGGTCAAAGTGCTCACCACACATCCAGATAAGTTCCTTAGGGGGTCTACTTTCCAAAATGGTGTCACTTGTGGGGGTTTTCAATGTTTAGGCACATCAGTGGCTCTCCAAACGCAACATGGCGTCCCATCTCAATTCCTGTCAATTTTGCATTGAAAAGTCAAACGGCGCTCCTTCCCTTCCGAGCTCTCCCATGCGCCCAAACATTGGTTTACTGCCACATATGGGGTATCAGCGTACTCGGGACAAATTGGACAACAACTTTTGAGGTCCAATTTCTTCTCTTACCCTTGGAAAAATAAAAAATTGGGGGCAAAAATATAATTTTTGTGAAAAAATATGATTTTTTATTTTTACGGTTCTGCATTATAAACTTCTGTGAAGCACTTGGTGGGTCAAAGTGCTCACCACACCTCTAGATAAGTTCCTTAGGGGGTCTACTTTCCAAAATGGTGTCACTTGTGGGGGGTTTCAATGTTTAGGCACATCAGTGGCTCTCCAAACGCAACATGGCGTCCCATCTCAATTTCTGTCAATTTTGCATTGAAAAGTCAAACTGCGCTCCTTCCCTTCCGAGCTCTCCCATGCGCCCAAACAGTGGTTTACTGCCACATATGGGGTATCAGCGTACTCAGGACAAATTGGACAACAACTTTTGAGGTCCAATTTCTTCTCTTACCCTTGGAAAAATAAAAAATTGGGGGCAAAAATATAATTTTTGTGAAAAAATATGATTTTTTATTTTTACGGTTCTGCATTATAAACTTCTGTGAAGCACTTGGTGGGTCAAAGTGCTCACCACACATCCAGATAAGTTCCTTAGGGGGTCTACTTTCCAAAATGGTGTCACTTGTGGGGGGTTTCAATGTTTAGGCACATCAGTGGCTCTCCAAACGCAACATGGCGTCCCATCTCAATTCCTGTCAATTTTGCATTGAAAAGTCAAATAGCGCTCCTTCCCTTCCGAGCTCTCCCATGCGCCCAAACAGTGGTTTACTGCCACATATGGGGTATCAGCGTACTCAGGACAAATTGGACAACAACTTTTTGGGTCCAATTTCTCCTGTTACCCTTGGTAAAATAAAACAAATTGGAGCTGAAGTAAATTTTTTGTGTAAAAAAGTTAAATGTTCATTTTTATTTAAACATTCCAAAAATTCCTATTAAACACCTGAAGGGTTAATAAACTTCTTGAATGTGGTTTTGAGCACCTTGAGGGGTGCAGTTTTTAGAATGGTGTCACACTTGGGCATTTTCTATCATATAGACCCCTCAAAATGACTTCAAATGAGACGTGGTCCCTAAAAAAAAATGGTGTTGTAAAAATGAGAAATTGCTGGTCAACTTTTAACCCTTATAACTCCCTAACAAAAAAAAAAATTGGTTCCAAAATTATGCTGATGTAAAGGAGACATGTGGGAAATGTTACTTATTAAGTATTTTGTGTGACATATCTCTGTGATTTAATTGCATAAAAATTCAAAGTTTGAAAATTGCGAAATTTTCAAAATTTTCGCCAAATTTCCTTTTTTTTCACAAATAAACGCAGGTACTATCAAAGAAATTTTACCACTATCATGAAGTACAATATGTCACGAGAAAACAATGTCAGAATCACCAGGATCCGTTGAAGCGTTTCGGAGTTATAACCTCATAAAGGGACAGTGGTCAGAATTGTAAAAATTGGCCTGGTCATTAACGTGCAAACCACCCTTGGGGGTAAAGGGGTTAATCTCAATTAAACCATACTTACTGCATTGCCTAATCCCAGCAAATAAAATAAAAATCCAACAATATACCATACCTGTCCGTCGTTCTGTCCCACGCAGTAATCCGTATCTGTGGGATAATTAGTTTTCACCAGTATGACGCCAAGATGTGACCAATCCGGCTGAAAACTACTGGTGAATGAGCTGCTGAGAGCGTGGCATCTGTAAGCACGTTGCGGGATGCAGTGATGCAAGAGAGGCAGAGCAAGGGTTAACAACTTGAACAGATTTAATATAACAGGGGTTAAACTCTTGGTAGGGAGATACAAAGGGAGGTTGAACAGTACAGTGGCAGATATGTTGTAAATTCTGTGGCTGAATTCACTCCTGTGGTCACAAGTGGTACTGCAGCGTCTGAGCTTCCTCCCTCAGGTGTTCTGGTGAGCTCGTTGGCTGCTTTGTTATTTAACTCCACCTAATTCTGTCTTCCTTGCTCCTTGTCAATGTTCCAGTGTTGGATCTGAGCTTTGGATCTTTCCTGTGGCCTGCTGCTCTGCTTAGATAAGTGCTTCTTGCTTTTGTTGCTATTTTGTCTGTCCAGCTTGTCTATTCGTTTTGCTGGAAGCTCTGAGACGCAAAGGGTGTACCGCCGTGCCGTTAGTTCGGCACGGTGGGTCTTTTTGCCCCCTTTGCGTGGTTTTTTGCTTTAGGGTTTTTTGTAGACTGCAAAGTTCTCTTTGCTATCCTCGCTCTATCTAGAATATCGGGCCTCACTTTGCTGAATCTATTTCATCCCTACGTTTTGTCTTTTCCTCTTGCTAACAGTCATTATATGTGGGGGGCTGCCTTTTCCTTTGGGGTATTTCTCTGAGGCAAGTCAGGCTTGTATTTCTATCTTCAGGCTAGTCAGTTCCTCAGGCTGTGTCGAGTTGCATAGGTAGAGTCAGGCGCAATCCACAGCTGCCTTTAGTTGTGTTTAGGATAGGTTCAGGTATTGCGGTCTACAGAGATTCCACGTCTCAGAGCTCGTTCTATTGTTTTAGGGTTATTATCAGATCACTGTATGTGCTCTGATTGCTGGCACACTGTGTTACTGGATTGCCTACATAACAGTACAAGGAGCCATCTAATGATTCTCAATAGAGGGAAAAAAGAAGTTCTGACATTTTTTTTTCTCAGCTCTGTGTTCAGTCTTTTTTTTCCCCTAGACATTTGGGTGCTTCAGGACACAGCTGTGGACATGGATATTCAGGGTCTGTGCTCTTCAATGGATAATCTCGTTATAAATGTACAAAAGATTCAAGATACTATTGATCAGAAATCTATGCTAGAACCAAGAATTCCTATTCCTGATTTGTTTTTTGGTGATAGAACTAAGTTTCTGAGCTTCAAAAATAATTGTAAGCTATTTCTGGCCTTGAAACCTCATTCTTCTGGTAATTCAGTTCAACAGGTTTTGATTATTATTTCTTTTTTGCGCGGCGACCCTCAGGACTGGGCATTTTCTCTTGCGCCAGGAGACTCTGCATTGAGTAGTGTTGATGCGTTTTTCCTGGCGCTCGGATTACTGTACGATGAGCCTAATTCAGTGGATCAGGCTGAGAAAAATTTGCTGGCTTTGTGCCAGGGTCAGAATGATATAGAAGTATATTGTCAGAAATTTAGGAAGTGGTCAGTACTCACTTTGTGGAATGAATCTGCGCTGGCAGCTTTGTTCAGAAAGGGTCTCTCTGAGGCTCTTAAGGATGTCATGGTGGGTTTTCCTATGCCTGCTGGTTTGAATGAGTCTATGTCTTTGGCCATTCAGATCGGTCGTCGCTTGCGCGAGCGTAAATCTGTGCACCATCTGGCGGTATTGTCTGAGATTAAACCTGAGCCTATGCAGTGCGATAGGACTATGACCAGAGTTGAACGGCAAGAACACAGACGTCTGAATGGGCTGTGTTTCTACTGTGGTGATTCCACTCATGCTATTTCTGATTGTCCTAAGCGCACTAAGCGGTTCGATAGGTCTGCCGTCATTGGTACTGTACAGTCCAAATTCCTTCTGTCCATTACCTTGATATGTTCTTTGTCATCGTATTCTGTCATGGCGTTTGTGGATTCAGGCGCTGCCCTGAATCTGATGGATTTGGATTATGCTAAACGTTGTGGGTTTTTCTTGGAGCCTTTGCGGTGTCCTATTCCGTTGAGAGGAATTGATGCTACACCTTTGGCCAAGAATAAACCTCAGTACTGGGCCCAGCTGACCATGTGCATGGCTCCTGCACATCAGGAAGTTATTCGCTTTCTGGTGCTACATAATCTGCATGATGTGGTCGTGTTGGGGTTGCCATGGCTACAAACCCATAATCCAGTATTGGATTGGAACTCTATGTCGGTATCCAGCTGGGGTTGTCAGGGGGTACATGGTGATGTTCCATTTTTGTCTATTTCGTCATCCACTCCTTCTGAGGTCCCAGAGTTCTTGTCTGATTATCAGGATGTATTTGAAGAGTCCAAGTCCGATGCCCTACCTCCGCATAGGGATTGTGATTGTGCTATCAATTTGATTCCTGGTAGTAAATTCCCTAAAGGTCGTTTATTTAATTTATCCGTGCCTGAACACGCCGCTATGCGCAGTTGTGTGAAGGAATCCCTGGAGAAGGGACATATTCGCCCATCGTCATCACCACTGGGAGCAGGGTTCTTTTTTGTAGCCAAGAAGGATGGTTCGCTGAGACCGTGTATTGATTACCGCCTTCTTAATAAGATCACTGTTAAATTTCAGTATCCCTTGCCATTGTTATCTGACTTGTTTGCTCGGATTAAGGGGGCTAGTTGGTTCACTAAGATAGATCTTCGTGGTGCATATAATCTGGTGAGAATCAGGCAAGGAGATGAATGGAAAACTGCATTTAATACGCCCGAGGGTCATTTTGAGTATCTAGTGATGCCATTCGGACTTGCCAATGCTCCATCTGTGTTTCAGTCTTTTATGCATGACATCTTCCGTGAGTATCTGGATAAATTCCTGATTGTTTACTTGGATGACATTTTGATCTTCTCAGATGATTGGGAGTCTCATGTGAAGCAGGTCAGAATGGTTTTCCAGGTCCTGCGTGCTAATTCTTTGTTCGTGAAGGGATCAAAGTGTCTCTTCGGTGTGCAGAAAGTTTCATTTTTGGGGTTCATCTTTTCCCCTTCTACTATCGAGATGGATCCGGTTAAGGTCCAAGCCATCCAGGATTGGACTCAGCCGACATCTCTGAAAAGTCTGCAAAAGTTCCTGGGCTTTGCTAATTTTTATCGTCGCTTCATCTGTAATTTTTCTAGCATTGCCAAACCATTGACCGATTTGACCAAGAAGGGTGCTGATTTGGTTAATTGGTCTTCTGCTGCCGTGGAAGCTTTTCAGGAGTTGAAGCGTCGTTTTTGTTCTGCCCCTGTGTTGTGTCAACCAGATGTTTCTCTTCCGTTCCAGGTCGAGGTTGATGCTTCTGAGATTGGAGCAGGGGCGGTTTTGTCACAGAGAGGTTCTGGTTGCTCAGTGTTGAAACCATGTGCTTTCTTTTCCAGGAAGTTTTCTGCTGCTGAGCGTAATTATGATGTGGGCAACCGAGAGTTGCTGGCCATGAAGTGGGCATTCGAGGAGTGGCGTCATTGGCTTGAAGGAGCTAAGCATCGCGTGGTGGTATTGACTGATCATAAGAACCTTACTTATCTCGAGTCTGCCAAGCGCTTGAATCCTAGACAGGCCCGTTGGTCGTTATTTTTTGCTCGCTTCGATTTTGTGATTTCGTACCTTCCGGGCTCTAAAAATGTGAAGGCGGATGCTCTGTCTAGGAGTTTTGTGCCCGACTCTCCGGGTTTATCTGAGCCGGCGAGTATCCTCAAGGAAGGAGTCATTGTGTCTGCCATCTCCCCTGATTTGCGGCGAGTGTTGCAAAAATTTCAGGCGAATAAACCTGATCGTTGTCCGGCGGAGAAACTGTTCGTCCCTGATAGGTGGACTAGTAAAGTTATCTCTGAACTTCATTGTTCGGTCTTGGCTGGTCATCCTGGAATCTTTGGTACCAGAGAGTTAGTGGCTAGATCCTTCTGGTGGCCATCTCTGTCACGGGATGTACGTACTTTTGTGCAGTCCTGTGGGATTTGTGCTAGGGCTAAGCCCTGCTGTTCACGTGCCAGTGGGTTGCTTTTGCCCTTGCCGGTCCCAAAGAGGCCTTGGACACATATTTCGATGGATTTCATTTCTGACCTTCCCGTTTCTCAAAAGATGTCAGTCATTTGGGTGGTCTGTGATCGCTTTTCTAAAATGGTCCATCTGGTGCCCTTGGTTAAATTGCCTTCCTCCTCTGATTTGGTGCCTTTGTTCTTCCAGCATGTGGTTCGTTTGCATGGCATTCCTGAGAATATTGTTTCTGACAGAGGTTCCCAGTTTGTTTCAAGGTTTTGGCGAGCCTTTTGTGGTAGGATGGGCATTGACCTATCTTTTTCCTCGGCTTTCCATCCTCAGACTAATGGCCAGACCGAACGAACCAATCAGACCTTGGAAACATATCTGAGATGTTTTGTTTCTGCTGACCAGGATGATTGGGTGTCCTTTTTGCCGTTGGCTGAGTTCGCCCTTAATAATCGGGCCAGCTCGGCTACCTTGGTCTCTCCATTTTTCTGCAATTCTGGGTTCCATCCTCGTTTCTCTTAAGGACAGGTTGAGTCTTCGGACTGTCCTGGTGTGGATTCTGTGGTGGACAGGTTGCAGCAGATCTGGACTCAGGTAGTGGACAATTTGACCTTGTCCCAGGAGAAGGCTCAACTTTTCGCTAATCGCAGACGCCGTTTGGGTCCCCGACTTCGTGTTGGGGATCTGGTTTGGTTATCTTCTCGTCATATTCCTATGAAGGTTTCCTCTCCTAAATTTAAACCTCGTTTTATTGGTCTGTATAGGATTTCTGAGATTCTCAATCCTGTGTCTTTTCGTCTGACCCTCCCAGACTCCTTTTCCATACATAATGTATTCCATAGGTCGTTGTTGCGGAGATACGTGGCACCTATGGTTCCATCTGTTGAGCCTCCTGCCCCGGTTTTGGTGGAGGGGGAATTGGAGTATATTGTGGAGAAAATTTTGGATTCTCGTGTTTCTAGACGGAAACTCCAGTATCTGGTTAAATGGAAGGGTTATGCTCAGGAAGATAAATCCTGGGTTTTTGCCTCTGATGTCCATGCTCCAGATCTTGTTCGTGCCTTTCATGTGGCTCATCCTGGTCGGCCTGGGGGCTCTGGTGAGGGTTCAGTGACCCCTCCTCAAGGGGGGGGGGGTACTGTTGTGAATTCTGTGGCTGAATTCACTCCTGTGGTCACAAGTGGTACTGCAGCTTCTGAGCTTCCTCCCTCAGGTGTTCTGGTGAGCTCGTTGGCTGCTTTGTTATTTAACTCCACCTGATTCTGTCTTCCTTGCTCCTTGTCAATGTTCCAGTGTTGGATCTGAGCTTTGGATCTTTCCTGTGGCCTGCTGCTCTGCTTAGATAAGTGCTTCTTGCTTTTGTTGCTATTTTGTCTGTCCAGCTTGTCTATTCGTTTTGCTGGAAGCTCTGAGACGCAAAGGGTGTACCGCCGTGCCGTTAGTTCGGCACGGTGGGTCTTTTTGCCCCCTTTGCGTGGTTTTTTGCTTTAGGGTTTTTTGTAGACTGCAAAGTTCTCTTTGCTATCCTCGCTCTATCTAGAATATCGGGCCTCACTTTGCTGAATCTATTTCATCCCTACGTTTTGTCTTTTCCTCTTGCTAACAGTCATTATATCTGGGGGGCTGCCTTTTCCTTTGGGGTATTTCTCTGAGGCAAGTCAGGCTTGTATTTCTATCTTCAGGCTAGTCAGTTCCTCAGGCTGTGCCGAGTTGCATAGGTAGTCAGGCGCAATCCACAGCTGCCTTTAGTTGTGTTTAGGATAGGTTCAGGTATTGCGGTCTACAGAGATTCCACGTCTCAGAGCTCGTTCTATTGTTTTAGGGTTATTATCAGATCACTGTATGTGCTCTGATTGCTGGCACACTGTGTTACTGGATTGCCTACATAACACAGATAAGCAACAAAAGTGAGCAGTAATCATAATAATGGCAGTTCCTGAAAAACACTTATCGTATCAAAGGCCTCTCAGTCTTTAGCTGTAGCTTTGGAGACAACGGTGCCAGCAGCAGATGGCGTGGTGTGGTTCCAATGGGGTCTATCACGCAATGGTCCTTCTTCTGGCAGCACCAGTTGGTGTCCGGTACCTTCCGCTGAGCCCCTAGTCCATAGGTTGGAGAGGGCCACAGCAGGGCAGCAGCAATTCCAGAATCCGGCGTAGGGTGGTCCACGAGGATTAATTGGTCAGGCCACAAAAGTCTATCTGGTGCACGGCTCTCTCAGCAGCCCGGGCATTGTGCTCACAGATGACGAACACACGACAGCTCCCAGTCTGGTGAAGGCAGGACACCCAACTGCTCGGTCCTTCCTGGACACTTGGGTGATGGTAGGGACTGGTGGGCGGAGAGCAACGCAGCGTGGGTGCTCAAGGGAAGGAGCAAAGTCTTCAGCCTGATGTTTGCTCTCTGCTCGTGCCAAAACTGACTGCTTCAGAGTGCGCATTTCTTTGGGCACGCGCCCTGCTACTGGGTCAGGGGTTCAGTCAGGGCTTTTAAGCCTTTTCCCAGACAAGGGAAGCAGCCTCAGCAGTTCCGGGCCCGGCGCAGTGCAGTATCCGGCAGTCCAATGCTTCTCCTTACACATCATTCGCCAACGGTGACATCATCGAGGCCAGGCAGAACTGCGGTGACCTTCGAACCGTGGGAAAATGCCAAAGATGAGTTCACCGCTGGCGAATGATGGTGTGCTGGCAGCATCTCATTCACCAGTGGTTTTCAACTGGAACGGTCGTATATTGGCGCTGTCCTGGTTGAAAACTAATTATCCCCCAGACATAGATTAAAGTGTGGGACAGAACGACGGACAGGTATGGTACATTGTTGTTTTTTTAATTTTATTTTAATTACAGGAGATCGAGTGCTTCACTGGGATTACTGGGATCGAGGGCTGGTATTCTCACGCTGGTAACAGGCCATTTATATAGCCCCCCCAGCCTAAAAACAGCAGCATGCAGGTGCCCAACAAACACGCACATATTAGATGTAGCGGTGGCAAGTGGGGTTCATATTTGTGGTTTGTCACCTTTCTATTGTCTGGTTACATCAAGCCCACAGCTTAGCAATGGATAAGTGTCTATAAGACACCTATCCATTACTAATCCTATAGTTACATGTTAAATAAAGGTACAGTCAGAATAAAGTCTTTTATATGAAATAACACTAAACACAGTTTTACATTTTTATTAATACGCCTAATCCCAGTGAAGCCCTCAATCTCCTGTAATACAAATAAAAAATATATATATATATACCATACCTGTCCGTCGGTATCTCCCACGCCGTCATCGATGTCTGGGGGCTAGTTTGCAACCTGGACGGTGAAAAGATGTGACCGCCCCGGCTGAAAACCACTGGTAAATGAGATGCTGAGAGCACAGCATCATTGACCAAAGTGACATCATCACTGGCATTTTCCCATGGTCCTGAGGTCAACGAAGTTCAGCCCGGACTCGATGATGTCACCAATGGTGAATGATGTTGCGCTATCAGCCGGAATGGTTGCATCTTGGCACCATCAAAGTTGAAAACTACAGTATTTAGCCCCCAGACATGGATTACGCGTCGGACAGAACAATGCACAGGTATGGTATATTATTGTTTTTTTATTTTTACTGCAAGAGATCGAGGGCTTTGCTGGGATTAGGGTATGCAGTAAGTATGGTTTAATTGAGAATAATAAAGGAGTCTGTGTCATTTTTTCAAATACAGGACTTTAGTCTGGCTGTGTATTTATGTACCATACAATGATAGGATTAATAATGGGTGGGTGTCTTATAGACACCTCTCCATTACTAAGCCATAGGATTGATGTCACCTAACAATACAAAGGTGACATCAACCCCACAAATATTAACCCCACTTGCCACCACTACAGGGCAAGTGGGAAGAGCCAGGCAAAGCACTTGAAAAGGTGCCTCTAACAGAGGCACCTTTTCTAGGCAGCTGCAGGCTGCTGTTTTTAGGCTGGGGGGCCTATATCCTCCTCCACTGTGTGATTTCTCTGGTGTGTAACAAGATTACATTTGTGGTTAAAACATTTCCCACATGCTGAACAGGAAAAAGGCTTCTCCCCTGTGTAAGTTCTCTGGTGCATAACAAGAATAAATTTATGGTTAAAATATTTCCCACATTCTGAACAGGAAAAATGTTTCACTCCTGTGACTTCTCTGGTGCTTAAAGAAATTTGTTTTATGGTAAAAACACTTCCCACATTCTGAAGAGGAAAATGGCTTCTCCCCTGTGTGAGTTCTCTGGTGTGTAACAAGAAGACTACGTTTGTGGTTAAAACATTTCCCACATTCTGAACAGGAAAAAGGCTTCTCCCCTGTGTGAGTTCTATGGTGCTGAACCAAATCTGATTTCTCGTTAAAACATTTCCCACATTCTGAACATGAATAAGGCTTTTGCCCTGTGTAGATTCTCTGGTGCTCAACCAAATCTGATTTTCGGTTAAAACATTTCCCACATTCTGAACAGGAAAAAGGTTACCCCCTTGTGTGGGTTCTTTGGTTTATTGTATTTCCATATATTGAATGTGAAAATGACTTATTTTATTTAGGAGCAGATTGTGTTTTAATGCTTATTTTGTGACTTTCATTTTCCTTTGTAGTCAGTAATAAATCAGAAGACAGGACCTGTTTCAAAGGATCAGATGACAGATCTTTGCTGTGAAGGGATGATGGTATATCTGAAGTCATGACATTCAATTCAGTTGCATCCTGTGGGATTTCGAGATCATCCGATTTAAAAACTGAAGATGTCAGCTGTCCCTCTGATCTCCGGGTACAGTCATCTGCTAAGAAAAAAACAATTATTTTTGTATAAAATATCCTTAAATTTTATATTTTTGAACATTTTGACTTAAACTGTACATAAAAATGGCAAGCTATGTAAAAAAACTGTAATTATTTACCAAGACAATGACAGTTCACAGTCTAATAGAAAATCTTATTAGATTAATCAGTGGTGTGCGGTGTTCAACTGTGTTTATTCTGTCTCCCAAATATTGAATAAAAAGAAACCAACCAATGTTATGTAGGCGAAAATAATATGAATTCTCATCTCACAAAAAACAAGTCCCCACTCAGGTCCATCATCTGTCAATGGAAAAACAGAGGTTCCCACATTATTAGTGGCTCAAAGGCTGCTGAAAAGCAAGAGGGTTTCTATAAACCAATCCAGCAAAATCTGCTCTCACTTCTGAGTCTTGCAGTGTGCTCAAACAACATTTAGGATCTCTGTATTTAGCAATATTATAGTAAGCACAATCTGGGCACTAAGTGTTGGGTAATAAAATGGCAAATGTGTAATTTTTCACTCTCCAAATTCCACTGCATGTTAATTTCTGGAAAGTGGCTGTGGAATCAAAATATTCAGTCCTCCTACACACGTGGTAAAAAATTTTTGTTACCCCTCGTTTAATGACAGAAAATTTCACAACAGTCACCAAAAGAACTTGAATCTGACAAAAGTAATAATAAATAATCTATGAAAATGAACAAATGAACGTCAGACATTGCTTTTCAACCATGCTTCCACAGAATTAAAAAAGAATAAAACTCATGAAATAGGCCTGGACAGAAATGATGGTACCCTTGAAAATGTGACAAAAGGGACAGGTTAAATCAAGGTGTGTCCACTAATTAGTATCACAGGTGTCTACAATCTTTTTTATTTATTATTACTTTTGTTAGAGTCAAGTTATTTCTGTGACCATTGTGTGTTTTTCTGTCATTAAACGAAGAATTTTGACCACGTGTATATAGATGATAACCCTCAGTGAATTAATTTATAAAATGGAATCACTTTATGGGGATTTCGACTATTCTGGTTTTCTGTCATTTAGTTATATTAGGGCTAGGGTTGATCGAATATCTTTTGCATAACTCCTTATCCTAATAGCTATAGCGCTTACCGAATAGTTGCCTCGGGAACCTTGTTAAATGGAGCGCTCCCGATAATCATCTGTTCATCACTGCAGCTACCTGTGATGTGGCTGTGTGACAGTCACAACTCATACATGCAGTGCCCGTGCCCATTTTTCGGCTATCCATGCTAGTGTTGTGACCATCACACAGCCACGACACATGCAGCAGCGACGCCGAACAGTTCATTATCAGGAGCGCTACAGGTATCCAGGTTACCAAGGCAGCAATTCAGGAAGCACTATAGCTATTCGGATAAGCACTTATCTGAAGCTATTCGATCAACCCTAGTTAGGGCTTCTGCATATGGTGTGTCGAATCTCCTCTGGGATCTGTTCCTGCTGTCCAGCTGGAGTAATCTGCTGCCTACTTCAGCCATTTGGAAAGTACCACACCCTACTAAAGCTCAAAGCACATGGCCGGAATCTGCCAGAAACAGCATTGTTCTCCTCTGGTTCAGTCCTCTGTGCTCACATTGTGGCTTGTGTATTTGCTTATTGTTGTGAACGTGGCCCGTTTACTGACTACTCTTGTGTCTTCTGATTCTGTCCTTGTGGTTCTGACCCAGCTACCTGACTATTCTTCTTGCCATCTAATACCACAGAATGGCAGGTAACACCATGGACCAAGCCTAAGGGTCCCAGTGTAAGTCCAGATAAATGCAAGGGTGTTAAAGGGCGATGAGCAAGGCAATCCTTGGGATATGGAAAGCAGAGAAGATAGTGCCAAGCATGTCCATGGTGGATATCTTTTGAGCTGCCAGGTGACCCAATACATTGTGTCTGCAATCTAGTCTAGCTAGATCTACATTCTAGTAGCTACATGGCGCTCCTTCTGTTCTGAACACTGTCATGTGCCCAGACAGTAAAATTGTATGTAGGGTATTATACAAAGTTGGAAAATAATTTGTAGAGATCCATTTGTTTTAATTATAATTTGTGATTAATTCCAAAGTTATCACTACATAATGTGACACACGTCAGATATGAAAAATGGGGCTTGATTAGGAACACAAAACTGGCTGCGGGAAGAGGTTAAATCAGAGTATTATTGACACTGACTACTGTAATCAAAAACTGTGACTATAGACAATAACACAACTACTGAAATCATCAACCTCAACAGTCTCCATCAGTAATAAATGAGTAGCTAGTGGTGAAACCTCTCTGGTGTAATTAGAGTATGGGGCTCGGTGACTTCACAATCTAAAGTATCGTAAGGACCAATATTTTCTGTCAGATGAGTATCAAGAAGAAATATTACACATTTAAAAAGAACTGTGTATAATAGTGCAGAGCTGAGGTGTCTTAAGGGGAACCTGTCAGCAAGATTGTGCACAGTAACCTACAGACATTCAGGTTGGTGCCGTTATACGGATTACACTGATACCTGGTGATGAAATCAGTCTTGTGGTTGTTGTTTAATCTGTATTTTTAGCTTTCATTTAATGAGATTTTCGTGCTCTGGGGCGGGGCTGTGGGTATGACTGTGGGCGGGGCTTGATGTGGTGCCCTGATTACATATGCATCTGTATTGCCTTATGACCGGTTGCTGATCCCTCAGTGACCTGCCCTCCATTTTTACATAATGCATATAATAAGGTCGATATTATTGTTGATTATGCCTACAATATCCCTCCTTATGTACCTGTGTGCCTTTTTTTTTGCTCATGTTTAATGTATTTATTCATATTTGCCCCCTTTTTCATTTGTAAAGCGCCATGGAATAAATGGCACTATAAAAATGTATAATAATAATAATAAATAATATTGTATGGCTTAGAAAATAAATTACATCCAGCAAAATGTCACCGGCGATAGCGGCGCCTGTGCAGTAGCATCTATAAGTAAGAGGTAGATGCAACTGGCAAGCGCCGTCAGTGTCATTTTGTTGGATGTAAAAAAAATTTCTAAGCCTCACAATAGCCACATTATTATAGGCATGATCAAAAATAATGCCAACATTATTATATGCATTATGAAAAAATGGGGGGCAGGTCACTGAAGGATCAGTAAGTAGAGGAGCTGCGGAGACACCATCACGTGTTTCTCAACGCAGGCAGTGAATAGCCAGGCCTTTCCCCGGGAAGGAACAACCAAGGGAAGGGCAGCATCCAATAAAGGAAAACATCCAATAAAGGAAAACCACCTATGCCAAGTATGGTATCCATCCACACTCCGCTGTCTGTGGATGGATACCATGCTTGGCATAGGTGGTTTTCCTTTCCTTTTGTGATGGTGTCTCCGCAGTGTTGGATGTTTTGGTCTCCAAAAGGTCAATCATCCGTGCCTTTATAGACTTTCTACTAGGCACTGCTCCTGATAGCCAGTTTCCTACACCACACTGATGAGGGGCAAAACCCCCGAAACAGCTGTCTGTGGATGGATACCATGCTTGGCATAGGTGGTTTTCCTTTATTGGATGTTTTCCTTTATTGGATGCTGCCCTTCCCTTGGTTGTTCCTTACCGGTGAAAGGCCTGGCTATTCACTGCCTGCGTTGAGAAACACGTGATGGTGTCTCCGCAGCTCCTCTACTTGCATTTGCATATTTGGGGGCAGTGTCCTGGATCACTGCGTTGAGAAACATGTGATGGTGTCTCCGCAGTGTTGGATGTTTTGGTCTCCACAAGGTCAATCATCCGTGCCTTTATAGACTTTCTACTAGGCACTGCTCCTGATAGCCAGTTTCCTACTCCACACTGATGAGGGGCAAAAACCCTGAAACAACTGTCTGTGGATGGATACCATGCTTGGCATAGGTGGTTTTCCTTTATTGGATGTTTTCCTTTATTGGATGCTGCCCTTCCCTTGGTTGTTCCTTCCCGGGGAAAGGCCTGGCTATTCACTGCCTGCGTTGAGAAACACGTGATGGTGTCTCCGCAGCTCCTCTACTTGCATTTGCATATTTGGGGGCAGTGTTCTGGATCACTGCGTTGAGAAACACGTGATGGTGTCTCCGCAGTGTTGGATGTTTTGGTCTCCACAAGGTCAATCATCCGTGCCTTTATAGACTGAAGGATCAGTGACCTGCCATAAGCCAATACAGATGAATATGAAAGCAGAGCACCACATAAAGCCCCGCCCACAGCCCCGCCCTGGAGCAGGAGAATCTTTAACTGAAAAAAACAAAAAAATTAAACAAAAACCACAAGACAGATTTCATCACCAGGTATCAATGTAATTAGTATAACGGCGCTGACCTGACCCTATGTGTAGGTTACTGTGAACAATCCTGCTGACAGGTTCACTTTAAATTTAGATCTTAGGCATTTGGAAGAGGCGATGGAGAGCTTTTTTTTTTTTTTTTTTTAAGACTATCATGGAGTTACAGACTCACATAAGAGAGGCAGATCAATCCCACCACATTTAACCCCTTTACCCCCAAGGGTGGTTTGCACGCCAATGACCAGGCCAATTTTTACAATACTGACCACTGTCCCTTTATGAGGTTATAACTCTGGAACGCTTCAACGGATCCTGGTGATTCTGACATTGTTTTCTCGTGACATATTGTACTTCATGATAGTGGTAAAATTTCTTTGATAGTACCTGCGTTTATTTGTGAAAAAAACGGAAATTTGGCGAAAATTTTGAAAATTTTGCAATTTTCAAACTTTGAATTTTTATGCAATTAAATCACAGAGATATGTCACACAAAATACTTAATAAGTAACATTTTCCACATGTCTACTTTACATCGGCATAATTTTGGAACCAAAAACTTTTTTTGTTAGGGAGTTATAAGGGTTAAAAGTTGACCAGCAATTTCTCATTTTTACAACACCATTTTTTTTAGGGACCACATCTCATTTGAAGTCATTTTGAGGGGTCTATATGATAGAAAATACCCAAGTGTGACACCATTCTAAAAACTGCACCCCTCAAGGTGCTCAAAACCACATTCAAGAAGTTTATTAACCCTTCAGGTGTTTCATAGGAATTTTTGGAATGTTTAAATAAAAATGAACATTTAACTTTTTTTCACAAAAAATTTACTTCAGCTCCAATTTGTTTTATTTTACCAAGGGTAACAGGAGAAAATGGACCCCAAAAGTTGTTGTACAATTTGTCCTGAGTACGCTGATACCCCATATGTGGCGGTAAACCACTGTTTGGGCGCATGGGAGAGCTCAAAAGGGAAGGAGCGCCGTTTGACTTTTCAATGCAAAATTGACAGGAATTGAGATGGGACGCCATGTTGCGTTTGGAGAGCCACTGATGTGCCTAAACATTGAAACCCCCCACAAGTGACACCATTTTGGAAAGTAGACCCCCTAAGGAACTTATCTAGAGGTGTGGTGAGCACTTTGACCCACCAAGTGCTTCACAGAAGTTTATAATGCAGAACCGTAAAAATAAAAAATCATATTTTTTCACAAAAATTATATTTTTGCCCCCAATTTTTTATTTTTCCAAGGGTAAGAGAAGAAATTGGACCCCAAAAGTTGTTGTCCAATTTGTCCTGAGTGCGCTGATACCCCATATGTGGGGTGGGGGGGGGGGGGGGGGGAAACCACCGTTTGGGCACATGGGAGGGCTCGGAAGGGAAGGAGCGCCATTTGGAGTGCAGACTTAGATGGAATGGTCTGCAGGCGTCACATTGCGTTTGCAGAGCCCCTAATGTACCTAAACAGTAGAAACCCCCCACAAGTGACCCCATATTGGAAACTAGACCCCTCAATGAACTTATCTAGATGTGTTGTGAGAACTTTGAACCCCCAAGTGTTTCACTACAGTTTATAACGCAGATCCGTGAAAATAAAAAATCTTTTTGTTTTCCCACAAAAATTATTTTTTAGCCCCCAGTTTTGTATTTTCCCAAGGGTAACAGGAGAAATTGGACCCCAAAAGTTGTTGTCCTATTTGTCCTGAGTACGCTGATACCCCATATGTTGGGGTAAACCCCTGTTTGGGCACACGGGAGAGCTCGGAAGGGAAGGAGCACTGTTTTACTTTTTCAACGCAGAATTGGCTGGAATTGAGATCGGACGCCATGTCGTGTTTGGAGAGCCCCTGATGTGCCTAAACAGTGGAAACCCCCCAATTATAACTGAAACCCTAATCCAAACACACCCCTAACCCTAATTCCAACGGTAACCCTAACCACACCTCTAACCCTGACACACCCCTAACCCTAATCCCAACCCTATTCCCAACTGTAAATTTAATCTAAACCCTAACCCTAACTTTAGCCCCAACCCTAACTGTAGCCCCAACCCTAACCCTAGCCCTAACCCTAGCCCTAACCCTAGCCCTAACCCTAGCCCTAATCCTAGCCCTAACTCTAGCCCTAACTCTAGCCCTAACCCTAGCCCTAATCCTAACCCTAGCCCTAATGGGAAAATGGAAATAAATACATTTTTTTTATTTTTCCCTAACTAAGGGGGTGATGAAGGGGGGTTTGATTTACTTTTATAGCGAGTTTTTTAGCGGGTTTTTATGATTGGCAGCCGTCACACACTGAAAGACGCTTTTTATTGCAAAAAATATTTTTTGCGTTACCACATTTTGACAGCTATAATTTTTCCATATTTTGGTCCACAGAGTCATGTGAGGTCTTGTTTTTTGCGGGACGAGTTGACGTTTTTATTGGTAACATTTTCGGGCACCTGACATATTTTGATCGCTTTTTATTCCGATTTTTGTGAGGAAGAATGACCAAAAACCAGCTATTCATGAATTTCTTTTGGGGGAGGCGTTTATACCGTTCCGCGTTTGGTAAAATTGATAAAGAAGTTTTATTCTTCGGTTCAGTACGATTACAGCAACACCTCATTTATATCATTTTTTTATGTTTTGGCGCTTTTATACGATAAAAACTATTTTACAGAAAAAATAATTATTTTTGCATCGCTTTATTCTCAGGACTATAACTTTTTTATTTTTTTTGCTGATGATGCTGTATGGCGGTTCGTTTTTTGCGGGACAAGATGACGTTTTCAGCGGGACCATGGTTATTTATATCTGTCTTTTTGATCGCGTGTTATTCCACTTTTTGTTCGGTGGTATGATAATAAAGCGTTGTTTTTTGCCTTTTTTTTTTTTTCCTTACGGTGTTTACTGAAGGGGTTAACTAGCGGGTCAGTTTTATAGGTCGGGTCGTTACGGACGCGGCGATACTAAATATGTGCACTTTTATTGGTTTTTTTTTTATTTAGATGAAGAAATGTATTTATGGGAATAATATATATATTTTTTTTCATTAATTTGGAATATTTTTTTAAATTTTTTTTTACACATTTGGAAAATTTTTTTTAAACTTTTTTACCTTGTCCCAGGGGGGGACATCACAGATCAGTGATCTGACAGTTTGCACAGCACTCTGTCAGATCACTGATCTGACTTAGAGCAGTGCAGGCTTCACAGTGCCTGCTCTGAGCAGGCTCTGTGAAGCCACCTCCCTCCCTGCAGGACCCGGATCCGCGGCCATCTTGGATCCGGGCCTGGAGCAGGGAGGGAGGTAGGGAGACCCTCGCAGCAACGCGATGTGATCGCGTTGCTGCGGGGGGCTCAGGGAAGCCCACAGGGAGCCCCCCTCCCTGCGCGATGCTTCCCTGCACCGCCGGCACATCGCGATCATCTTTGATCGCGGTGTGCCAGGGGTTAATGTGCCGGGGGCGGTCCGTGACCGCTCCTGGCACATAGTGCCGGATGTCAGCTGCGATAAGCAGCTGACACCCGGCCGCGCTCCCCCCGTGAGCGCTGCCGATCGCTATGACGTACTATCCCGTCCAGGGTCAGATAGGCCCAGGGCAACTGGACGGGATAGTACGTCTAAGGTCACAGAGGGGTTAAACTATCATACAGTATGAACAAGTAAAAAAAACTAAAAAATGTTATTATATGTTACATTCCCAACAACAACGTATGTACGAGGGAAGAACTTCAACAGTAAGCCGGAGTTGCATTCATTTATGGTGGACCATTGAGGCTACTATGAGTCTTGACCAGAAGATTAGAGAATATAATATTGCTCCTCATTTCAGGAGAGGTTGTGCAGTGATCTGAATTCCTTAGGATCGAAAACATAATGTCATTTATAACATGGAGTGAATCCATGAAACCAGGGCTCGAGCCAACACATCTCCTGCAGGCAAGAATAAATGTATATTACAGCCATCAGCCACGCACAGCTTAGAGATATATAATGGCACAGGTGTGATGGATTTTATGCAGTTTATCACAATCTTCCTTGAAGTTAGTCGGTTTTAAAAGAAATTGAAAAGTCAGGATAAAGGGAAATTCTGCTGTTATTGTACAATCGATGTGAATACTTTCTGCCCAATGATGACAAAAGTATTCTAGGAGTGATACCTTTATTGGCTAACCAGAAAATAACATGTTTGCAGCTTTCAGAGCACAGCGGCTCCTTCTTCAGGCAGATTACAAATAGGTTAATAAGAAAAAAGCACATTTAAGGAATACTACAGTAGGACATTTGTTCAGGGGTGGGAGGTGTGATGCCTCCTAAAGATAAACCAAGGAAATCTAATTAGGCATTTTCTTAAGGTACCTTCACACAAAGCGACGCTGCAGCGATACCGACAACGATGTTGATCGCTGCAGCGTCGCTGTTTGGTCACTGGAGAGCTGTCACACAGACAGTTCTCCAGTGACCAAAGATGCCGGTAACCAGGGTAAACATCGGGCCGCGCTTAGCAACCCGATGTTTACCCTGGTTACCATCGTAAAAGTAAAAAAACAAACACTACATACTTACCTTCAGTGTCTGTCCTCGGCGCTCTGCTTTCCTGCACTGACTGTGAGCACAGCGGCCGGAAAGCAGAGCGGTGACGTCACCGCTGTGTTTTCCGGCTGGCAGGCGCTCACAGCCAGTGCAGGAAAGCAGAGCGCCGGGGACAGACAGCGAAGGTAAGTATGTAGTGTTTTTTTTTTTTTAACTTTTATGCTGGTAACCAGGGTAAACATCGGGTTACTAAGCGCGGCCCTGCGCTTAGTAACCCGATGTTTACCCTGGTTACCAGTGAAGACATCGCTGAATCGGCGTCACACACGCCGATTCAGCGATGTCTGCAGGGAGTCCAGCGACGAAATAAAGTGCTGGACTTTCTGCAGCGACCAACGACATCACAGCAGGATCCTGATCGCTGCTGCGTGTCAAACTGAACGATATCGCTAGCCAGGACGCTGCAACGTCACAGATCGCTAGCGATATCGTTCAGTGTGAAGGTACCTTTACAAATGGAGAGGCAGTGGGAATGATGTTCTTAGTTATCTGGAGTCCTTCTGGTGGAGGTGTGAATTGTGTCCATGTAGTGACTCATAAATCCAGGTGTTAAATTGAGCCCTAGTGTCAAAGAATTGAATATCTTCTTTAGTTTGAATTCTCAAATTTTTCTTTCTCTGTCACCCTTAAAATGACCTTTTAGTATTAAGACTTTTAAATCTGTCATACTGTGTCCAGGTCCAGAGAAATGTTTTCCCACCGGTGTGTCCATTTCATTCCTGATTGTGTGTCTGTGTAGATTCATCCTAGTTAGTAGTTTTTACATGGTTTCCACAATATAGATACTTCCAGGGCACCTCGTACATTGTATCATGTACACCACATTGGAGGATGTACATGAGAAGGAACCCGTGACCTTTAGTCCTGATTTGTGTTTGGTACACGGACTATATTTGTTGGTAATATGTGAGTACAAGTTTTGCATTTTATATTGTTACATGGGAATGTGCCAGTCACTGATGGTGATGAGAGGACACTTCTGACAAGCAGATTCCTTACGTTAGGGGGCCATTTATAGGAGAGATGTGGTAGTTCTGGGAATGTATCTTTCAATTTGTGGTCTCTGTGGAATATGGGTTGGAGATCAGCACCAATTTTCCTTAGAACGCTCATGTGGGGGTTGAATGTGACCACAAGAGGTACCCTGTTGTTGTCCTCCCTCAGTGTGTAATCCAGGAGGCTGTTTCTTGGGACCCTTGTAGCCCTGTGGATCTGTTCATCTATTACCAGTGGATGGTATCCTTGTTGTAGGAATGTGTTCCTCAGTGATAGCAAATGTAGTTCCCCTTCTTTACAGATCCGAATATATCTCAGAGCTTGACTGTAGATGATGGATTTTTTGGTGTGTCTTGGATGAAAGATGTTCCATCTAAGATATGCCGGACGTCCTGTGGGCTTATGGTAAATGGATGTTTGTATGGTGTTGTCCTTGATGTATATGGTCATGTCCAGAAAATGTATTTGGGTCTTTGAAAAGTTGAGGGCGAGCTTGATGGTTGGGTGGTACTTATTGAAGTTATTGTGGAAGGTGAGTAGATTATCTTTTGAGCCTGTCCAGATTATTAGCAGATCATCAATGTAGCGGAAGTATGCAAGAGGTTTAACAGAGCAAGATGACAAAAATTCTTACTCCAGTTTCGCCAAAAATAAGTTAGGCTAAGTTCACACTGCGTTAGTGCAGTCCGTTCAACACATACATTAAACGGACTGCGCTAACGCAAATGCCGATGTTGGGACAGCGCTAGCACAGATGGAGCATCTGCTAGCTCCATCTGCGCTAGCAGTGATGGACCCAGAAACACTGCAGCCCGCGTCTCGGGTCCGTCACTCAATGACGGCACATCGCTAGTGCACGCCCATTGTGGGCGTGCGCTAGCGATGCGTCCGCCATAGAAAGTAATGTCGGCGTTAATGGACTACGTTACACCGCGTTATGCCGCGGTGTATCGTAGTCCGTTAAACGGGTCACACTAACGCAGTGTGAACCCAGCCTTAGCATATTGTGCAGACATTTTGCTTCCCATGGCGCTGCCCATACACTGTTGGTATAAATTGTTTCCAAAAGAAAAATAGTTGTGATGGAGCATAAACCTGATCTAGCTACAGTGCCGGTTCTGTGGCTAGATTGTTCTTTTGAAGGAAATATTTCCATGCTGCAATTCCATCCTCATGAGGAATGTTGGAATAGAGCTACTCTACATCCATGGTGGCTAGTATCGTGTCTTCTGGAAGTGGGCCCAGCGCTGATAATTTGCAAAGAGTATCCATGATGTCCTGGATATAGCTGGGTGTGCACCTCACCAAGGGCTTCAGAATGTTCTCCACCCAGCCGGAAATATTCTCAGTTAAAGTCCCAATACCAGAGGTGATAGGCCTCCCAGGATTACCTTCTTTATGTATTTTAGGCTGGGTTCACATTGCGTTAATGGCAATGCGCTGACGGCATCTGTTATATAGCGCCACTAACGCTATGTAACGGATGCGTTAGCGCACCCATTGACTGCAATCATGTAGCGCATCGCTAACGTGTGTCATAATAACGCATTCTGTGACGGACCCTCGGACGTGGTCTGCAGCGTTTCGAGGCCCGTCACCGCTAGCGCAGATGGAGTATCTGCGCTAGCGCGATCATATCACGCGATCTTTAACAGCACTTGTGTTAACGCATGTGTTGAACGGACTGCACTAACACAATGTGAAACCAGCCTTAGGCAACATGTAGAAGGTATCTGTTTGGGGATTGTCTGGTGTTAGTTCCAGTATTGAGGATGAAGTACAATCAAATCCATTGATGATATGTGTTAGTTCCTCTGTGTATTGTTTGGTCGGATCTCCCTGAAGTGGAGTGCAGTATTTTATATCCAAGAGTTGTCTGTTTGCTTCCTGGATGTAATCTGTCATGTTCATTATGACTATAGCTCCTCCTTTGTCTGCTGGTTTGATGATGATATTGTTATTGGCTTTTAAGGCTTGTACGGCTTTTCTTTCCTCCATAGTGATATTTTGCGGCACTTTATGGTGTCTGTCCAAAATGTCAGATATAACCTTTTTACGGAAACAGTCAATGTAGTGATCCAGAGTTTGGTTGTGGCCAGGTTGCGGGGTCCAGCTTGTCCTCTTTCTTTTTCGCTGTGTCGTTCACATTGTCTTGTGATGCGATATCTGTTATGAAAGAATTCTTTGAGTAGCAATCTGTGGAAGAATTCCTTGATATCGTTACAGAACTGAGCCCTATCAAGCTGTTTTGTAGGACAGAATGTTAGTGCCTTTGATAGAACATGCATATTGTGGACACGCCTGTGGGAAAACATTTCTCTGGAACTGGACATTGTATGACAGACTTAAAAGTCTTAATACTAAAAGGTAATTTTAAGGATGACACAAAGAAAAAAGGAGATTTTTGTGTACTCACCGTAAAATCTCTTTCACTTAGCCTCTAATTGGGGGACACAGGACCATGGGTGTTATGCTGCTGCCCACTAGGAGGCGACACTATGCATAATCTGAAAAAGATTAACCGTGGCTCCTCCTCTGCAGTATACACCCCTGTACGGCGTCAGCCTTCTCCAGTTTTGTGCAAAAGCAGTAGGAGGAATGTGACATGAATAACATAACCATGCCTATAAGAAGGCAACTATGTGCAAGCTCAAGCAAACAATATGAGAACTCGACAGTAACAACGGCCCGGAAGGGCAACAGGGTGGGAGCTGTGTCCCCCAATTAGAGGCTAAGAGAAAGATTTTACGGTGAGTACACAAAAATCTCCTTTACTCTGTCGCCTCATTGGGGGACACAGGACCATGGGACGTCCCAAAGCAGTCCCTGGGTGGGAAGCAATGGACGAATATTGTGCAGACAGGCCGCTATACTTGGGGCACCGCCGCCTGCAGAACACATCTACCCAGGCTCGCGTCCGCTGAGGACTGGGTATGAACCCTGTAGTGTTTAGTAAACGTGTGTAGGCTAGTCCAAGTGGCCGCCTTACACACTTGTTGTGCCGAAGCCTGGTGCCGAATGGCCCAGGAGGCCCCTACCGCTCGAGTAGAGTATGCCGTAATGCCGGCTGGAAGAGGAGAATTCTTAAGGCGGTAGGTGTCTTGTATGGTGGATTTGAGCCACCTGGCAAGGGTAGCGTTGGAAGCTGACAATCCCTTGCGGCCGCCTTCCGGAAGAAGGAAAAGAGAGTCAGACCTCCGGAAGGACGCAGTCCTAGACACATATATATGCAATGCCCTGACAAGGTCAAGTGTATGCAGAGCCTTCTCCACTCTATGAACCGGGACCGGACAAAGGGATGGCAGTGAAATTTCCTCATTGAGGTGGAAGTGGGACACAACCTTCGGAAGGAAGGATGGGACCGTACGGAGAACTACCTTGTCTTGGTGAAAACCAGGAAGGGCCGTCTGCAGGAGAGTGCTGTCAGTTCAGACACCCTGCGTAGCGAGGTGATTGCCACCAGGAAAACCACCTTCTGGGATAGAAGGCAGAGTGGGACCTCCTTAAGGGGTTCGAAGGGTGGTTCCTGCAATGCTGTCAGGACCAGGTACAGCCTGGCCTCCAGACCCGATTAGAGAAAACCAAGTACTTTGGGTAAGGAATAAGGGAGTGGAGTCTGGCCACGAGATTCGCACCAGGTAAAGAAAGCTTTCCAGTATGGTAATAGATCTTGGCAGAGGCTGGCTTCCGTGCCCTGATCATGGTTCCAATGACGTCTGGCGAGAGCCCTGCCTGGGTTAGAACCCAGGTCTCAAGGGCCACGCCGTTAAATTGAGAGCCCCTGAGTTCTGGTGGTAGAACGGGCCCTTTGATAGAAGATCGGGGCGGTCGGGGAGACGCCAGGGGGCGTCTGCTGTAAGTTGTACGATGTCGGCGTACCATGTACGTCTGGGCCAGTCCGGTGCGATTAGGATGGTTGGAACTCCCTCTTGCTTGATCTTCCTCACCACCCTGGATATCAGGGGGAGAGGTGGAAAAATGTACAGAAGCTGGAACTGGGTCCAGCCCTGAACCAGAGCTTCTGCTCCGAGCGACCGCGGATCGTGTGTTCTGGCCATGAAGTTGGAGACCTTGGCATTGAAATGGGATGCCATTAGGTCCACATCCGGAGTCCCCCAGCGATGGCAAATCTGGTGAAAAATTTCGGGATGGAGAGACCACTCCCCCGAGTCTATTTCTTGTCGGCTGAGGAAGTCTGCTTCCCAGTTGTCCACACCTGGAATGTGGACCACCGAGAGAACCGACCCGGTGTCCTCTGCCCAGTGGAGGATATGTGACACCTCTCGCATCGCCTGGGTACTGCGGGTCCCCTCTTGGTGATTCACATATGCCACAGCCGTGGCATTGTCCGACTGTATTTTGATGTGAGAGGCTGCCAGTAAGTGATGAAAGGCTCTCAATGCCAGGAGGATGGCACAAATTTCCAGGATGTTGATGGGCATGGTCGCTTCCACTGGGGACCACTTGCCCTGTGGTGTAGGTGCACTGCACCCCAACCCGTCAGGCTCGCATCGGTGGTCAGAACCTTCCATTGACCTGTGAGAAAGGATTTCCCCTTTGCTAGCGAGGTTGGCTTGAGCCACCAGTGCAGGGACCTCTTGGTTGACGACGTTAGCCGGAACTCCCTGTTGAGAGAGAAAGGGTTTTTGTCCCAGGACTTGAGGATGGCTAGTTGGAGAGGCCTGAGGCGAAACTGGGCAAATGGGATGGCCTCTATTGCTGCCCCCATCCTGCCGAGGACTCTCATGGTGAACCGGAGAGATCGAGGGGGTTTGCGGAGGAGGGTGCGGACTCCTAGGCGAAGAGCCCATGCCTTGTCCTTGGGAAGGAGCACTAGACCCCTGGAGGTGTTGAATAGCATTCCCAGGAAGGTCAGAGACTGACTCGGGGTTGGTGATGACTTTTGTAAATTGACTAACCAGCCCATGCGACTCAGAGTGTTGATTGTAATTGAGACGCTGAGCTCGCAGTCCTTGAAGGTGGGAGCCTTGATGAGTAGATCGTCCAAGTATGGAATGACTACTATGCCTCTGGAGTGCAGGACGACCATGGTGGCTGCCATGACTTTGGTAAACACTCTGGGAGCCGTGGCGAGTCCGAACGGGGGAGCCACGAACTGGTAGTGGTCCTGGTCGATTGCGAACCTGAGAAACCTCTGATGGGCAGGTGCAATCGGTATATGCAGGTATCCATCTTGCATGTCTATGGAGGCGAGATATTCTCCCTTCTCCATGGACGCAATGATGGACCGAAGAGACTCCACGCGGAAGTGACGGACCCGTACATATTTGTTGAGTTGTTTTAGGTCCAATATGGGCCGCACACTGCCTCCTTTCTTGGGGACTACGAATACATTGGAGTAGAACCCTCGGAAGCGCTCGGCCGTGGGGAATGGTACTATGACTCCTGCTTGACGAAGCGAGGAGACCGCTTGTCGGAAGGCACGAGCCTTGGCCGGTGGTTTTGGGGGACAGAGAGGAAGAATCGGTCCGGTGGGTTGGAGGTGAACTCTATCTTGTATCCGGAAGACACTAGTTCCCTGACCCACCTGTCTTCTGTAATAGGCAGCCAGACTTGATGAAAGAGCAAAAGTCGGCCGCCTACGGGTGTGGTGTCTTCCGGAGACCGTGAGTCATGATGAGGAGAGAGTCTGAGATTTTCCTCCTCTGGGCTTAGACTAGGCTGCTTTTGACTGCCAGGTCTTGTCCGACCTTTGCGTCGACCGTGAGTTGTCCCTGCGTGGGGAACGGTTACGATTTTGTGCTGGACATGAGACGGACCAGCCCGAAGAATTCCGAAAGGATCGGAATAGAGTTTGGTTACGCTTCTTGTAAGTGCGTTTAGGTTTCAGTTGGGGAAGAGAGGTACTCTTACCCCCGGTGGCGTTGGATATCATCGTGTCCAACTGTTCACTAAAAGTCGCCCACTGAGGTTGGGGACGTGCGTGAGGGACTTCTTTGAGGCTGTGTCCGCTTTCCATTCCCGCAGCCAGAGGATACGCCGAATTGTGATGGCATTTGATGCTATCCCCGCTACACCCCTTGCTGAATCCAGAGCTGCATGAAGCATGTAATCTGCTATGACTGCTATTTGAACCGCTTGGTCCGACAGCTCAGGAGCGGATGCTTGGAGGCCAGCTTGTAAATTTTTGGCCCAGAGTGCTGCCTGTACAGGCCCTACCTGAGGTGTCTCAACCTAATGCCACCAGAGGGGGAATAGGGAGGGTGCTGCTGTCACCTTCAGGGGGCTTTATCCTCGCCTCGACCTCAACCCATAAACCAAAAGGAATTGGGGAAGGAGGGGGGTTCTCGACTTCGAACCAGCACCCGAGGGACTGGGGAAGGAGCGACATAGGGAATAGCCATCTCTACTTCAACCGGGCCCCCCATAATAGGGGGCCGAGGAAGGAGCCATGCCGGGAGTCTCGCAGGAGACCCACTTTTCTTCATCTGTAATCCGTCGGAAAAAAACCGGAGTAAAAAATCTTAGGTGTGCCTCCTATGCGACACTAAGCAAAAACTGGAGAACGCTGACACCGTCCAGGGGTGTATACTGCAGAGGAGGAGCCACGGTTAATCTTTTTCAGATTATACATAGTGTCGCCTCCTAGTGGACAGCAGCATAGCACCCATGGTCCTGTGTCCCCCAATGAGGTGACAGAGTAATATGAGAATTCAAACTAATGAAGATATTCAGTTCTTTGACACTAGGACTCAATTTAACACCTGGATTTATGAGTCACTACATGGATACAACTCACACTTGTGCTCTGAAAGCTGCAAACATATTATTTTCTGGTTAGCCAATTAAGGTATCACTCCTAGAATACTTTTGTCATGATTGAGCAGAAAAGTATTCACATCGATTTTTCTGGCTAACACTTTACCACAATACAATTTGTTATTGTACATCCTGTTATTGTACAGAAATTCACACTCACTGCTCAATTGATGAAAATCATATAAAGGAAAAAAGCACCAAACCGAACCAATTGACAAATGTACAAAACTTTATTAAATACCATTAAAATACAGAAACAAACATAACAAAAGGGTAATCACAGGAAAATGACAGTGGTCAACCAAGAGCAAGGAAGACACCACAGTAAAAACAGGCAATAAAACCCAAGGCAAAAACATAGGATGTGATTTTACTCACAATTATTATCACCCCCTTTTTTCCCCACTTATTTTTACCTCTTGTGGTATCCTGACACCTTTCTTCATGTTCTGTGCGCGCTGGCGTTCCGTTGTTTGGCATTGCCGACAGCGTCTTCATTTCGGCTCTGGGCGGGTTGTGTTCACCCGTGGGTGTGGCCTGGTGACGTGTACTCTCTCATCCGATGACGCCCTTAGTGATTCTTACCTCCGAGCGGTCGACTGCGCATGCGCCGCCTTTTGAGCAAGCGTCACATCCTCTTTCCATACCAATCATGATTAATGCTTCTGACGTATATAAGGGCACCATTTCTTCATGATGCCAGACCCCCGGAAGAAAGCACTGCGCTGAAACGCGCATTGGGGTGGTAGGCACAACGGCTCTTCAGGTAAACCCCTAGGTATAACCTTTTTATTTTGGCTTGATGGTTCTTGCTTTTTTTACCACTGTGGTTATTGACTTTTTGCACCTCTCCTGTGCCGTTATTCAGTTGTATTCTTATACATACTCCATACCTATTAGATCTTCAAGTGGCACATGTTGTCAGCACAATGCACTTTTTGAGCATACCTACATAACTATCATTATGTTTTTGCCTTGGGTTTTATTGCCTGTTTTTACTGTGGTACCTTCCTTGCTCTTGGTTGACCACTGTCATTTTCCTGTGATTACCCTTTTGTTATGTTTGTTTCTGTATTTTAATGGTATTTAGTAAACTTTTGTACATTTAGTGGTTACTACTCACCTGGGTAGTCACATGTAGGAATCTCCTCTTTACACCACTCATCACCCCTCACATATGTCGCTGTAGTATTAATATGGGTCAGATCTTCACTCTAAAACAAAAAGTCATAGATAGATGGAAAAGTCATATCCATGATCAGCTCTAATCCTGCCATCTCCACCAGTCTCATTACACAAGTATAAAACATATAATACTGGGGGATAAAACAAGACTGAGCACAAGACCTTCACAGCCGTCTGCACATCATAGGGGAGATCTCAGGACACCTCTCTCCATCTACCTGATGATTCTGAGGAACATTGGGCTCTTCTTGTTTACAGTCCTGTGAAAGAAGAGGACGGGGACATCTCTCTGGTGTTGTCCTCTTACTGGATAGATCTAGAGGAAACACATACAGGGACTGAATTCATTCTTTACATACAGATAATTATAGGCCGTGTATATTTAGTCCTGTCTATTACCTGGTGATGTGAGGGGCTAGGGAACCTCCATTATGATGTTCTTGTACAGATCTTCGTGTTCTTCTAAATACTCCCACTCCTCCATGGAGAAATAGATGGAGACATCCTGACTCCTTATAGGAACCTGACACACACAATGATACAGTAATCCCCCCAATCCCTTCATAGTGTTACTGTATAATGTCCCAGCATTGCCAACAGTGTCACCTCTTCAGTCAACAGCCCAATCATCTTATAGATGAGTTCTAGGATCTTCTGATCATTGATGTCCTCATGTATCAGGGGGTGAGGTGGAGGCCCCGTGATTGGGCTCAGGGGTCTTCCCCATCTCTCAGACACAGGGTCCTGACAACTCTCACTAGAGGTCTTCTTCACTACGTTGTAATCCTGGTTATGGAGAGACACATTAATAAATCTCATTACAGACATTTCCAGAGTCCTCACCTCTCCAGTTCTGTCCATCTGTTATTGCCATAGATAAGAATGATGTAATATGACATCATCAGAATCTCTCACCTCTCCAGTAAGCCGGAAGAGGATCTCTAGGGTGAGGTGTAATATCCTCTCCACCATCTTGTCTCTGTCCATATCCATCTTTGCTGGGTAAATCAGGAAAATTTTCTTATGTAGAAGATCTTCACTGAGAGGATCCGATATTGTAGAGACCTGAATGAGAAGAAGATGAGCCGATGTAACATCATAAAAATCCTGTGTAATAATACAATTACTGGAGATAATAAGGGAAACATATGAGGAGATTCATTATTTTACAGTATTTAGTTTTCTTCTTTAGATCTACTAATAAAACCTATATATTTTAGGCCACAAACAAGCAGTTTCTTCCTCGGAGTCGGCAGCTGAATACGTTCCTCATAGACTCATCTTCCATAACGCTAATTCTCATCTCATTTACCGACACTCGAATCGGCATTAGCAATACTGCAGGAGATATTCATTACACGTGACAGGAGAAATAACTACTTCATGGTGAGGACGACATCTTCATCTTCTACTTCGGCTCTAAAAACATATTTGTCCAGAGTCGGTCACTGACTCCATCACCACCGGCCGTCTATATGAAGGTTTCCCGTCTTCCCCGCACTGTAATCTTCTATCACGTTAGATCTCAGCTCTGATTCACACACAGAAGTTTGAGGCTTTTAAAAAACCTTTTTTTATAAGAACATCAAGACAGGAGTTATTTGATGCCAACATCTCCATGTAGGCTTCCATATATTGCATGAACACCACCAAAAAAAGGTGTGAAAATATTCCAAAAATAATTATATTGAAGTGTTGAGGCACCAAATAGAAAGTTTTTACCCAGTATATGGACACATAGGACCAATGATACAACCTCCAGTATATTAAATCTTCAGGGTGGGGCATATCCGTGAGGCTATTTATAATCAAGACAATGGAATGAAGAAAATCAGCACTCACCCATTTTAGAAGATACTTCAGTCCTTTTTAATTTTCATTTGATTCAGGACAATTACAAAAAGTGCAACAGTGCAGGCAGCATGGCGGCAGGTTTAGTGATTTCCAAAAAAAAGACCCGACAGACAATGAACGTTTCATACTTAATTTGCGCTTCTACTGGTCCATGTTCCACTGGTCTATGAACATGGACCAGTAGAAGAACTGAAGCATCTTCTAAAAGGTGTGAGTGCTGACTTTCTCCATTCCTTTATCTTGAATACAAAAATAATATTGAGGATGGTGGTACTGTGGGAACGTTATACTGTGTGTGGGGGCCAAAAAAGGGGCACCATACAATGAGAGTGATACATGTTTGTTTGGATCCCGTCTTTCATAGTTGGGTCATTTGTATCTATCAGTTGAAAGAAACAAAACCATTATGATTCTTATAAGGAGACAACAGAAAAAAACCCCCTAAATATAACATTTTTATAACAACAACACAATCTGTGACTCTTCAGGGTAAATCGCTCTCTCACCATTGGATTAGAGCTGATACTATGAAGCTAAAGAGACTAAACAGACTTTCTGTCACCTCCATAAAGGGGCATTTTTCTGTGTTTGTCGGAACTGTCCGAGGATTATTAGAGGTGACAGTTTCCCCCAATTAGAAGGGACACCTGTGGATATTGGGGTCTTTACCTGCTGTTTTTTTAATAAATAGTATCCTATACACAAGCTCCATACATTACACGTGTAAAGCACCACTTGCACAGACATCCCCAGGGCTTTTAAAGATAAAATAAAAATGACCCATTCGTCAAGACGGCATTCACCAGAGGAGGCATACGCTTTCCTTGCCTCCAAGACGGATTCAGCCAGTGAGGAAGATCCCACATTCCTTTAGTCCTCCTCATCTAGTTAGGAATGAACCCAACAAGGCACCCTAGGACCTAGGCAACCCCTCCAACAATCGATCCCATATAGATTGCATCTCCCGAAAATGATCAGCCCATCATTCCGAATTTGATCAGCAGCTCAGGAATCCAGTTTGACACCACTGACCTCACTGAAATTGAATTCTTTAAATTCTTTTTCAGTGAGGAAATAATAAATCTTATGGTGGCCCAGACAAACTTGTTTGCCTATTTATTTTTCACCCAAAATCCCACTTCATCATACATCAGATGGACCCCTGTAGATGCAGCAGAGATGATGACATTTTGGGGAATTGTGCTGCATATGGGCATAATACAAAAACCAGAGCTTCGGCAATACTGGAGTACTGATATTCTCTACAGTACCAATATTCTCTATGGCCATGACAAGGACACGATTTGAAGAGATCCAAAAACGATTGCATTATAGTGATAATGCGCAGTGTACTCCCTGAGATGATCCGAACTTTGATAGTCTACTGTATATAAAATTAGGTCAGTGGTTGAACACTTCAAAAGAAAATTTGCTGAGGCGTACAACCTCCAAAAGGGACATCACTATAAATGAATCTCTGGTTCATTTCAAAGGGAGGCTAAAATTTCAACAATACCTGCCCAGTAAAAGGGCCAGGTATGGAATTAAACTGTACAAATTGTACGAGAGTACCCTAGGGTAAACACACAGATTTAGGGTCTACAAGGGAAAAGACACCCAGATTAGCTGGGGGTGAGTGGGAAAATTGTGTGGGAATTGCTGCACCCACTACTGGATAGGGGTTATCACCTCTACATTGATAACTTTCACACCAGCATCCCCCTCTTCAAGACTCTCTCTGCGAGAGGTAAAGTTGCCTGAGGCGCCATGCGAAAAAATCAGAGACACCTGCCTAAAGGTACCTTCACACTCAGCGACGCTGCAGCGATACCGACAACGATGTTGATCGCTGCAGCGTCGCTGTTTGGTCGCTGGAGAGCTGTCACACAGACAGCTCTCCAGCGACCAACGATGCCGGTAACCAGGGTAAACATCGGGTTACTAAGCGCAGGGCCGCACTTAGTAACCCGATGTTTACCCTGGTTACCATCGTAAAAGTAAAAAAAAAAAAACACTACATACTTACCTTCCGCTGTCTGTCCCAGGCGCTGTGCTTTCCTGCACTGACTGTGAGCACAGCGGCCGGAAAGCAGAGCGGTGACGTCACCGCTGTGCTTTCCGGCTGGCCGGCGCTTACACAGTGCAGAGAAGCACAGCGCCAGGGACAGACAGCGGAAGGTAAGTATGTAGTGTTTGTTTTTTTTTACTTTTACGCTGGTAACCAGGGTAAACATCGGGTTACTAAGCGCGGCCCTGCGCTTAGTAAACCGATGTTTACCCTGGTTACCAGTGAAGACATCGCTGAATCGGCGTCACACACGCCGATTCAGCGATGTCTGCAGGGAGTCCAGCGACGAAATAAAAGTGCTGGACTTTCTGCAGCGATCAACGACATCACAGCAGGATCCTGATCGCTGCTGCGTGTCAAACTGAATGATATCGCTAGCCAGGACGCTGCAATGTCACGGATCGCTAGCGATATCGTTCAGTGTGACGGTACCTTTAGTCACTAAATGGGCAAACGCAGAGAAAAGGCGAATGCCGAGCCCAATGCAGCGACAACATGCTGGTGGTCAATTATAAGGACAAAAGGGATGTCCTTATCTTCACCACCTGTGGGAGATAGGATTCAGAAGGGACTTTTTTGCTTTGGCCCAAGCAGGTGGCTATGGAGTCCACACAGGTAAGATCCAGGCGTATTTTATTGTGCACACTTGTCATACAATGTTGCACTTATCAAACATGAAATAAAATGTCTAAGGCCGTCTGGCCACTAACTAACAACAAGATTCTAGCTACAAAATAAACCTGCAAATAACAAAGAAGTTCATACAGTCTTAAGGCCCCTTCACATTTAGCGACGCTGCAGCGATACCGACAACGATCCGGATCGCTGCAGCGTCGCTGTTTGGTCGCTGGAGAGCTGTCACACAGACCGCTCTCCAGCGACCAACGATGCCGGTAACCAGGGTAAACATCGGGTAACTAAGCGCAGGGCCGCGCTTAGTAACCCGATGTTTACCCTGGTTACCATGCTAAAAGTAAAAAAAAACAAACACTACATACTTACCTACCGCTGTCTGTCCTCCAGCGCTGCGCTCTGCTTCTCTGCTCTCCTCCTGTACTGTCTGGGAGCCGGAAAGCAGAGCGGTGACGTCACCGCTCTGCTTTCCGGCTCACAGACAGTACAGGAGGAGAGCAGAGCACAGCGCTGGAGGACAGACAGCGGTAGGTAAGTATCTAGTGTTTGTTTTTTTTTTACTTTTAGCATGGTAACCAGGGTAAACATCGGGTTACTAAGCGCGGCCCTGCGCTTAGTTACCCGATGTTTACCCTGGTTACCAGTGAAGACATCGCTGGATCGGTGTCACACACGCCGATCCAGCGATGTCTCCAGGGAGTCCAGCGACGAAATAAAGTTCTGGACTTTGTTCAGCGACCAACGATCTCCCAGCAGGGGCCTGATCGTTGGTCGCTGTCACACATAACGATTTCATTAACGATATCGTTGCTACGTCACAAATAGCAACGATATCGTTAACAATATCGTTATGTGTGAAGGTACCTTTACTGTGTCAGCTTCCCAGACCAGCAGATGAGAGTGAGATCCCAGCAGCTCTTGATTATATCAGCTGCAAAACAGTCAGGAGTCAATACCTGGGTTGTATGTGTGGAGGGGAGGCACCAGTCCTTTTCACGCTGATCACTAAAGAAACCAGAACCGGATTACATTGAAAACAGCTTTACAATTAATACCTGGAAACATAGGAAATGAACCGGGGAGAAACATATCTGTTTTCTAGTACTTCTCCCCTTGGTACCTCACACACCATACACTGTGACAACAGCTCCCTTGTCACAGTTCGTGGTACCACAACACAAGTCCCAAATCCAGATTGTAACTTGGATTACAATCGGTACATGGGTGATGCAGAACTCTCAGATCAGGCCCTCAAACCCTACGGTGCCATGAGAAAAGCCAAAGTATTGTACAAAAAATTGGCTGTGCACATTGTATAGATGACGTGATGCAGCCGGACTGTCACAGCAACGCCAGTAGCCAACACGGCTACGGCATTACAGTGTATGGCGGGCAATCCCCGCATGTTTATTGGCTGGGAACTGGAGCATGGCTCTCCATCACCTGCGATACTCACTCCAGTAACAAGCTTGTCCGAGCTCCCCGATGCCAGATCGAGTAGTGGAGAGCGGCTCACTCATCACTAGTATTTACATTATTGTGCTGGAACAGAACCAGGAGAGAAATAATTGCATTTTGTGAGAACTTCTTTGGGCTTCTGTCCTCTCATCTTGCAGTTGTCTGAATGGATCTAATGTGGGCTTGGGAACCAGCTAAGCTGCATTCTGTCCACAGCTGTTATGCAACAGTGTAGCTACCGGGGGGCAGAGGGGGTGGTCACCCTGGGCCCCGTGCTCTGAGGGGGCCCACCAGGAGCTACGCTACTGTACCTGTACTGGCGTGCACAGCTTTCCCATACAGTTGCATTCTGCGGCAGTGCAGGGACAATCGATCTCCCAGCTCTGCCGCCCGGCTGCTATGGGGCCCTTGAGCAGGCGGGGGTCCGATGCCAGCAGTGAGCCCCCCATGCTTGTCATCGCAAGTTCAACTGTATCGGCTAGATTCCGATACAGCTAACCGCATTGATGAGAGGAGCCTTATCCCATTATCACCCTCTCAGCATCTGATATCACTAACGCCGACAATGACAGGGGGTCACGATGACATCACTACTTGGCGCCCACTGTCCGGAGATGTGCGGGCGCTCAGAGCAGTGGAGGAACCAGGAAGAAAGGGGAGTATTGGTATAATTTTTTAATGGGGCTGAATTATGCTATAAAGGCTGCCTATGGTGGTTCATTATATTAAGGGCTGCATTATACTATAGAGCAGGGGTCCCCAACCTGTGGCTCGGGAACCACATGTGGCTCGCGGTCCCATGAATTGTGGCTCGCGACTGTCTGCCAGCTTGATGCATTAGCTCCAGGTCTAGCAAACAGGTGTGAAGAGTACACCTACAAATGGTGAATTTTTGAGTAGCCCTGCACAGAAGAGCAGATCTGGATTCACATATACTGGTCTTAGGGGTTTGGAGGTGTTTTAGGTATGGAGGCTGATATTACCTGTTAGAGGAGGTTCTTGAAGCTGGATGCGACAGTGTGTTGTCAGTCCTTGATGGGAAAATACTGAATTGGGGCATTGTGGTAACCCCTGGATCTCAGTGTACTGCTTTGGAATTATTTCTGTCGAAAATCTTGGGATATCATTGAACCAGTAATGGGGGCTTTGCTTGACACTACATTGAGGGGGACAGGAGCAGAATGTTGCTCTCGACCTGCTGTCAGAGCTAAATGAAGCTTGCGACCCTCTCAGTACTGAATGTGGCTCTCTAGGTCAAAAAGGTTGGGGACCACTGCTACAGAGGCTGCCTATGGGTATGCATCATATTAAGGGCTGCAATATACTATAGAGGCTGCCTATGGGGGTTGTGGCGTTGCGCCTACTGTTTGTGTTGGGCAACACTCGCTTGGCAGCGGATTAACGTAGTCAGGCACAGTTTTTTTTTCACAGAAAACAGTCCATACGGTTTATTGAAACGTCATAAACCGCTCCGTAAGACAGGTTGCATATCACCGGCTTACACATAGTCCATTACTTCATCACGCATGGCTTTACAAAGCATTCACTAGTCAAGCCTGTCACTCTCCAGTCACTGGGTGACCGCGCAGTTCAGTAACTGTCCTTTGTCAGTGCACATAGTTCTTTCCCCATACCCGGGGTTACCTCTCAGGAGCTCCGCTCCACAAGCTGACTCCTTGTCAGTCCTGGCTTCCCCAACACAGAAGCCGTCCCAGACTCTGCAGGTACATGGTCTCACCAAGTGCTTCCAGGAAGTCTCCACTCACAGGAGCTTCCAACACCGACCATCCAGGTCCATGGTCTCTACACGTGCTCTTCAGGAAGTCTCCACTCGTCGGAGCTTCCAACACAGACCTGACCTCTTTCAGGACCTACAACACAGACCACTCAGGTCCATACACTCTGACAATGTGACCAGACCTCAGTCACATTATATGGTTGCAACCACCCCCCATGGATGGGAGGTGCATGTGTGGTTAGTCAATTCCCACCCAGCTCTTTGATTAACTCTATAAGCCCCCCTTATAAGTAAACACAACAAACACTTGTGAAACTATAAGTCCCAGCATAACCGTATCATTTTGGGCTTACAGCGCAGAGAAACATACCGGCCATTTACAATAATGCCAGTCCCTAATTCACCATCAGAATTGTGCCTCCAAGCACATCCTGAAGCACACACACAGTGCCCATTAGCTGTAACAGTGGTCACTGCGTCACAGGGTGCATTATATTAAAGGTTGCATTATACTATACAGGCTGCCTATGGGGGTGCATTATATTAGGGGCTGCATTATGCTATAGAGCAGGGGTCCCTAACCTGTAGCTCGAGAGCCACATGTGGCTTGCGGTCCTATGAATTGTGGCTCGTGACTGCCAGCTTGATGCATTAGCTCCAGGTCTAGCAAACAGGTGTGAAGAGTACACCTAAAAATGGTGAATTTTTGAGTAGCCCTGCACAGAAGAGAAGATCTGGATTCACATATACTGGTCTTAGGGGTTTAGAGGTGTTTTAGGTATGGCGGATGATATTACCTGTTAGGCCAGTCTCACACGTCCAGATAATTCCAGTACCGGAAAAATCGGTACCGGAATTATCCGTGTCCGTGTGCCCGTGCGTTTCTGTGGCACATCAGCGCCCGTGTGCCGACTGGGTATCACAAGCACTGTGCAGGAGACAGCGCTAGAGATAAGCGCTGTCCCCCCCACGTGGTGCTGAAGCCGCCATTCATATCTTCTCCGCAGCAGCGTTTGCTGTAGAGAAGATATGAATAATCCTTTTTTTATTTTTGTTTCTCATGTTTAACATAAAGATCCATGTCCCCACCCCTCTCCCACCCCCTGTGCGCCCGCCCGCTGTTATTAAAATACTCACCCGGCTCCCTCGCTGGCGCTGCTTCCTGTCCTGGTCGCACCTTCTACTGTATGAGCGGTCACGTGGGGCCGCCGATTACAGTCATGAATATACGGCTTCACCTCCCATAGGGTGGAGCCGCATATTCATTACTGTAAATGAGTGGCCTCACATGACCGCTCATACAGTAGAAGGTGCGGCCCGGACAGGAAGCAGCGCCAGCGAGGGAGCCGGGTATTTTAATAACAGCGGGTGGGCGCACAGGGGGTGGGAGGGGGGTGGGGACATGGATCTTTATGTTAAACACGAGAAACAAAAAAAAAAAAAAAAAGGTTTATTCATATCTTCTCTCCAGCAAACGCTGCTGCAGAGAAGATATGAATGGCGGCTTCAGCACCACATGGTGGGGACAGCGCTTATCTCTAGCGCTGTCTCCTGTACGGCACACGGACTGCACACGGACAACGTCCGTGTGCGGTACGTGTTTTACACGGACCCATTGACTTTAATGGGTCCGTGTAATCCGTGCGCTCCCACGAACACTGACATGTCTCCGTGTTTGGCACACGGAGACACGGTCCGCAAAAAATCAATGACATCTACACAGATGCATTGATTTGAATGTGTCTATGTGTGTCAGTGGCTCCGGTACGTGAGGAAACCGTCACCTCACGTACCGGAGCCACTGACGTGTGAAACCGGCCTTAGAGGAGGTTCTTGAAGTTGGATGCGACAGTGTGTTGTCAGTCCTTGATGGGAGAATACTGAATTGGGGCATTGTGGTAACCCCTGGATCTGAGTGTACTGCTTTGGAATTATTTCTGTCGAAAATCTTGGGTTATCATTGAACCAGTAATGGGGGCTTTGCTTGACACTACATTTATGGGGACAGGAGCAGGATGTTGCTCGCGACCCTCTCAGTACTGAATGTGGCTCTCTAGATCAAAAAAAAGGTTGGGGACCACTGCTATAGAGGCTTCCTATGGGGGTGCATTATATTAGGGGCTGTATAATGCTATAGAGGCTGCTTATCGGGGTGCACTATATTAAGGGCTGCCTTGTACTATAGAGGCTGCCTATGCGGGTGTATTATATTAAGGGCTGCGTTATGCTATAGAGTCTACCTATGGGGGTGCATTATATTAGGGGCTGAATTATACTATAGAGGCTGCATATGGGGGTGTATTATATTAGGGGCTGAATTATGCTAGAGGCTGTCTATGGGAGGTGCTTTATATTAAAGGGTGCATTATGCTATAGAGGCTGCCTATGGGGTGCATTATATTAGGGGCTGAATTATGCTATAGAGGCTGCCTATGGGGTGCTGTATATTAGCTGAAGACTTTGCCTCATTTTTCAAGCAGAAGATTGATAACATCAGAGACAGTTTTGGTCAACAACACCCAGAGCCCTTCCTCCTGACTTCCCAGCCCTCCACCTCCAAAACCAACTTCTCCACCATTACAGAAGATCAACTCTCCACTCTACTCTCAAGATCGCATCTCACCACCTGTGCACTTGACCCGCTCCCATCCCACCTCATCCCAAACCTCACCACAGTCTTCATCCCAACCCTAACTCATCTCTTCAACCTATCACTAACAACTGGTGTTTTCCCCTCAAGCTTTAACATGCCTCCATCACACCTATCCTCAAAAAGCCCTCTCTTGACCCATCCTCTGTATCTAGCTATCGCCCTATATCACTTCTCCCTTATGCCTCCAAACTACTGGAACAACACATTTACCTTGAACTGTCCTCCCATCTCTCTTCTTGCTCCCTCTTTGACCGCTTACAATCAGGCTTCCGGTCACACCATTCCACTGAAACTGCCCTAAGGTCACCAATGACCTCTTAACCGCCAAGAGCAAGCGACACTACTCTGTCCTCCTCCTCCTCGACCTGTCGGCTGCCTTTGACACAGTGGACCATTCCCTATTATTACAGACCCTCTCATCCCTTGGCATCACAGACTTGGCCCTATCCTGGATCTCATCATACCTAACAGACCGGACATTCAGCGTCTCCCACTCACACACCACCTCCTCACCTCGCCCCCTATCTGTCGGAGTCCCACAAGGTTCAGTCCTTGGGCCCCTGCTCTTCTCCATTTACACCTTTGGCCTGGGACAGCTCATAGAATCTCATGGCTTTCAGTATCACCTTTATGCTGATGACACACAGATCTACATCTCTGGACCAGATATCACCTCCCTACTAACCAGCATCCCTCAATGTCTGTCCACTATTCCATCCTTCTTCTCCGCTAGATTTCTGAAACTTAACATGGTCAAAACAGAATTCATCATCTTTCCCCCATCTCACGCGAACCCCCCAACGAACCTATCCATTACAGTAAATGGCTGCCCACTCTCCCCAGTCCCACAAGCTTGCTGCCTCGGGGTAATCCTTGATGCTGACCTCTCCTTCAAACCACATATCCAAGCCCTTTCCACTTCCTGCCGACTTCAACTCAAAAATATTTCACAAATCCGTTCATTCCTCAACCATGAATCTGCAAAAACCCTAGTCCATGCCCTCATCATCTCTCGCCTTGACTACTGCAACCTCCTGCTCTGTGGCCTCCCCTCTAACATTCTCGCACCCCTCCAATCTATTCTAAACTCTGCTGCCCGACTAATCCACCTGTCCCCCCGCTATTCCCTGGCCTCTCCCCTCTATCAATCCCTTCACTGGCTCCCCATTACCCAGAGACTCCATTACAAAACTCTAACCATGACGTACAAAGCCATCCACAACCTGTCTCCTCCATACATCTGTGACCTCGTCTCCCGGTACTTACCTACACGCAACCTCCGATCCTCACAAGATCTCCTTCTCTACTCCCCTCTTATCTCCTCTTCCCACAATCGTATACAAGATTTCTCTCGCGTATCACCCCTACTCTGGAACCCTCTACCACAACACATCAGACTCTCGCCTACCATCGAAACCTTCAAAAAGAACCTGAAGACCCACCTCTTCCGACAAGCCTACAACCTGCAGTAACCACCGATCGACCAAACCGCTGCATGACCAGCTCTACCCTCGCCTACTGTATTCTCACCCATCCCTTGTAGATTGTGAGCCTTCGCGGGCAGGGTCCTCACTCCTCCTGTACCAGTTATGACTTGTATTGTTTAAGATTATTGTACTTGTTTTTATTATGTATACCCCTCCTCACATGTAAAGTGCCATGGAATAAATGGTGCTATAACAATAAATTATAATAATAATAATAATTAGGGGCTGAATTATGCTATAGAGGCTGTCTATGGGAGGTGCTTTATATTAAAGGCTGAATTATGCTATAGAGGCTGCCTATTATTATTATTATTATTATAATACATTTTTATAGCGCCATTTATTCCATGGCGCTTTACATGTGAATACGGGGCAAATATAGACAAATACATTAAACATGAGCAGATAACAAGGCACACGAGTACATAAGGAGGGAGGACCCTGCCCGCGAGGGCTCACAGTCTGCAGGGGGTGGGTGAGGATACACTAGGAGAGGGAAGAGCTGGCTGTGCGGCTGTTCAGTAGGTTGAGGATCACTGCAGGCTGTAGGCTTGTCGGAAGAGATGAGTCTTCAGGTTCTTTTTGAAGGTTTCTATGGTAGGCGCAAGTCTGATGTGTTGGGGTAGAGAGTTCCAGAGTATGGGGGAAGCACGGGAGAAGTCTTGGATGCGGTTATGGGAAGAAGAGATGAGAGGGGAGTCGAGAAGGAGGTCTTGGGAGGATCGGAGGTCGCGTGTAGGTAGGTACCGGGAGACCATGTCACAGATGTATGGAGGAGACAGGTTGTGGATGGCTTTGTATGTCAGTGTGAGGGTTTTGAACTGGAGTCTCTGGGCGATAGGAAGCCAGTGAAGGGCTTGACACAGGGGAGAGGCTGGGGAATAGCGGGGGGACAGGTGGATTAGTCGGGCAGCAGAGTGTAGGATGGATTGGAGTGGTGCCAGAGTGCTAGAGGGGAGTCCAGAGAGTAGGAGGTTGCAGTAGTCGAGGCGGGAGATGATAAGGGCATGCACTAGCGTTTTTGCAGTGTTGCGGTCAAGGAAAGCACGGATCCGGGAAATATTTTTGAGTTTGAGACGACAGGAGGAGGCAAGGGCTTGGATATGTGGCTTGAAAGAGAGGGCAGAGTCGAGGATCACCCCGAGGCACCGGGCGTGTGGGACTGGGGATAGTGAGCAGCCATTGACATTGATGGATAGGTCTGGTGGAGGGGTAGAGTGAGATGGGGGAAAGATGATGAATTCTGTTTTGTCCATGTTCAGTTGTAGAAAGCGAGCAGAAAAGAAGGCTGAAATGGCAGACAGACAGTGCGGGATTTTGGTAAGCAAGGAGGAGAGGTCAGGTCCGGAGAGGTAGATCTGCGTGTCGTCAGCGTAGAGATGGTACTGCATACCGTGGGATTCTATGAGCTGTCCCAGGCCGAAAGTGTAGATGGAGAAGAGTAGGGGTCCTAGAACAGAGCCTTGAGGAACACCGACTGACAAGGGGCGAAGTGAGGAGGTGGTGTGGGGGAGGGAGACACTGAATGTTCGGTCTGTCAGATATGACGAGATCCAGGAAAGGGCCAAGTCTGTGATGCCAAGGGATGAGAGGATTTGTAGCAAAAGGGAGTGGTCTACAGTGTCAAAGGCAGAAGACAAGTCCAGGAGAAGGAGGACAGAGTAGTGTCGCTTGCTCCTGGCAGTTAGTAGGTCATTGGTGACTTTAGTTAGGGCAGTTTCAGTTGAGTGATGGGAACGGAAGCCTGATTGTAACCGATCAAAGAGGGAGCAGGAGGAGAAGTGGGAGGACAGTTCAAGATGGACGTGTTGCTCCAGCAATTTGGAGGCATAAGGGAGAAGAGATATTGGGCGATAGCTAGACACAGAGGATGGGTCGAGGGAGGGCTTTTTGAGGATGGGTGTGATCTTGGCATGCTTGAAGGATGAGGGAAAGACACCTGTTGTGAGTGAGAGGTTGAAGAGGTGCGTTAGGGTTGGGATGAAGACCGTGGAAAGGTTAGGGATGAGGTGGGATGGGAGCGGGTCAAGCGTGCAGGTGGTGAGGTGTGATCTTGACAGGAGGGTGGAGAGCTGATCTTCTGTCATGGTGGAGAAGCTGTTTTTTGAGGAGCGGGGTTGAGGAGCTAAGAGGGGTAGTGGGTGCTGTGGGCCAAAGCTTTCTCTATCTCTTTCGCCTATGGGGTGAATTATATTAGGGGCTGAATTATGCTATAGAGGTTGCCTATGGAGTGCATTATATTAGGGGCTGAATTATGCTATAGAGGTTGCCTATGGGGTGAATTATATTAGGGGCTGAATTATGCTATAGAGGTTGCCTATGGGGTGCTGTATATTAGGGACTGAATTATGCTATAGAGGCTGCCTATGGGGTGAATTATATTAGGGGCTGAATTATTCTATAGAGGTTGCCTATGGGGTGCTGTATATTAGGGGCTGCATTATGCTATAGAGGCTGCCAATGGGGTTGCATTATATTAGGGGGTGCATTATGCTATAGAGGCTGCCTATGGGGGTGAATTATATTAGGGGCTGCAAAATGCTATAGAGGATGCCTATGGGGGTGCATTATATTTGGGGCTGCAATATATTATAGAGGCGGCCTATGGGGGTGCATTATATTAAAGGGAACCTGTCACCAGGTTTGGCCGATAAGAGATACGGCCATCACCTTTCAGGGCTTATCTACAGCATTCTATAATGCTGTATATCTGCCCCCAACCCGACCTGTAAGAGAAGAAAAATAACTTTTATTATACTCACCTGTGGGGCAGTCTGGTCCGAGGGGTGTCGCTCTTCTTGGTCCAGCGCCTCCCATCTTCTTATGATCACCGTCCTCCTGCTTGCTTCATGTGGATGATGCGTCATTGCATCATCCACACAGGCTCCTCGGCATCATGTTCCTGCGCAGGCGTACTTGTTCAGGGTAGAGCAAAGTACTGCAGTGCGCAGATGCCGGGGCTCTATGACCTGCGACATCCCTCAGACTGGGCTGCTCTACAGGTGATTATAATAAAAGGTCTTTTCCTTCTCTTACAGGTCGGGTTGGGGGCAGATATACAGCATTATAGAATATATAGAATATAGAGGCTATCTAGGGGGCCATCATACAGTGTGGAGATACACGGTTGGACCTATCAAATCGTTTGGGGGATACCAAGGGGTCAGTATATATACAGTGAGGGGGCATTATACTGTGTATAAGAGAGCATCATACTGTGCATAGGGGAGCTGTATAGGGGGGAGTCTTGGGACATTATAAACTGTAAAGTGGGCGCTTACTGTTATAGGGGAACTCAGGTTACTGTGACTGTCAAAGGGGCACACAGGGGGAATTATTACTTTCTAGGGGGAAAAATGTGGGTGCTGTTTTCTAGGGCACTTGCACCTGGCATTACTATATTCTACAGGGTTGCTTTAGAATTTAGAAGGCACAGAGAACCACACAGCAGTTGCAGTAATAGGGACACATACGGCAGCAGCGGCTCAGTATTGGGGTATCAGGTGCAGTAATAGGGACACATACAGCAGCAGAGGCTCAGAATTGGGGTATCAGGGGCAGTAATAGGGACACATACGGCAGCAGCGGCTCAGTATTGGGATATCAGGTGCAGTAATAGGGACACACAGCAGCAGCGGCTCAGTATTGGGGTATCAGGGGCAGTAATAGGGACACATTCGGCAGCAGAGGCTCAGTATTGGGGTATCAGGTGCAGTAATAGGGACACACAGCAGCAGCGGCTCAGTATTGGGGTATCAGGGGCAGTAATAGGGACACATACGGCAGCAGCGGCTCAGTATTGGGATATCAGGTGCAGTAATAGGGACACACAGCAGCAGCGGCTCAGTATTGGGGTATCAGGGGCAGTAATAGGGACACATACGGCAGCAGCGGCTCAGTATTGGGATATCAGGTGCAGTAATAGGGACACATACAGCAGCAGAGGCTCAGTATTGGGGTATCAGCAGGATAAGGAGATTGTGCAGGTTGGGAATAGATGGTGATGGGGCTGGAATATGAGAAGTGAAATGTGTCTTTGTTGTTTTCTCTGCAGGCGAGTCCTGTCTGGAAGAAGTTGTCATGTCGGTCTGGGCCAGATGGAAAAGACAAGAAATGTGAATGATTCCTTCAAAAAGAACGTCAATCTCTTATATGTTCTGTAGGGCTGGTATCTACCATTGACCATATGGCGGTAATATCCATGTTGGTCTTTATATAGAGATTATCTTCAGTAACAGCGCGGTCATCAGCTGAGGTTCTCCTCCAGTATTAGTCCGGGATCACACACACACGAGATATGGCCGAGTCTTGCATAGTAATCCTCGGCCCTGCCGCCTGCACTCCAGAGCGTGCGGTCGCATAGCAATACATGGAGCCGCACGCTCCGCTCCGGAGTGCAGGCGGCAAGGCCGGAGAGTGACTACTATGCAAGACTCGGCCGTATCTTGTGTGTGTGATCCCGGCCTTAGGGGGCGTCACCGAGTTGTAATGAAGGTTACCTGGTTAGGGGCCACTCAGAAGCTTCACCCCCCTGAACCAAAACCCTAGCTACTCCTATGTAATATAGTAACAGTTATTAAGGTTGAAGGAAGACTTTGAGTCCATCTAGTTCACCCATAGCCTAACCTAACATGCCCTAACATGTTGATCCAGAGGAAGGCAAAAAAAAAAACCAAGTGGCAAATAGTAAGCTCCACATCACTGCTCACACCACACAGAGACCCCAAAAGAGTCTCAGTGCTGAAGGGGTTAATGTCCCACCTCAGTAATGGGGCCCCAGCACATACCTCCACCCGCAGGGCCTCACTCCACATATATTGCTTTTCTGTGCGCACAGGACCTGTGATGAGGTCACAGGAGGGGGAGGAGTCAGGGGGTCACATGATCAGGGCCCTCAGTGTATGCCGGACTGTGCTGTGCTGACAAGTATTCAGCTCCACTGCTGGTTCTGCTCCTTTAAGAACAGGTAACGTTGCTAAAATTAAAACAATTCCCCCCATTAAGTGATTGGATCCCCCCAGATCTTTCATAGACCTTAGTGATATTACAGACGGGAGATTCCAAGAGCGCTGGATTCAGGGGTAATCCTAGTGCTGACTGAGCCGTGCGCCTCCATCTAAGAGAGCGGCCACAACCCCAGACGATGCAGCGGCCGGAGCAATGTTATTGATGGAGGGAATTTCTGAGAGCAGCAAATTAATAAGAATGTTTTACCGGAAACTCCTGGGGCATCAAGGAAAACCGTCTCCTCTTCCCACCTGGAATCTGAGCCATAATTGCCAAATCCCCCGATCTGTGGTCATCAACCAGAAGAGGCTTATTTACTGGGACAAATCCTCTCATCTTCCCAAATCCTGGCTTTTCCCTCCCAGAATATATCTGCCCATGACACAAAGGCTGGTGGAGCTGGTGCCGGTGACCTGATGCTATTAGAGGGTCACTACTGATACATTGGCTCCTTTCTTCTAGAGTCAGGAGGACTGTGGTGAATCTGTCGGCAGTGACATTGATGTCTAAGTCCGGATTTCCTCTCCTGTGCTCTCTATGAAGATCTTCTCTGTTGTGAATTCTGCTCTTGGGCTCCTCCGGTGGTTGTAAGTAGCATTTTTGTGAGTTCTGCTCTTGGGCTCCCTCCTGTGGTTTTGAGTGGTATGGCTGCTTCTTGGATTTAGCTTCAGCAGCTGTTTTCACTGATCGTCTTTCTGGCTCGGCTATATTAGTCTGGCCTTATCCCTCATTCAATGCCAGTTGTCAATTGTTCCTGCCTGGAGTCATTGCTCTTAGGACTTTCCTGACACTCTGACCAGTTCATCAAAGCTAAGTCCTTGCTTGTCCTTTTGCGGTTCACTTGTTGTGGACTTTGTTGTTCAGCACTTTCTATGTTTTGTTCATTTGTCCAGCTTTTTGGTATGGATCTATTCAGCTAAGCTGGAAGCTCTGGGCAGCAGAGTTTGCCCTCCACACCTTTAGTTGGGTGTGGAGATTTTTGCATTCCTCTGCGGTGGACTTTTTCTAGTTTTTATTACTGACCGCACAGCGTTCTGTCCTGTACTATTTCTATCTAGCTGGAAGTGGCCTCCTGTGCTAAATCTTGTTTCATAATACGTATGTCATTTCCTTCTCCTCTCACAGTCATTATTTGTGGGGGGCTAATCTATCCTTTGGGGATTTTCTCTGAGGCAAGATAGTTTTCCTGCTTCTATCTTTGGGGGTAGTTGGCTCTTAGGCTGTGACGAGATGCCTAGGCAGAGTTAGGAGCATTCCACGGCTACTTCTAGTGTTGTGTTGAGCTTAGGGACTGCGGTCAGTATAGTTGCCACCTGCTCAGAGCTTGACGCATGTCGCTCCTTAATCACCAGATCATAACACTTCTCTAGGATATTCTGTGTATTTGTTCCACAGAGCCCGGGGATTGGAAGGTGCACAGGTTGTAGTTATTATAGGGAGCAGGTTAGAAGATGAGGAGGAAAGCGAGTGAGGGACGCCTCCTGCAATGTCAGGTCCCAGTGTGGACCATCCTCCATCAGACCACGCTTTTGGCATGGCCTCCCTGTAAGTGTTTGTTGGTTCAGTTGTATGTACAGAAGACGCTCGCCTTCCACCTTGGCATACAGATCTACTATACATTGATGAGAAAGTTGCCTCCATTGTTGTCTGGTCATTATTTGGTAGGTGTAGACGTCCATAGCTGATATTTGTTACTAGATGGTGGCTCGATTCTAACGCATCGGGTATTCTAGAATATGCATGTCCACGTAGTATATTGCCCAGCCACGTAGTATATTGCCCAGCCACGTAGTATATTGCCCAGCCACGTAGTATATTGCCAAGCCACGTAGTATATTGCCCAGTCACGTATTGCCCAGCCACATAGTATATAGCACAGCCCACGTAGTACGGTATATTGCCCAGTCACGTAGTATATTGCCCAGCCACATAGTATACAGCAGAGACACGTAGTATATTGCCCAGTCATGTAGTATATTGGCCAGCACAGAGCCACGTAGTATAGAGACTTAAAAAATAAAAAATAAACATATACTCACCTATAGCCCGTTGAAGTCCTGCTATACTTACCATCCGCCGCCTTTCTCGCTCCTCGCCACGATCCCGGGACTGCTTCATTGCAAGCGGCAGCTTTCGGTGCCAGGGCTGGTGTGAGCAGGACCCATGATGACGTCACGGCAGGTCCTTGTCGCACACCAGCCCTGGGACAGGACCTCACCGGAAGCTGCTGCTTGCAATGGAGCGGTCCCGGGAGCGTGGCGAGGAGCGAGAAAGGCGGCGGAGGGTGAATATAGCAGGTTTTTTGTATTTTTTATTATTTTGAACATGACATATTTTTACTATTGATGCTGCATAGGCAGCATCAATAGTAAATAGTTGGGGACACAAAGGGTTAATAGCAGCGGTAACGGAGTCCGTTACACCGCGGGCCGTTACCGCTGCCATTAACCCTGTGTGAGCGGAGAGTGGAGGGGATTATGGAGCGGGCACCGGGCAGTGAGTGCAGGGGAGTAGGGAGGGACTAATTGGACTGTGGCCGTCGCTGATTGGTCGCAGCAGCCATGACAGGCAGCTACCGAGACCAATCAGCAAACGAATAACAGTGACAGAAAGACAGGCAGACGGAAGTACCCCTTAGACAATTATGTATATAGATTGGTTGGTTTATTGGTCGGCCTCGCATTGTTGGGATCAGTCTGCGTTAGATTATAGTGATCGCCATCTTGGCCATTCCACAATATTATAGGATATTGCAGAGCATCATATGATCTATGTGTTTCTGTAATACGCTGAACATGTTCTCTACGTCTCTGAATAATTATATCTCGGCTTAGAAAGTCCCGTCCAACCATTACAATAGCTACTTCATTAACACTGGGGGAAGTAAATCTCCTTTTGTGCCACCAACCGGTGTCTTGTTTGCTCTTATTACACCCTGATATTCCGCACTTGGCATTCTTTTTCTAAGGCTGTTTTATAAAGGTTTACTAACTGATTGTGTTAATGGAAAAATCTTTGCAAATTCAAAACAATGTCTTTTTGTCTCAGGTATAACTTCATAATTTCGATCAGCTTGTATCTGTTCATCTCCCAAACAGTAAATTTGTAAAAATGTTGAGTCTTGATTTGCTACAGTCGGCATAAATCCTGTTTCCTCGAGTCCAGCTGTCCTACTAAAGGATGTCATCTGGAAAGATGAATTGTCTCCTAATAATTTACAGTAAATGCTTAGACTCATGAGTTGTTCCCGCCATGTATGAGAAAAGTGGTTCGGGAGGTTGAGTTAAAGATGGCAAACTGACGTTTCCTTTTGACCACCACACACCAGGCGCAGGAGCCAGGGACATTCAGGAAGGAAACGGAGGAGGCGCACGGAGGCCCTGAGTGACAGTTGGGAGGTGTTTGTGTCAGGGGGAAAAGACATGCCCCCCTGACAAACTTCAGGTATGAGGGGCACATTATAAAAATGATTATTGCAGCGTTTGCAGGGACCCGAACTAAAAGAGCCACTTTGGCAGAAAGCCAGCTTGTGCTGCACTAATGCTGCACTTTTAGTTAAAAACGCCTGGGGGAGTGACAAGTTCCCTTTAAAGTTAAACCTTTTTAGCTGAACAATGTTCTCATATTACGTCCATTTTGCTTATTATGACTTTCAGATGTGACCTAACTTTCAAACTCAAGTCAGCCTGCCCGACATTCCCATTGCTCAGATGTTTCCGCTGCCTTTGATTCAGCCTGTCTCATCCATTTCTTTTCAAGCCAGGGCTCACATTGTTCACTTGTCTCAGCTGTTTGGGAAGGTTTACTTTCTTAGCTTTTGGATTAACTTGGCCAATAGAAAGTCGTTTTTAGGGCAGCATTTTAAAAACCATTTCTTAGTGTTATGACCCTTAGGCCGGCGTCACACTCAGAGTATGACAATACGGTCCGTTTTTTTACAGCCGTAATACGGAGAAATGTTCCCAAAATAGTAATCCGTATGTCATCTGTAGGCAGGGTGTGTCAGCGTATTTTGCGCATGTCATCCTCCGTATGTAATCCGTATGGCAACCGTACTGCGAGATTTTCTCGCAGGTTTGCAAAACGGACATACAATGGATCCATGGGCTCAAATATTCGTTAAAACATATATACTGTCTATATATATATATACATATATATATATATATATATATATATATATATATATACTGTCTATATATATATACAGTGGGGCAAAAAAGTATTTAGTCAGTCAGCAATAGTGCACGTTCCACCACTTAAAAAGATGAGAGGCGTCTGTAATTTACATCATAGGTAGACCTCAACTATGGGAGACAAACTGAGAAAAAAAAATCCAGAAAATCACATTGTCTGTTTTTTTAACATTTTATTTGCATATTATGGTGGAAAATAAGTATTTGGTATATTACTTTGTAATATATCCTTTGTTGGCAATGACAGAGGTCAAACGTTTTCTGTAAGTCTTCACAAGGTTGCCACACACTGTTGTTGGTATGTTGGCCCATTCCTCCATGCAGATCTCCTCTAGAGCAGTGATGTTTTTGGCTTTTCGCTTGGCAACACGGACTTTCAACTCCCTCCAAAGGTTTTCTATAGGGTTGAGATCTGGAAACTGGCTAGGCCACTCCAGGACCTTGAAATGCTTCTTACGAAGCCACTCCTTCGTTGCCCTGGCGGTGTGCTTTGGATCATTGTCATGTTGAAAGACCCAGCCACGTTCCATCTTCAATGCCCTTGCTGATGGAAGGAGGTTTGCACTCAAAATCTCATGATACATGGCCCCATTCATTCTTTCATGTACCCGGATCAGTCGTCCTGGCCCCTTTGCAGAGAAACAGCCCCAAAGCATGATGTTTCCACCACCATGCTTTACAGTAGGTATGGTGTTTGATGGATGCAACTCAGTATTCTTTTTCCTCCAAACACGACAAGTTGTGTTTCTACCAAACAGTTCCAGTTTGGTTTCATCAGACCATAGGACATTCTCCCAAAACTCCTCTGGATCATCCAAATGCTCTCTAGCAAACTTCAGACGGGCCCGGACATGTACTGGCTTAAGCAGTGGGACACGTCTGGCACTGCAGGATCTGAGTCCATGGTGGCGTAGTGTGTTACTTATGGTAGGCCTTGTTACATTGGTCCCAGCTCTCTGCAGTTCATTCACTAGGTCCCCCCGCGTGGTTCTGGGATTTTTGCTCACCGTTCTTGTGATCATTCTGACCCCACGGGGTGGGATTTTGTGTGGAGCCCCAGATCGAGGGAGATTATCAGTGGTCTTGTATGTCTTCCATTTTCTAATTATTGCTCCCACTGTTGATTTCTTCACTCCAAGCTGGTTGGCTATTGCAGATTCAGTCTTCCCAGCCTGGTGCAGGGCTACAATTTTGTTTCTGGTGTCCTTTGACAGCTCTTTGGTCTTCACCATAGTGGAGTTTGGAGTCACACTATTTGAGGGTGTGCACAGGTGTCTTTTTATACTGATAACAAGTTTAAACAGGTGCCATTACTACAGGTAATGAGTGGAGGAAAGAGGAGACTCTTAAAGAAGAAGTTACAGGTCTGTGAGAGCCAGAAATCTTGATTGTTTGTTTCTGACCAAATACTTATTTTTCACCATAATATGCAAATAAATTGTTAAAAAAACAGACAATGTGATTTTCTGGATTTTTTTTTCTCAGTTTGTCTCCCATAGTTGAGGTCTACCTATGATGTAAATTACAGACGCCTCTCATCTTTTTAAGTGGTGGAACTTGCACTATTGCTGATTGACTAAATACTTTTTTGCCCCACTGTATATATATATTTATATATATAATTGTTTAAGGGTTTTTCCGTCTGTCTGTCTGTCCTGGAAATCCCACCTCTCTGATTGGTCGAGGCCACCAGCGACGATGATGTCATAAAGGACGTAGACATCCCGCGTCTGATTGGTCGAGGCCGCCAGGCCTCGACCAATCAGCAACGGGCACAACGACGAGCATCGGGCACAGTATCGACGTAGATGTCATAATGGTTGCCATGGCGACGATGTCATAAAGGTTGCCTTGACCAATCAGCGACGGGCACAGTCTGCCGCGAATTCTGGAATCATCATTGTCCATATACTACGGGGACCAATCAGAGACCGGCACAGCATCGACGTAGAAATCCCGCATCTCTGATTGGTCGAGGCCGCTAGGCCTCGACCAATCAGCAACGGGCACAGCGACGATGATGTCATAAAGGACGTAGACATCTCACGTTTCTGATTCAGCGACGGGCACAGTATCGACATAGATGTCATAATGGTTGCCATGGCGATGATGATGTCATAAAGGTTGCCTCGACCAATCAGCGACGGGCACAGTCTGCCGCGAATTCTGGAATCATCATTGTCCATATACTACGGGGACATGCATATTCTAGAATACCCGATGCGTTAGAATCGGGCCACAATCTAGTATATATATAATCAGTGAGATATATATATATATATATATATATATTAATATTTCATACAGCACTAGATAGCAGAAAAGCCAGTAATTCAATTGCCGGCTTTTGCTATCTCCTTCCCAAACCCGACATGATATGAGACATGGTTTACATACAGTAAACTATCTCATATCCCTTCTTTTATTACATATTCCTCTTTAGTAATGTAAGAAGTGTCTTGGTGTAAAATTTGGGGGCTCTTGCTATTAAATTAAAGGGTTAGATCGCAGAAAAAATTGGCGTGGGCTCCTGCGCAATTTTCTCTGCCAGAGTGGGAAAGCCAGTGACTGAGGGCAGATATTAATAGCCTAGAGAGGGACCATGGTTATTGCCCCCCCCCTGGGCTAAAAACATCTGCCCCCAGCCACCCCAGAAAAGGAACATCTGGAAGATGCGCCTATTCTGGCACTTAGCCTCTCTCTTCCCACTCCCCTGTAGCGGTGGGATATGGGGTAATGAAGGGTTAATGTCTCCTTGCTATTGTAAAGTGACATTAAGCCAGATTAATAATGGAGAGGCGTCAATTATGACACCTATCCATTATTAATCCAATAGTACGAAATGGTTAATAAAACACACATTATTAAAAAGTATTTTAATGAAATAAAGACACAGGGTGTTTTAATATTTTATTACACTCTTAATCCACGTGAAGACCCTTGTCACCTGAAACAAAGTTAAAAAAATACAAACAACAATATTCCATACCTTCCGTCACTCAGTCTTGTCCCACGCTGTAAATCCATCTGAAGGGGTTAAATCATTTTACACCCAGGAGCTCTGCTAATGCAGCTGTACTCCTGGATGTAAAACTTACTGAATGAATGGAATGCAGGGGAATGACCTGTAGTTACCTCGAGTCGCGGTGATGCGCCCTCTGCTGGATGAACTCATATGAACTCGAGCCTGGGATCTTTTCAGAATATTTTCCCACGCTCGAGTTCATATGACTATATATACTAGATGATGGCCCGATTCTAACGCATCGGGTATTCTAGAATATGCATGCCCACGTAGTATATTGCCCAGTCACGTAGTATATTGCCCAGTCATGTAGTATATTGCCCAGCCACGTAGTATATTGCCCAGTCAAATAGTATATTGCCCAGTTACGTAGTATATTGCCCAGTCACGTAGTATATTGCCCAGTCACGTAGTATATTGCCCAGCCACGTAGTATATTGCCCAGCCACGTAGTATATTGCCCAGTGACGTAGTATATTGCCCAGCCACGTAATATATTGGCCAGTCACGTAGTATATTGCCCAGCTACGTAGTATATTGCCCAGTCACGTATGTCACAGGTTAAAAAATAAACATATACTCACCTTCCGAGGGCCCCTTGTAGTTCGGTCACATGACCGTGACGTCATGGCAGGTCCTTCTCGCGCAGGCGCGCAGGACCTGTGATGACGTCACGGTCACATGACCATGACATCATGGCAGGTCGTTCTCGCGCAGGCGCGCAGGACCTGTGATGACGTTGCGGTCACATGACCGTGACGTCATGGCAGGTCCTTCTCGCGCAAGCGCACAGGGCCTGTGATGACGCCGTGGTCACATGACCGTGACGTCGTGGCAGGTCCTTCTCGCGCAGGCGCACAGGGCCTGTGATGATGTCGTGGTCACATGACCGTGACGTCATGGCAGGTCCTTCTCCCATATGATCCTTGCCACCGGAACCTGCCGCTTGCATGGAGCGGTTACCGGAGCGTAGCGAGGAGCGGGAAAGGCGGCGGAAGGTGAGTATATAATGATTTTTTATTTTTTTAACATTTGATGTTTTTACTATTGACGCTGCAAAGGCAGCATCAATAGTAAAAACTTGGTCACACAGGGTTAATAGCGGCGGTAACGGAGTGAGTTACCTGTGGCATAACGCGGTCCGTTACCGCTGGCATTAACCCTGTGTGAGCGGTGACTGTGGGGAGTATGGAGCGGGTGCCGGGCAGTGAGTGCAGGGGAGTAGGGGAGGGACTAATTGGACTGTGGCCGTCGCTGATTGGTCGCGGCAGCCATGACAGGCAGCTGGCGAGACCAATCAGCGACTTGGATTCCATGACAGACAGAGGCCGCGACCAATGAATATCTATGACAGAAAGACAGACAGAAAGACGGAAGTGACCCTTAAGACAATTATATAGTAGAATATATATACCCCTGTACTATGTGTAGACATTTATTTTTGCTATTCTATTCTAACCGGTCAGTGTGATTTTACTGTACACCGCACTGAATTGCCGGCTTTTCTCTAGAACACCGCTGCGTGTGTAATCCGTATTTTTCTCGCCCCCATAGACTTTCATTGGCGATTTTTTTTTTTTTGCGCAATACGCTGCCAAACGCAGCATGCTGCGATTTTCTACGGCCATAGAAGACCGTATAATACGGATCAGTAAAATGCGGCAGATAGGAGCTGGGCCATAGAGAATCATTGTACCGTGTGCAATCCGTATTTTCTGCACCTCTCATACGTCCGTAAAACTCGCTAGTGTGACACCGGCCTTAGTAATCAGGCCACACTGATTAGAGATGTAGTAGATGAATCTATATATATAAAGCAGAAAATGTGTGACTGCCTCCCAGTCAGACTGTTCTAGTCTAGTCCATAGCAACCAACCAGAGCTCAGCTTTCACTTTACCTCAGCAGCTTCAGTGCTGAAAGCTGCACTCTGGTTGCTGTAGGTAACTAGAACGATCTTACTGTGAGGAAATTCTCATAAATGGGACCCCAATTACTTCTGCAACAGCCGCTGCTATAATTACAGACGTTAGAGCATGTTTTCTGGTTGCCCCACCATAGCGACTCTATGGTTGCTGTCCCCTTTAAGAGCGACTCTTTGGGTCCTGTCCCTCTAAATCTTTAGGACCTTTTGGGCAGCAACTGTCGTTTTAAATTCAACACACAGGCGCTCATTTTCTCTCTTTATTTCTATAGAGTCTTAATTCAGGGGCCAAATCTTGTGAACAGGGCCGCAATAGGGCATCACTGCCCTGAGTAGCGTATGGGGCCCAATGAGCAAAGGGGGCCCACATCGGGCCCTGTCTTTTCTGCCCATTGTGCCCCAGTGGCAGGCTTTTGCCGGTGCAATAACTGAACCTGCCTCCGGGCCCGCACGGCAATAGGTAAAAGCCGCTAGCCAATCGGAGGCTGTCAGCTGACGTCAGCGCACACGTCGCCGGCATATGACATCATTGTCTTTCGCCAGCGAGTGCACGCTTGAACTGCATGGAGGGAGCATCGCAGGTGAGGAGAAAGTTTTTTTTTTTTAATTAAAAGCGACACTGGGCAGGACGAGAGACACAGGGGGAAGAATGGAGACACAGGGGGGAAGAATGGAGACACAGGGGGGAAGAATGGAGACACAGGGGGGAAGAATGGAGACACAGGGGGAAGAATGGAGACACAGGGGGAAGAATGGAGACACAGGGGGAAGAATGGAGACACAGGGGGAAGAATGGAGACACAGGGGGAAGAATGGAGACACAGGGGGGAAGAATGGAGACACAGGGGGGAAGAATGGAGACACAGGGGGGAAGAATGGAGACACAGAGGGGAAGAATGGAGACACCGGGGGAAGAATGGAGACACCGGGGGAAGAATGGGGACACGGGGGGAAGAATGGAGACACAGGGGGGAAGAATGGAGACACAGGGGGGAAGAATGGAGACACAGGGGGGAAGAATGGAGACACAGGGGGAAGAATGGAGACAACGGGGGAAGAATGGAGACACAGGGGGGAAGAATGGAGACACAGGGGGGAAGAATGGAGACACCGGGGGAAGAATGGAGACACAGGGGGGAAGAATGGAGACACAGGGGGGAAGAATGGAGACACAGGGGGGAAGAATGGAGACACAGGGGGGAAGAATGGAGACACAGGGGGGAAGAATGGAGACACAGGGGGAAGAATGGAGACACTGGGAAGAATGGAGATATGGGGAAGAATGGAGACACAGGGGGAAGAATGGAGACACAGGGGGAAGAATGGAGACACAGGGGGAAGAATGGAGACACGGGGAATAATGGAGACACAGGGGGGAAGAATGGAGACACAGGGGGAAGAATGGAGACACGGGGAAGAATGGAGACACAGGGGGGAAGAATGGAGACACAGGGTGGAAGAATGGAGACACAGGGGGGAAGAATGGAGACACAGGGTGGAAGAATGGAGACACAGGGGGGAAGAATGGAGACACAGGGGGAAGAATGGAGACACTGGGAAGAATGGAGATATGGGGAAGAATGGAGACACAGGGGGAAGAATGGAGACACAGGGGGAAGAATGGAGACACGGGGAAGAATGGAGACACAGGGGGGAAGAATGGAGACACAGGGGGGAAGAATGGAGACACAGGGGGGAAGAATGGAGACACAGGGGGAAGAATGGAGATACAGGGGGAAGTATGGCTACACGGGGCAGGATAGAGAAATGGGGCAGGATGGAGACACAGGAAGCAGGATGGGAGAAATGGGGGCAGGATGGAGACATATGGTGCAGGACGGGAGACAGAGCAGGATGGAGACAGATGGGGCAGGATGGGAGACACGGAGGCAGGATGGGGGACACGGGGGCAGGATGGGAGACACGGGGAGAAGAATGGAGACACAGGGGAAAGTATGGAGACACAGGGCAGGATGGAGACAGGATCATAGGACAGATGGGGCAGAATCACGGGACAGATGTGGCAGGATCACGGGACTGATGGGGCAGGATCACATGATAGATGGAGCAGGATGGGACATCACGTGGGCAGAATGGATGCTCATGAGGGCAGGATGAGAGAACATATGGGGCCAGGATAGGAGAACATATGGCTGGAGCCAGGAATGAAACACAGGGGGCCAGGATGGGGGATATTATTACCATAAGGGCTAATTAAGAAATATTATTATTGCAGTGATGTATTTATTTTATTTTTTGAGGATACTGTTTTAAATGCGGGAGGCGGTCTGTTGTGAATTCCGCTCTTGGGCTCCCTCCGGTGGTTCTAAGTGGCACTTTTGTGAGTTCTGCTCTTGGGCTCCCTCCGGTGGTTTTAAGTGGAATGGCTGCTCCTTGGATTTAGCAGTCAGCAGCTGCTTCCACTGATTGTCTATTCTGCTCGGCTATTTAGCCTGGCTCTTTCCTTCAGCTTGTGCCACTTGTCAATGGTTCCTGGTTGGATTCACATCTCTTTTGGATTTCCCTGTTATCCTGACCAGTTCAGCAAAGTTAAGTCTTTGCTTGCTCTTTTCTGTCCACAGGTTGTGGACTTATCCGTTCTGTGCTTTCTATGTTTTGTCCAGCTTGTCAGTATGAATTAATTCAGTGAAGCTGGAAGCTCTGGGAAGCAGATTTACCCTCCACACCTTTAGTCAGGTGTGGAGATTTTTGTAAACTCTGTGTGGATTTTTTGTAGTTTTTATACTGACCGCACAGTATTCCATCCTGTCCTATCTATCTAGCTAGACTGGCCTCCTGTGCTACATCCTGGTTTCATTCTGTGTATGTCTTTTCCCTCTCCACTCACAGTCATTACTTGTGGGGGGCTATCTATCCTTTGGGGATTTTCTCTGAGGCAAGATAGTTTTCCTGTTTCTATCTTTAGGGGTAGTTAGTTCTCAGGCTTTGACGAGGTGCCTAGGGAGTGTCAGGAGCATCCCACGGCTACTTCTAGTGTTGTGTTGAGCTTAGGGACTGCGGTCAGTACAGGTACAACTTCCTTCAGAGCTCGTCCCATGTTGCTCCTAAACCACCAGTTCATAACAGCGGTCCTGTTACTGTGCAGAGTGACACTATGTCACCTTTTTTTCTTCATCTGGTGTAGTGTAGAAGTTGGAAAAATTAAGTAATGTGTTCTGCAAGCGGTGCTCTAGCTTACTGTGCTATTTCCTGCAGAGATGAACCCTGGCTGGAAGAAGTGATGGTGGTCTCTGCCAGATGAAGATGAAAAGCAAAGATGAAGGACTTCACCTAGAGACATCACTGGTGAGTTAGTATGTTACCTGTACACTGGCACTATACACTGTATACTATATACATACAGCGGTCCTGTGTACAATATCACCAGTGATCACTGTATTACCTTTACACTGACGCTATATACAGAGCTCCTGTGTATAATGTCATTGATCACAGTATAACTGTGGGGAACTGTGCCAGTGCAAGTGTAGTACTGGATGTAGCAGAGCTGGCTGATTTCCCTGCTGACACTTGCAGCTCCTCCCCTAGTCTCTGGCTGTGTGCAGCTTGGTTAACTGTGGGAAAGGAAATATCCCTCCACCTCCCCGACAGGACTACACCCTCCTCCATGTCTGCCAGGGGACTATATCTTGAACCCTGTGAGTGATTTTACTGCAGGGAGAGACCCAGGGATCCCATACTCACTGCGGGTGGAGAGCGGAACTCCGCTGGAGGTGTCCGGGTCACAGGGTGCATCACGCCGTCCGTGGAGATTTGGCTGTTAATGGAGGTCTCAGCACCCTCTTTGCTTCTCCGGTCTGCTGTTAAGTAAAACTCCAGCTTTCCTCGGTTCTTCTGCTTTCTACTACCTCGGGTCATCATGGAGGGTGTTAGATGAGATGGATGAGCCATAAAAAGTAGAATGAACGCAGCCTACGTTGCTATCCTGGCTCTGGGTGAGAGGGAGCTCAGTACTCAGCCATTTTTAGTCAGATGCCAGGCCTCGTCCAATTCGCTACAAAGTATTAAACATGAACATTTTATTTATGGTAAAGATAATTTGACCAATTACTTGTGATCCCCTGAAATAAGAATTTGTAGAAAAATTCCTAAACTTTTCACAGGAGTTTTTTTTTCAACCTCTTGAATTAAACCTGAAAATCTCCACTTCAATTGTATTGCGGTTGTTTCATTATAAATCCAAAACAGTGTCCTGCAGAGCTGAAATCACAAAGATTCCATCACCGTCCAAATATTCCTGGACCTAACTGTATTCATATATTTACACTATATCGACAAATATTGCATCTCTTGCCCCCGACCCCCGAAAACAAATCCAAGAATGTCCTCCTGCCCCTTTCCCTAACTCCCAATCCCAGAATAGACAAGGACATTCGGAATTGCCAATCCTCCCCTCTCCTGTAACCTTATGGAGAAAAAGCATTTTCAGCAGCGGCACTTTACCTCTCCTACAGACAAAATGGGGGAAAACGAAACACTTTTATTAATCAGTTATTTTTTTTTTTTAACCATTCAAATTTTTATTGAGACAGAAAAAGGGTATACAAACAGAACATTCCCAACCAGGGAAACGAAAGGAGGAACGAGGAAGAAGGGTACAGAAAAAAAACAAGGAGGGGGAGGTATAACATAGGAGGAGATAAGTCACAGGCCCACCATGTCAAATCCACAGAGGCATAAACATGAAACACAGCAACATAAAAGAAACAATTCTAATGGGTATGAGATAAAGTAATAGGAGGTACAAAGGACGAAGAGCTCCACAAATCCCACCATAACAGAACGTTATTCTTTTTTGTGAGACTATCAGCAGTAATAGTTTCGTAACTGAAATGAAGGTTAATTTTGGATATAAGTTCGCTCCTAGATGGAACAGTACGAGATTTCCAATATTTAGCAATGCAAAGTCTAGCTGCTACCAGGATATTAGAAACTATAGGTTACAGGGAGGAAGGGAGGTCCAGCAGGGAAATACCAAGAACTGCCAAGGGGCCAGTCAAGGCAACGGTGAGATGAACCACCTCAGCAATAATGGATTCAACCTGACGCCAAAAGACTTGGATGCGCGGACAGCTCCACCAAACATGGGCAAGGGATCCTATGGAGTTACAATTCTTCCAGCACAGCGGGGAGGAGGCATGATGAAATTTACCCCATCTAACAGGAGTAATGTACCATTGGAGCTGAATCTTTTTAGATTGCTCAAGATGCCCAAGGCATGAGGAAAATTTGGAGGGTTGAATCATAGCATTATGCCAGTCATCTAGAGAGGCTTCGAAGGAGAAGGAGGACTCCCAAGAGACCATGAAGGGAAGCTTGTCCGCTACACCACAAGTCAGCAGCGCCTTATATGGAATAGAAATACCGTGAGGCAATAAAGTACAGGGTCTAAAAAATCTATGAACTGGGGAATCCGATAAAGGTAACAGTGCACCAAACAATGTGCGGGGCCTCAAAAAGCTACGCACTTGGAGGTAATCAGTTATTTTTTTATGAAGGGAAATTACAGCGAAATGTCCCAATCCCATTTGCTTTCCCCCAATCCAGAATGCTGGGGTGGGATTATCTCTCCAGAGACCCCTGTACAGGAATATTAGACCCCCATCACCATGCCCCATTATACTGAAGAATAGCGCTATCTCCACAGTTCTTACACAGGACACAGAGATCAGACAAGGTCTCATATTCAGGCCCCAGCACCATGCCTCATTATACAGAAGAATAGCGCTATCTCCATAGTTCTTACACAGGACACAGCGATCAGACAAGGTCTCATATTCAGGCCCCAGCTCCATGCCCCATTATACAGGAGAATGGCGCTATCTCCATAGTTCTTACACAGGACACAGAGATCAGACAAGGTCTCATATTCAGGCCCCAGCGCCATGCCCCATTATACAGAAGAATAGCACGATCTCCATAGTTTTTACACAGGACACAGAGATCAGACAAGGTCTCATATTCAGGCCCCAGCGCCATGCCCCATTATACAGAAGAATAGCGCTATCTCCATAGTTCTTACACAGGACACAGAGATCAGACAAGGTCTCATATTCAGGCCCCAGCACCATGCCCCATTATACAGGAGAATAGCGCGATCTCCATAGTTCTTACACAGGACACAGAGATCAGACAAGGTCTCATATTCAGGCCCCAGCACCATGCCCCATTTGTCATGAACAGGTGATTCAGAACCACAATGGACCTTGAAGTTCAGAGCACACAAAGTGACCTGACAATTACCAAAAACATAGGACGAGCTCTGAGACGTGGGAACTCTGCTGACCGCAATCCCTAATCCTATCCAACCACACTAAAGGTAGCCGTGGAGCGCTCCTGACCAGACCTATGCGCCTCGAGCACAGCCTGAGAAACTAGCTAGCCCTAAGAAAGAAAAAATAAGCCTACCTTGCCTCAGAGAAATACCCCAAAGGAAAAGGCAGCCCCCCACATATAATGACTGTGAGTAGAGATGAAAATACAAACGCAGAGATGAAATAGATTTAGCAAAGTGAGGCCCAACTTACTGAACAGACCGAAGATAGGAAAGATTGCTTTGCGGTCAACACAAAACCCTACAAACAACCACGCAGAGGGGGCAAAAAGACCCTCCGCACCGACTAACGGTACGGAGGTGCTCCCTCTGCGTCCCAGAGCTTCCAGCAAGCAAAAAAAAACAATATAGCAAGCTGGACAGAAAAAATAGCAAACAAAAATAACACAAGCAAAACTTAGCTTATGCAGGATAGAAAGGCCACAGGAACGATCCAGGAGGAAGCAAGACCAATACTAGAACATTGACTGGAGGCCAGGATCAAAGCACTAGGTGGAGTTAAATAGAGCAGCACCTAACGACTTAACCTCATCACCTGAGGAAGGAAACTCAGAAGCCGCAGTACCACTCTCATCCACCAAAGGAAGCTCATAGACAGAACCAGCCGAAGTACCACTCACGACCACAGGAGGGAGCTTGGCCACAGAATTCACAACAGTACCCCCCCCTTGAGGAGGGGTCACCGAACCCTCACCAGAGCCCCCAGGCCGACCAGGATGAGCCACATGAAAGGCACGAACCAGATCGGCAGCATGGACATCAGAGGCAAAGACCCAGGAATTATCTTCCTGACCATAACCTTTCCACTTAACCAGATACTGGAGTTTCCGTCTCGAAACATGAGAATCCAAAATCTTCTCCACTATATACTCCAACTCCCCTTCAACCAAAACTGGAGCAGGAGGATCAATAGATGGAACCACAGGTGCCACGTATCTCCGCAACAATGACCTATGGAACAAGTTATGGATGGAAAAAGAAGCTGGAAGAGTCAAATGAAAAGACACAGGATTAAGAACCTCAGAAATCCTATATGGACCAATGAAACGAGGCTTAAACTTAGGAGAGGAAACCTTCATAGGAATATAACGAGATGACAACCAAACCAAATCCCCAACACGAAGTCGGGGACCCACACAGCGCCTGCGGTTAGCAAAACGTTGAGCCTTCTCCTGGGACAAAGTCAAATTGTCCACTACATGAGTCCAAATCTGCTGCAAGCTATCCACCACAGTATCCACACCAGGACAGTCCGAAGACTCAACCTGCCCTGAAGAGAAACGAGGGTGGAACCCAGAATTGCAGAAAAACGGCGAAAGCAAAGTAGCCGAGCTGGCCCGATTATTAAGGGCGAACTCAGCCAAAGACAAAAAGGACACCCAATCATCCTGATCAGCAGAAACAAAACATCTCAGATATGTTTCCAAGGTCTGATTGGTTCGTTCAGTCTGGCCATTTGTCTGAGGATGGAAAGCCGAGGAAAAAGACAAATCAATGCCCATCCTAGCACAAAAGGCTCGCCAAAACCTCGAAACAAACTGGGAACCTCTGTCAGAAATGATGTTCTCTGGAATGCCATGTAAACGAACCACATGCTGGAAAAACAATGGCACCAAATCAGAGGAGGAAGGCAATTTAGACAAGGGCACCAAATGGACCATCTTAGAGAAGCGATCACAAACCACCCAAATGACGGACATTCTTTGAGAGACGGGGAGATCCGAAATAAAATCCATAGAGATATGTGTCCAAGGCCTCTTCGGGACCGGCAAGGGCAAAAGCAACCCACTGGCACGAGAACAGCAGGGCTTAGCCCGAGCACAAATCCCACAGGACTGCACAAAAGAACGCACATCCCGCGACAGAGACGGCCACCAAAAGGATCTAGCCACCAAATCTCTGGTACCAAAGATTCCAGGATGACCAGCCAACACCGAACAATGAACCTCAGAGATAAGTTTATTCGTCCACCTATCAGGGACAAACAGTTTCTCCGCTGGGCAACGGTCAGGTCTATTAGCCTGAAATTTTTGCAGCATCCGCCACAAATCAGGGGAGATGGCAGACAAAATTACCCCCTCTTTGAGAATACCCGCCGGCTCAGGCAAACTCGGAGAATCGGGCACAAAACTCCTAGACAGGGCATCCGCCTTCACATTTTTAGAGCCCGGAAGGTACGAAACCACAAAGTCAAAACGGGAGAAAAACAGCGACCAACGAGCCTGTCTAGGATTCAACCGTTTGGCAGACTCGAGATAAGTCAAGTTCTTGTGATCAGTCAAGACCACCACGCGATGCTTAGCTCCTTCAAGCCAATGACGCCACTCCTCGAATGCCCACTTCATGGCTAGCAACTCTCGATTGCCAACATCATAATTTCGCTCAGCAGGCGAAAATTTCCTGGAAAAGAAGGCGCATGGTTTCATCACCGAGCAATCAGAACTTCTCTGCGACAAAACAGCCCCTGCTCCAATTTCAGAAGCATCAACCTCGACCTGGAACGGAAGCGAAACATCTGGTTGGCACAACACAGGGGCAGAAGAAAAACGACGCTTCAACTCCTGAAAAGCTTCCACAGCAGCAGAAGACCAATTGACCACATCAGCACCCTTCTTGGTTAAATCAGTCAACGGTTTAGCAATACTAGAAAAATTATTGATGAAGCGACGATAAAAATTAGCAAAGCCCAGGAACTTCTGCAGACTCTTCAGAGATGTTGGCTGAGTCCAATCATAAATGGCCTGAACTTTAACAGGGTCCATCTCGATAGTAGAAGGGGAAAAAATGAAACCCAAAAATGAAACCTTCTGAACACCAAAGAGACACTTTGACCCCTTCACAAACAAAGAATTAGCACGCAGGACCTGGAATACCATTCTGACCTGCTTCACATGAGACTCCCAATCATCCGAGAAGACCAAAATATCATCCAAGTATACAATCAGGAATTTATCCAGGTACTCTCGGAAGATGTCATGCATAAAGGACTGAAACACTGATGGAGCATTAGAAAGCCCGAATGGCATAACCAGGTACTCAAAATGGCCTTCGGGCGTATTAAATGCTGTTTTCCATTCATCGCCCCGTTTAATACGCACAAGATTATATGCACCACGAAGATCTATCTTGGTGAACCAACTAGCCCCCTTAATTCGAGCAAACAAATAAGACAGCAGCGGCAAGGGGTACTGAAATTTGACCGTAATTTTATTTAGAAGGCGGTAATCAATACAAGGTCTCAGCGAACCATCCTTCTTGGCCACAAAAAAGAACCCCGCTCCCAATGGCGACGATGACGGGCGAATATGACCCTTCTCCAAAGACTCCTTCACGTAACTCCGCATAGCGGCGTGCTCAGGTACAGATAAATTAAACAGTCGACCCTTAGGAAACTTACTACCAGGAATCAAATCGATAGCACAATCACAATCCCTATGCGGAGGTAGGGCATTGGACTTGGGCTCATCGAATACATCCCGGTAATCAGACAAGAACTCTGGGACCTCAGAAGGGGTGGATGATGAGATAGACAGAAATGGAACATCACCATGTATCCCCTGACAACCCCAGCTGGACACAGACATTGATTTCCAATCTAATACTGGGTTATGGACTTGTAGCCATGGCAACCCCAACACGACCACATCATGCAGATTATGCAACACCAGAAAGCGAATATCCTCCTGGTGCGCAGGAGCCATGCACATTTTCAGCTGGGTCCAATACTGAGGCTTATTCTTGGCCAAAGGCGTAGCATCAATTCCTCTCAATGGAATAGGACACTGCAAGGGCTCCAAGACAAACCCACAGCGCCTAGCAAACTCCAAGTCCATCAAATTCATGGCAGCGCCTGAATCCACAAATGCCATTACAGAATAGGACGACAGAGAGCAAATCAGAGTAACGGACAAAATAAATTTCGACTGTACCGTACCAATGGTGGCAGACCTAGCGAACCGCTTAGTGCGCTTAGGAAAATCGGAGATGGCATGAGTGGAATCACCACAGTAGAAACACAGCCCATTCTGACGTCTGTGTTCTTGCCTTTCAGCTCTGGTCAAAGTCCTATCGCACTGCATAGGCTCAGGTTTAGGCTGAGATAATACCGCCAAATGGTGCACAGATTTACGCTCACGCAAGCGTCGACCGATCTGAATGGCCAAAGACATAGACTCATTCAGACCAGCAGGCATAGGAAATCCCACCATGACATCCTTAAGGGCTTCAGAGAGACCCTTTCTGAAAATAGCTGCCAGCGCACATTCATTCCATTGAGTGAGCACGGACCACTTTCTAAACTTCTGACAATAAATCTCTATCTCATCCTGACCCTGACACAGAGCCAGCAAATTTTTCTCTGCCTGATCCACTGAATTAGGTTCATCGTACAGCAATCCGAGCGCCAGAAAAAACGCATCAATATTACATAATGCAGGATCTCCTGGCGCAAGGGAAAATGCCCAGTCTTGAGGGTCGCCACGTAATAAAGAAATAATGATCTTAACTTGTTGAACTGGGTCACCAGAGGAGCGGGGTTTCAAATCCAGAAATAGTTTACAATTATTTTTAAAATTCAAAAACTTAGCTCTATCTCCAGAAAATAACTCAGGAATAGGAATTTTAGGTTCTAACATAGGATTCTGAACCACTAAATCTTGAATATTCTGTACATTTATAGCAAGATTATCCATCAAAGAGGACAGACCTTGAATGTCCATGTCCACACCTGTGTTCTGAACCACCCTGATGTAAAGGGGAAAAGAAAGACAGAACACAGTGCAAAGAAAAAAAAAAATGGTCTCAGAACTTCTCTTTTCCCTCTATTGAGAAGCATTAGTACTTTGGGCCTCCAGTACTGTCATGAACAGGTGATTCAGAACCACAATGGACCTTGAAGTTCAGAGCACACAAAGTGACCTGACAATTACCAAAAACATAGGACGAGCTCTGAGACGTGGGAACTCTGCTGACCGCAATCCCTAATCCTATCCAACCACACTAAAGGTAGCCGTGGAGCGCTCCTGACCAGACCTATGCGCCTCGAGCACAGCCTGAGAAACTAGCTAGCCCTAAGAAAGAAAAAATAAGCCTACCTTGCCTCAGAGAAATACCCCAAAGGAAAAGGCAGCCCCCCACATATAATGACTGTGAGTAGAGATGAAAATACAAACGCAGAGATGAAATAGATTTAGCAAAGTGAGGCCCAACTTACTGAACAGACCGAAGATAGGAAAGATTGCTTTGCGGTCAACACAAAACCCTACAAACAACCACGCAGAGGGGGCAAAAAGACCCTCCGCACCGACTAACGGTACGGAGGTGCTCCCTCTGCGTCCCAGAGCTTCCAGCAAGCAAGAAAAACCAATATAGCAAGCTGGACAGAAAAAATAGCAAACAAAAATAACACAAGCAAAACTTAGCTTATGCAGGATAGAAAGGCCACAGGAACGATCCAGGAGGAAGCAAGACCAATACTAGAACATTGACTGGAGGCCAGGATCAAAGCACTAGGTGGAGTTAAATAGAGCAGCACCTAACGACTTAACCTCATCACCTGAGGAAGGAAACTCAGAAGCCGCAGTACCACTCTCATCCACCAAAGGAAGCTCATAGACAGAACCAGCCGAAGTACCACTCACGACCACAGGAGGGAGCTTGGCCACAGAATTCACAACACCCATTATACAGAAGAATAGCGCTATCTCCATAGTTCTTACACAGGACACAGAGATCAGACAAGGTCTCATATTCAGGCCCCAGCGCCATGCCCCATTATAAAGAAGAATAGCGTGATCTCCATAGTTCTTACACAGGACACAGAGATCAGACAAGGTCTCATATTCAGACCCCAGCGCCATGCCCCATTATACAGAAGAATAGCGCTCTCTCCATAGTTCTTACACAGGACACAGAGATCAGACAAGGTCTCATATTCAGGCCCCAGCGTCATGCCCCATTATACAGAAGAATAGCGCAATCTCCATAGTTCTTACACAGGACACACAGATCAGACACGGTCTCATATTCAGGCCCCAGCACCATGCCCCATTATACAGAAGAATAGCACTATCTCCATAGTTCTTACACAGGACACAGAGATCAGACAAGGTCTCATATTCAGGCCCCAGCACCATGCCCCATTATACAGAAGAATAGCGCGATCTCCATAGTTCTTACACAGGACACAGAGATCAGACAAGGTCTCATATTCCGGCAATTTTTATTTTACTCAAACCCTCTTTATATGACCGAGATCAGAGTCTCATTATACCGAGTAGCTCCAGGGACAAAAACCCCGTCTGGTCCTAACATGCTGGGGGCCCGGAGTATCCTGCCACGGGGCCCGGAATCTCTCATTTGTGGCCCCACCGTTTCTTGTAGAATAAATCCCTTTCTCATACAGTTCTGTAGTAATGACTTTGTTCTCACATTTTGTAGGAGGGTTCGTCTGACTCCATCGTATGTTATGAGTGTATGTGCGAGAGACGAGAGGCCGACGGCCGCAGTCTTACCGTGTGTGTCCGGGGTCAGTTCTACAGGGGGATAGAGCCGGGGGTCTGTGAGCAAAGCTGGAGGTATACGGGTGTATACCGCGTACACAGGGGTGTGTGCGGCCGAAGCTGGGGGTATACGTGTGTATACAGTGTACATAGAGGGAGTCTGTGACCGAAGCTGGGGGTATACGGGTGTATACAGCATATGCAGGTGGGCCTGCGACCAAAGCTGGGGGTTTACGGGTGTATACAGCGTACAAAGGGGGGGGGTGCGGCCGAAGCTGGGGGTATACGGGTGTATACAGAGGGGTCTGTGACCGAAGCTGGGGGTTTACGGGTGTATACAGCGTACACAGGGGGGGGGGGGTGCGGCCGAAGCTGGGGGTATACGGGTGTATACAGAGGGGTCTGTGACCGAAGCTGGGGGTTTACGGGTGTATACAGCGTACACAGGGGTCTGTGACCGAAGCTGGAGGTATACAGTGTATACAGCGTACACAGAGGGGGTCTGTGACCGAAGCTGGGGGTATACGGGTGTATACAGCGTACACAGAGGAGTCTGTGACCGAAGCTGGGGGTATACGGGTGTATACAGCGTACACAGAGGGGGTCTGTGACCGAAGCTGAGGGTATACGGGTGTATACAGCGTACACAGAGGGGGTCTGTGACCGAAGCTGGGGGTTTACGGGTGTATACAGCGTACACAGAGGGGTTTCTGTGACCGAAGCTGAGGGTATACGGGTGTATACAGCGTACACAGAGGGGGTCTGTGACCGAAGCTGGGGGTATACGGGTGTATACAGCGTACACAGAGGAGTCTGTGACCGAAGCTGGGGGTATACGGGTGTATACAGCGTACACAGAGGGGGTCTGTGACCGAAGCTGAGGGTATGCGGGTGTATACAGCGTACACAGAGGGGGTCTGTGACCGAAGCTGGGGGTTTACGGGTGTATACAGCGTACACAGAGGGGTTTCTGTGACCGAAGCTGAGGGTATACGGGTGTATACAGCGTACACAGAGGGGGTCTGTGACCGAAGCTGGGGGTATACGGTTGGTCAGTACACAGGACCCCATACAAACAGGGCTCCGCTCAATACACGCCTGGCTCTGCTCCGTACACCTCGTACACACACGGCTCCACTCCGTACACCTCGTACACACACGGCTCCACTCCGTACACCTCGTACACACACGCTCCGCTCCGTACACCTCGTACACACACGGCTCTGCTCCGTACACCTCATACACACACGGCTCTGCTCCGTACACCTCGTACACACACGGCTCTGCTACATCCACACTGTAAACCCCTCCTGACCGCACACATAAACTTCCCCTCATCCAGCACCATGGCAACCAGCACAGCAGAGTTCTGCATACACTGAGGCCCCTGATCATGTGACCCCTGACTCCTCCCCTCCTGTGACCTCATCACAGGTCCTGTGCACACAGAGCAGCCCTAATCGTTAAATGCTAGAGTGTATGGGCTCCTTCCAGGTGTGACGTCATCTCCGGGGGCGTGTCCTATCAGGAGGGGGCGTGTTCTCAGTCACATCATGGAGGCGGCAAAGCAAAGCAGCATGTTTATAGCTTGTGGACGGCGTGGCACATGGAGGTTAGTGGTTTCAGGGTGAAAAAATGCTGCTTGCTATTGGGGAGAGGCCCTGTGGTTGGCGACCTGCTTGTCTGTGTGGGGGGGCACCGCTGCTGCTGTTGGGGACCCCCGTGGTGGGCTTTTTTGGGGGACCGCTGCTGTTGTGTGGGACCCCCGTGGTGGGCTTTTGGGGGGCACCGCTGCTGTTGTGGGGGACCCCAGTGGTGGGCTTTTGGGGGGCACCGCTGCTGTTGTGGGGGACACCCGTGGTGGTTTTTTTTGGGGGGGGCACCGCTGCTGTTGTGGGGGACCCCCATGGTGGGCTTTTTGGGGGGGGGACCGCTGCTGCTGGCTGTTGTGGGGGACCCCTGTGGTGGGCTTTATGGGGGGGGCACCGCTGCTGCTGGCTGTTGTGGGGGACCCCCGTGGTGGGCTTTTTGGGGGGCACCTCTGCTGCTGGCTGTTGTGGTGGACCCCCGTGGTGGGCTTTTTGGGGGGGCACCTCTGCTGCTGGCTGTTGTGGGGGACCCCTGTGGTGGGCTTCTTGGGGAGGGCACCGCTGCTGCTGGCTGTTGTGGGGGACCCCCGTGGTGGGCTTTTTTTTGGGGGGGGACCGCTGCTGCTGGCTGTTGTGGGCTTTTTTTGGGGGCGGGGACCGCTGTTGTTGGGGACCCCCGTGGTGGGCTTTTTGGGGGGGCACCGCTGCTGCTGGCTGTTGTGGGGGACCCCCGTGGTGGGCTTTATGGGGTGCACCTCTGCTGCTGACTGTTGTGGGGGACCCCCGTGGTGGGCTTTTTGGGGGGACCGCTGCTGGCTTTTGTGGGGGACCCCCGTGGTGGGCTTTATGGGGGGGCACCGCTGCTGGCTGTTGTGGTGGACCCCCGTGGTGGGCTTTTTGGGGGGGCACCTCTGCTGCTGGCTGTTGTGGGGGACCCCTGTGGTGGGCTTTTTGGGGGGGCACTGCTGCTGCTGGCTGTTGTGGGGGACCCCCGTGGTGGGCTTTTTTTTGTGGGGGGGACCGCTGCTGCTGGCTGTTGTGGGCTTTTTTTTTTGGGGGGGGGACCGCTGTTGTGGGGGACCCCCGTGGTGGGCTTTTTGGGGCACCGCTGCTGCTGTGGGGGACCCCCGTGGTGGGCTTTTGGGGGGGGGGCACCGCTGCTGCTGTGGGGGAACCCCGTGGTGGGCTTTTTTTGGGGGGCACCGCTGCTGCTGGCTGTTGTGGAGGACGCCTGTGGTGGGCTTCTTGGGGGGCACTGCTGCTGCTGGCTGTTGTGGGCTTTTTTTGGGGGGGGGGACCGCTGCTGCTGGCTGTTGTGGGGGACCCCCGTGGTGGGCTTTTTGGGGGGGCACCTGCTGCTGCTGGCTATTGTGAGGGACCCCTCTGGTGGGGTTTTGGGGGGGCACCTGCTGCTGGCTATTGTGGGGGACCCCTGTGGTGAGATTTTGGGGGGCACCTGCTGCTGCTGGCTATTGTGGGGGACCCCTGTGGTGGGCTGTTGTGGGGGACCCCTGTGGTGGGCTGTTGTGGGGGACCCCTGTGGTGGGCTGTTGTGGGGGACCCCTGTGGTGGGCTGTTGTGGGGGACCTGCTGCTGCTGGCTATTGTGGGGGGACCCCTGTGGTGGGGTTTGGAGGTGACCTGCTGCTTACGGGGTGGACCCCTTTTAGTGGGGGAGACCTGTGGTGGGGTTTGAGGGTGACATGCTTGTGGTTCGGTTTGGGGTGGCGTGACCTGTCTATTGGGGGGGACCCCTGTGGTGGGATTTGAGGGCTATCTGCTTGTGGGATGTGGGGGGAGACCTGCTGCAGGCTATTGGGGGACCCCTGTGGTGGTGACCTGCTTGTGGCGTGACGTGGGGAGGAGACCTGCTTGTGGCGTGACGTGGGGAGGCGACCTGCTTGTGGCGGGACGTGGGGAGGCGACCTGCTTGTGGTGGGACGTGGGGAGGCGACCTGCTTGTGGTGGGACGTGGGGAGGCGACCTGCCTGTGGTGGGACGTGGGGAGGCGACCTGCCTGTGGTGGGATTTGGGGGCGACATGCTGCTTACGGAGGGATCCCTTTTATTGGGGGGTGACCTGCTTATGGGTTGGGTTTGGGGGGGGCTGATGAGGGTTTAGGCTGGGTCGGGGGTGGACGTCCGATGAGGGTTTAGGCTGGGTCGGGGGTGGACGTCCGATGAGGGTTTAGGCTGGGTCGGGGGTGGACGTCCGATGAGGGTTTAGGCTGGGTCGGGGGTGGACGTCCGATGAGGGTTTAGGCTGGGTCGGGGGTGGACGTCCGATGAGGGTTTAGGCTGGGTCGGGGGTGGACGTCCGATGAGGGTTTAGGCTGGGTCGGGGGTGGACGTCCGATGAGGGTTTAGGCTGGGTCGGGGGTGGACGTCCGATGAGGGTTTAGGCTGGGTCGGGGGTGGACGTCCGATGAGGGTTTAGGCTGGGTCGGGGGTGGACGTCCGATGAGGGTTTAGGCTGGGTCGGGGGTGGACGTCCGATGAGGGTTTAGGCTGGGTCGGGGGTGGACGTCCGATGAGGGTTTAGGCTGGGTCGGGGGTGGACGTCCGATGAGGGTTTAGGCTGGGTCGGGGGTGGACGTCCGATGAGGGTTTAGGCTGGGTCGGGGGTGGACGTCCGATGAGGGTTTAGGCTGGGTCGGGGGTGGACGTCCGATGAGGGTTTAGGCTGGGTCGGGGGTGGACGTCCGATGAGGGTTTAGGCTGGGTCGGGGGTGGACGTCCGATGAGGGTTTAGGCTGGGTCGGGGGTGGACGTCCGATGAGGGTTTAGGCTGGGTCGGGGGTGGACGTCCGATGAGGGTTTAGGCTGGGTCGGGGGTGGACGTCCGATGAGGGTTTAGGCTGGGTCGGGGGTGGACGTCCGATGAGGGTTTAGGCTGGGTCGGGGGTGGACGTCCGATGAGGGTTTAGGCTGGGTCGGGGGTGGACGTCCGATGAGGGTTTAGGCTGGGTCGGGGGTGGACGTCCGATGAGGGTTTAGGCTGGGTCGGGGGTGGACGTCCGATGAGGGTTTAGGCTGGGTCGGGGGTGGACGTCCGATGAGGGTTTAGGCTGGGTCGGGGGTGGACGTCCGATGAGGGTTTAGGCTGGGTCGGGGGTGGACGTCCGATGAGGGTTTAGGCTGGGTCGGGGGTGGACGTCCGATGAGGGTTTAGGCTGGGTCGGGGGTGGACGTCCGATGAGGGTTTAGGCTGGGTCGGGGGGGGGGGGACCGCTGCTGCTGGCTGTTGTGGGGGACCCCCGTGGTGGGCTTTTTGGGGGGGCACCTGCTGCTGCTGGCTATTGTGAGGGACCCCTCTGGTGGGGTTTTGGGGGGGCACCTGCTGCTGGCTATTGTGGGGGACTCCTGTGGTGAGATTTTGGGGGGCACCTGCTGCTGCTGGCTATTGTGGGGGACCCCTGTGGTGGGCTGTTGTGGGGGACCCCTGTGGTGGGCTGTTGTGGGGGACCCCTGTGGTGGGCTGTTGTGGGGGACCTGCTGCTGCTGGCTATTGTGGGGGGACCCCTGTGGTGGGGTTTGGGGGTGACCTGCTGCTTACGGGTTGGCCCCTTTTTAGTGGGGGAGACCTGTGGTGGGGTTTGAGGGTGACATGCTTGTGGTTCGGTTTGGGGGGGCGTGACCTGTCTATTGGGGGGGGGACCCCTGTGGTGGGATTTGAGGGCTATCTGCTTGTGGGATGTGGGGGGAGACCTGCTGCAGGCTATTGGGGGACCCCTGTGGTGGTGACCTGCTTGTGGTGGGACGTGGGGAGACGACCTGCTTGTGGTGGGACGTGGGGAGACGACCTGCTTGTGGTGGGACGTGGGGAGGCGACCTGCCTGTGGTGGGACGTGGGGAGGCGACCTGCCTGTGGTGGGACGTGGGGAGGCGACCTGCCTGTGGTGGGATTTGGGGGCGACATGCTGCTTACGGAGGGATCCCTTTTATTGGGGGGTGACCTGCTTATGGGTTGGATTTGGGGGGGGCTGATGAGGGTTTAGGCTGGGTCGGGGGTGGACGTCCGATGAGGGTTTAGGCTGGGTCGGGGGTGGACGTCCGATGAGGGTTTAGGCTGGGTCGGGGTGGACGTCCGATGAGGGTGTAGGCTGGGTCGTGGGTGGACGTCCGATGAGGGTGTAGGCTGGGTCGGGGGTGGACGTCCGATGAGGGGTTTGTGCTGGGTGGGGGGTCCACGTCCGGTGGGGGTTTGGCCATCCGGTGGGGGTTTATTCTTGGGTGGGCGTGGTGTACGATGGGAGTAATGCTTGGAGGAGGGGTGGACGTCCAATGGGGGTTTATGCTGGGGGGTTAAGCTGGGGTGGCATCCGATGGGGGGTGTCTGATGGGATTTATGGTTGGGGGCAGGGGGCGTCATATGGAGATTTACGCTTGTGGGAGGGAATGTGGGCTTTGGGTTTATCCTGTGGGGTCCGCTGGTTAATGTGAGGTGGATGTTTCTGACTGAGGGAGCGAGGTTATTCTGTGTGGCCTTCTGGTTCATGTGGGGGGGCTAATGCTTCATTGGGGTACACAAAAAAATGGGTGTATGCTGCTTATGCTATGCAAAATTTTTTTTTTAGGTATTTCCTGTAGAGGAGGGTACACCACCAACTGGCACAAAGCTAATCCGTTTTAGCTTAATGTCAGTAGGAGGAAGACATGGGTCTGGACCGCCCAGCCCAGTTTAGGCCTTAGGTTTTTTTTTTTCTATTAACGATTTATTTTTTTTTCTTCCCAGATATGGCTTTTGAGGGCGACAGTGGAATTGTCACTCTAATCTCCCACCTAGAATTGTCACTACCGTGTCATCTGTGGTCTACGAGGCAAGGCCCTAACACATCAAGAGTGTTTGGGGTTCCCCGGAGGACCGTTCATGCCACGAATCCCCCTACCCTCTCGCCTCTCTGCATCCAGGTTATTCCATGCCCATCTTAATCATCGGTCTGCGAAAAAGGATTTGTGATCTTAAGGACTGGTATATCCTATGAGGCAGTGAGGGGGCTACTTTAAAAAAAAAAAACAGGACAAATATGTCCTAGTTTTCCCCTGAGCAATGTGGACGTCTCCTGAGGAAACCTTCCTATTCATGCAGCCTCCACGTTTTCCAGAGGCTCCTGTGACCCTGCTCTTAAAATATCCAGGCTTTGGTCTAGGCCTTCTCTGGTGGCCGGTCCACACCGCCAGCGCCCTGAACAATCATGCATGCCGACTTTCTAGTGCGTCCTACTCTGCGCCTATCAGTTTAAGAGTACTACGCTTCTGCAACAGAGGACTAAAGTCTGCCTCCCAAGAGATCTGTTCAAATTTGGTTGTTTTGGAAATGTTCTGTGCAAAAAAACGACGGGACAACTCTCCGACCCGCCAGGAAAAGACGAGACCTTCCTTTAGGCCAGCTCCCTCCTGGCATCCATGAACCCACCAGCACTGGTCTGCTAGGCCTGAATCTAGCAGACTCTTTTCGACATGATGGGGCGTTCCCACCTTGGATGTTTCTCAGGGTCGGCTGCCGTGTCCTTCACAATTCAAGGCCGGTATTATGATCTCTGGTCCGGGACACCGAAACCTCAGACATCGGAGGCAGGCCCGGTGGGGGGCAGAGCCACATACCCTACCGACAGTCCTGCCCGCATGCACCAACAGCATATTACATTTTTACCATACTTTACAAATGCATAAAATGAAACAAGCAAAGGCATAAAATGAAACAAGGACAGGCATAAAGTTTTTCAATGCAAAAAAATGCACTTTTATAAAATTAGAAATATTTCTATATCTAATGTTAAAATTATATTTATCCAGTATTTCTATAGGTAAAAGTCTGAGATTTCTGTGAGAAATGGTAATTGTTTACCTCTTAAACCAGTTCTGAATGTAAATAAAACATTGCTCTGATTAAGTCTCCACATTGTATTTTAGTCTTTCATTTCATGCGTAGGGCAGGACAAGCCCATGATGTATCTGTGTAAAGCTAGGTTCACATTGCGTTAATGGGTTAACGCTAACGGACTGCATTGCATGGCGAAAATGTCGCAATTAACGCCGTGCAACGGGTCTGTTAGCGCACCCATTGACAGCAATGTTATTTTTAGCTGAAGCGCATCGCTAGCGCATGCCATTTTCAGCACGTGCTAGCGATATGCCGTTCTTTTGTGACGGACCTTGGACGCTGAAATTAATATTTCATCCAGCGCGAGATAGCTTTAAAGCCGGTAATTCAATTGCCCCCTTTTGCTTTCTCCTTCAAAAACCCGACATGATATGAGACATGGTTTACATACAGTAAACCATGTCATATCCACCTTTTTTTTTTTTTTGGCATATTCCGCACTACTAATGTTAGTAGTGTGTATGTGCAAAATTTGGCCGTTCTAGCTATTAAATTAAAGGGTTAAATGGCGGAAAAAATTGGCGTGGGCTCCTGCGCAATTTTCTCCGCCAGAGTAGTAAAGCCAGTGACTGAGGGCAGATATTAATAGCCTGGAGAGGGTCCATGGTTATTGGCCCTCCCGGCTAAAAACATCTGCCCCCAGCCACCCCAGAAAAGGCACATCTGGAAGATACGCCTATTCTGGCACTTGGCCACTCTCTTCCCATTCCCGTGTAGTGGTAGGATATGGGGTAATGAAGGGTTAATGTCACCTTGCTATTGTAATGTGACATTAAGCCAGATTAATAATGGAGAGGCGTCAAATATGACACCTATCCATTATTAATCCAATTGTATGAAAGAGTTAAAAAAACACACACATTAAAAAGTATTTTAATGAAATAAACACACCGTTTGTTGTAATATTTTATTGTACGCTCAATCCACTGGCTGAAGACCCTCGCTCTGTGACAGAAAAAATAATAAACCAACAATATACATACCTTCCGAGGATCTGTAACGCCCCACGTTGTAAATCCATCTGAAGGGGTTAACTTTTTTTTACAGCCAGGAGCACTGCTATAATGCAGCTATGCTCCTGACTGTAAAACCCCAGCGAATGAATGGAAACTAGGTCAATGACCTGTAGTTACCTTCATTTGCGGTGAGGCGCCCTCTGCTGGTTGTCCTCATATGAACACGAGCCTGGGAACTTTTCTGAATTTTTCCCACGCTCGAAGGACATCCAGCAGAGGGCGCCTCACCGCTAATGAAGGTAACTACAGGTCATTGACCTAGTTTCCATTCATTCGCTTGGGTTTTACAGCCAGGAGCATAGCTGCATTATAGCAGAGCTCCTGGCTGTAAAAAAAATTAACCCCTTCAGATGGATTTACAACGTGGGATGTTAAAGATCCTCGGAAGGTATGTATATTGTTGGTTTATTTTTTCTTTGTCACAGAGCGAAGGTCTTCAGCCAGTGGATTGAGCGTACAATAAAATATTACAACAAACGGTGTGTTTATTTCATTAAAATACTTTTTAATAATGTGTGTTTTTTTTTTTTTACTCTTTCATACAATTGGATTAATAATGGATAGGTGTCATAATTGACGCCTCTCCATTATTAATCTGGCTTAATGTCTCCTTACAATAGCAAGGTGACATTAACCCTTCATTACCCCATATCCCACCGCTACACGGGAATGGGAAGAGAGTGGCCAAGTGCCAGAATAGGCGTATCTTCCAGATGTGCCTTTTCTGGGGTGGCTGGGGGCCGTGGGGGGGGGGGGGGGGAGGGGGCAATAACCATGGACCCTCTCCAGGCTATTAATATCTGCCCTCAGTCACTGGCTTTACTACTCTGGCGGAGAAAATTGCGCGGGAGCCCACGCCAATTTTTTCCGCCATTTAACCCTTTCATTTAATAGCTAGAACGGCCAAATTTTGCACATACACACTACTAACAGTAGTGTGGAATATGCAAAAAGGGGGATATGACATGGTTTACTGTATGTAAACCATGTCTCATATCATGTCGGGTTTAGGAAGGAGATAGCAAAAGCCGGCAATTGAATTACCGGCTTATAAGCTATCTTGGCGCTGGATGAAATATTAATACATATATGTGTCTCACTGACACATATTATTTATATATATATATATATATATATATATATACATATTTATTCTACCTATTCTATTGTAAGCTGTCAGTGTGATTTTACTGTACACCGCACTGAATTGCCGGCTTTTCTCGCTAACACCGCTGCGTATTTCTCGCAAGTCACACTGCTGGTCCGTGTGTAATCCGTATTTTTCGGGCCCCCATAGACTTGCATTGGCGATTTTTTTTATTTTTTTATTTTTTTTTTTTTTTGCGCAATACGGTGACAAACGCAGCATGTTGCAATTTTCTACGGCTGTAGAAAGCCGTATAATACGGATCAGTAAAATACGGCAGATAGGAGCTGGGGCATAGAGAATAATTGGGCCGTGTGTAATGCGTGTTTTACGGACGTATTTAATGTGCTCATACGTCCGTAAAACTCGCTAGTGTGACGCCGGCCTAAGGGTAATATACCCTTCTATGAGACCATGCTCAGAATAAACTATTCCGGTAAAATTACTTTAAGAGAACAGTGCTAGATATAGACACTGACATTCACAGCAGCGCGTCCGCCCCGATACTCTTTTCTGACTCCTTTCTCAGGCCCCCCAAAAAGTGTTAACTTAGTACCCTTTATTTTCTTGCACTGTAGCCGTTTACTTACAACAGGGTATTCAATCATTGTTTCTGTGTCCCCCCCCCCCCCCCCATATAAAGTACGACCACTATCTATATGCCTTTTATATACAGCATTCTAGAATGCTGTGTATAGATAGTAGGCCCACTGCCTGTATACCCTTATATACAGCATTTTATAAAGCACAACCACTATCTGTATGCCCTTAAGATAGTGGCATATTTGCCTAGCCCCATACAATGGGCTTCGCTAGTATTAATCCGGTGCCTTCTCCTCTTCTATCACCGTCCTTCTTTCTTTGAGTCGATGACGCGTCCTATGTCATCCACACGGTGTCTTCCATCACACTCCTGTGCATCGCACTTCTTTCTGCCCGTTGCAGTACTTTGATTTGTGCTAGGGAAGAGAAGTGTTCCTGCACAGAAGCGTGATGAGGAAGGTTGTGTGGATGATGTAGAACACATCATCCACGGGAAGGACTGTGCCAGATGAAGACCAGCGCCAAACATAACACCGGACTGCCCCGTAGGTGAGTATAAGAAGTTATTTACATTATGCACATTGGCTTAGGGACATACCGTATATACTCGAGTAGAAGCTGACCCCCTTCCCCCCCCCCCCCCCTAATTTTGCCACAACTGGGAAAACTTATTGACTCGAGTATAAGCCTAGGGTGGAAAATGCAGCAGCTACCGGTAAATGTCAAAAATAAGAATAGATATGAATAAAAGTAAAATTAATTGAGACATCAGTAGGTTAAGTGTTTTTGAATATCCATATTGAATCAGGAGCCCCATATAATGCTCCATACAGTTCATGATGGCCCCATAAGATGCTCCATATTAAAATATGCCCCATATAATGCTGCCCAAATGTTAATAATGGCCCCATGAGATGCTCCATAGAAACTTTTGCCCCATACAATGCTGCATAAAGGTTGATGGCCCCATAAGATGCTCCATAGATTTTGCCCCATAAAATGCTCCATAGATTATGCCCCATGAGATGCTCCACACATTATGCCCCATTTGCTGCTGCTGCGAATAAAAAAAAAAAATCACATACTCGCCTCTCTTCGCTCAGGCCCCCGGCACTTTCCACTGCTGCGCGCTGCTCTGTCTTCCATCCTCTGCACTGACTGTTCAGGCAGAGGGCAGCGCGCACACTACGTCATCGTGCCCTCTGACCTAAACAGTCACAGCCAGAGGACAGAGCGTCCCGCAGCGGTGGAAAGGGGAGAGGTGAATATCGCGCAATGCTCACCTCCCCCGTCATACTCACCTGCTCCCGACGCGGTCCCTGGCAGCTTCTCACTGTCAGATGGTCTCCGGGAGTCGGCAGCGTCCATATTCCATATTCATTACTTTAATGAGCGGTACCACGTTACCGCTGAACAAAGGAAGAGCTGCCCGGAGACCATCGGACATGCAGGGACCGCGCCGGGAGCAGGTGAGTATGTGACAGCCGCCGCTCCCCTCTCCCCCACCGACAATGACTTGAGTATAAGCCGAGAGGGTCACTTTCAGCCCAAAAAAGTGGGCTGAAAATCTCGGCTTATACTCGAGTATATACGGTATGTACGGTACAGCACTCTAGAAGGCTGTGTATAAGGGCATATAGGTTCTGGTGGTACTATATATGGGGAAAACCTGGTAACAGGTTCCCTTTAAGAAACCTATGGAACTAGGTAAAAAATAGCATTTTTTGGATGGTGAAAAACTTGTAGCTTAAATATTGATGATGGCTGAACTGCAGGTGGTCTGTGTCTCTTCATAAGTTTAAGGCCGGGGTCACACTAGCGTAGAATACGGACGAGCGCTATGTGAGAAAACATCGCATGGCACTCGGACCAGTGTTAATCTATGGGGCAGATCACATCTGTGATTATTTTTTCATGCCAAATCGGCATACGAGAACAATCGCAGCATATATACCTGACAGGGGCCCATACATTCTGATATCATCAGTAATATATACCTGACAGGGGCCCATACATTCTGATATCACTAATATATACCTGACAGGGGCCCATACATTCTGATATCATCACTAATATATACCTGACAGGGGCCCATACATTCTGATATCACTAATATATACCTGACAGGAGTCCGTACAGTCTGTATCTACCATACTATATACCTGACAGGAGCCCGTACAGTCTGTATCTACCATACTATATACCTGACAGGAGCCCGTACAGTCTGTATCTACAATAATATATACCTGACAGGAGCCCGTACAGTCCGTATCTACCATACTATATACCTGACAGGAGCCCGTACATTCTATATCTACAATAATATATACCTGACAGGAGCCCGTACAGTCCGTATCTACAATAATATATACCTGACAGGAGCCCGTACAGTCCATATCTACAATAATATATACCTGACAGGAGCCCGTACAGTCCGTATCTACCATACTATATACCTGACAGGAGCCCGTACATTCTATATCTACAATAATATATACCTGACAGGAGCCCGTACAGTCTATATCTACAATAATATACACCTGACAGGAGCCCGTACAGTCTGTATCTACAATAATATATACCTGACAGGAGCCCGTACAGTCTATATCTACAATAATATACACCTGACAGGAGCCCGTACAGTCTGTATCTACAATACTATATACCTGACAGGAGCCCGTACAGTCTATATCTACAATAATATATACCTGACAGGAGCCCGTACAGTCTGTATCTACAATAATATATACCTGACAGGAGCCCGTACAGTCTGTATCTACAATAATATATACCTGACAGGAGCCCGTACAGTCTATATCTACAATACTATATACCTGACAGGAGCCCGTACAGTCTGTATCTACAATAATATACACCTGACAGGAGCCCGTACAGTCTGTATCTACAATACTATATACCTGACAGGAGCCCGTACAGTCTATATCTACAATAATATACACCTGACAGGAGCCCGTACAGTCTGTATCTACAATAATATATACCTGACAGGAGCCCGTACAGTCTATATCTACAATAATATATACCTGACAGGAGTCCGTACAGTCTGTATCTACAATAATATACACCTGACAGGAGCCCGTACAGTCTGTATCTACAATAATATATACCTGACAGGAGCCCGTACAGTCTGTATCTACAATAATATATACCTGACAGGAGCCCATACAGTCTGTATCTACAATAATATATACCTGACAGGAGCCCATACAGTCTATATCTACAATAATATATACCTGACAGGAGCCCATACAGTCTATATCTACAATAATACTATATACCTGACAGGAGCCCGTACAGTCTATATCTACAATAATATATACCTGACAGGAGTCCGTACAGTCTGTATCTACAATAATATACACCTGACAGGAGCCCGTACAGTCTGTATCTACAATAATATATACCTGACAGGAGCCCGTACAGTCTGTATCTACAATAATATATACCTGACAGGAGCCCATACAGTCTGTATCTACAATAATATATACCTGACAGGAGCCCATACAGTCTATATCTACAATAATATATACCTGACAGGAGCCCGTACAGTCTGTATCTACAATAATATATACCTGACAGGAGCCCGTACAGTCTATATCTACAATAATATATACCTGACAGGAGCCCATACAGTCTATATCTACAATAATACTATATACCTGACAGGAGCCCATACAGTCTATATCTACAATAATATATACCTGACAGGAGCCCGTACAGTCTGTATCTACAATAATATATACCTGACAGGAGCCCGTACAGTCTGTATCTACAATAATATATACCTGACAGGAGCCCGTACAGTCTATATCTACAATAATATACACCTGACAGGAGCCCATACAGTCTATATCTACAATAATATATACCTGACAGGAGCCCGTACAGTCTATATCTACAATAATACTATATACCTGACAGGAGCCCGTACAGTCTGTATCTACAATAATATATACCTGACAGGAGCCCGTACAGTCTATATCTACAATAATATACACCTGACAGGAGCCCGTACAGTCCATATCTACAATAATATATACCTGACAGGAGCCCGTACAGTCTATATCTACAATAATATATACCTGACAGGAGTCTGTACAGTCTGTATCTACAATAATATATACCTGACAGGAGCCCGTACAGTCTGTATCTACAATAATATATACCTGACAGGAGCCCGTACAGTCTATATCTACAATAATATATACCTGTCAGGAGCCCGTACAGTCTGTATCTACAATAATATATACCTGACAGGAGTCTGTACAGTCTATATCTACAATAATATATACCTGTCAGGAGCCCGTACAGTCTGTATCTACAATAATATATACCTGACAGGAGCCCGTACAGTCTGTATCTACAATAATATATACCTGACAGGAGCCCGTACAGTCTATATCTACAATAATATATACCTGACAGGAGCCCGTACAGTCTATATCTACAATAATATATACCTGACAGGAGTCTGTACAGTCTGTATCTACAATAATATATACCTGTCAGGAGCCCGTACAGTCTGTATCTACAATAATATATACCTGACAGGAGCCCGTACAGTCTATATCTACAATAATATATACCTGACAGGAGCCCGTACAGTCTATATCTACAATAATATATACCTGACAGGAGTCTGTACAGTCTGTATCTACAATAATATATACCTGACAGGAGTCCGTACAGTCTGTATCTACAATAATATATACCTGACAGGAGCCCGTACAGTCTATATCTACAATAATATATACCTGTCAGGAGCCCGTACAGTCTGTATCTACAATAATATATACCTGACAGGAGCCCGTACAGTCTATATCTACAATAATATATACCTGTCAGGAGCCCGTACAGTCTGTATCTACAATAATATATACCTGACAGGAGTCTGTACAGTCTATATCTACAATAATATATACCTGTCAGGAGCCCGTACAGTCTGTATCTACAATAATATATACCTGACAGGAGCCCGTACAGTCTGTATCTACAATAATATATACCTGACAGGAGCCCGTACAGTCTATATCTACAATAATATATACCTGACAGGAGTCTGTACAGTCTGTATCTACAATAATATATACCTGACAGGAGTCCGTACAGTCTGTATCTACAATAATATATACCTGACAGGAGCCCGTACAGTCTATATCTACAATAATATATACCTGTCAGGAGCCCGTACAGTCTGTATCTACAATAATATATACCTGACAGGAGCCCATACAGTCTATATCTACAATAATATATACCTGACAGGAGTCCGTACAGTCTATATCTACAGTAATATATACCTGACAGGAGTCCGTACAGTCTGTATCTACAATAATATATACCTGACAGGAGCCCGTACAGTCTATATCTACAATAATATATACCTGACAGGAGCCCGTACAGTCTATATCTACAATAATATACACCTGACAGGAGCCCGTACAGTCTATATCTACAATAATATATACCTGACAGGAGCCCGTACAGTCTATATCTACAATAATATACACCTGACAGGAGCCCATACAGTCTGTATCTACCATACTATATACCTGACAGGAGCCCGTACAGTCTATATCTACAATAATATACACCTGACAGGAGCCCGTACAGTCTATATCTACAATAATATATACCTGACAGGAGCCCGTACAGTCTGTATCTACAGTAATATACACCTGACAGGAGCCCGTACAGTCCATATCTACAATAATACATACCTGACAGGAGCCCGTACAGTCTATATCTACAATAATATATACCTGACAGGAGCCCGTACAGTCTGTATCTACAGTAATATATACCTGACAGGAGCCCGTACAGTCTATATCTACAATAATATATACCTGACAGGAGCCCGTACAGTCTATATCTACAATAATATATACCTGACAGGAGCCCGTACAGTCTGTATCTACCATACTATATACCTGACAGGAGCCCGTACAGTCTATATCTACAATAATATATACCTGACAGGAGCCCGTACAGTCTGTATCTACAGTAATATACACCTGACAGGAGCCCGTACAGTCTATATCTACAATAATATATACCTGACAGGAGCCCGTACAGTCTGTATCTACAATAATATACACCTGACAGGAGCCCATACAGTCTATATCTACAGTAATATACACCTGACAGGAGCCCGTACAGTCTGTATCTACAATAATATACACCTGACAGGAGCCCGTACAGTCTGTATCTACAATAATATACACCTGACAGGAGCCCATACAGTCTATATCTACAATAATATATACCTGACAGGAGCCCGTACAGTCTGTATCTACAGTAATATACACCTGACAGGAGCCCGTACAGTCTGTATCTACAATAATATACACCTGACAGGAGCCCGTACAGTCTGTATCTACAATACTATATACCTGACAGGAGCCCGTACAGTCTATATCTACAATAATATATACCTGACAGGAGCCCGTACAGTCTATATCTACAATAATATATACCTGACAGGAGTCCGTACTGTCTGTATCTACAATAATATATACCTGACAGGAGCCCGTACAGTCTATATCTACAATAATATATACCTGACAGGAGCCCGTACAGTCTGTATCTACAATACTATATACCTGACAGGAGCCCGTACAGTCTGTATCTACAATAATATATACCTGACAGGAGCCCATACAGTCTATATCTACAATAATATATACCTGACAGGAGCCCGTACAGTCTATATCTACAATAATACTATATACCTGACAGGAGCCCGTACAGTCTGTATCTACAATAATATATACCTGACAGGAGCCCGTACAGTCTATATCTACAATAATATACACCTGACAGGAGCCCGTACAGTCTGTATCTACAATAATATATACCTGACAGGAGCCCATACAGTCTATATCTACAATAATATATACCTGACAGGAGCCCGTACAGTCTATATCTACAATAATACTATATACCTGACAGGAGCCCGTACAGTCTGTATCTACAATAATATATACCTGACAGGAGCCCGTACAGTCTATATCTACAATAATATATACCTGACAGGAGCCCGTACAGTCTGTATCTACCATACTATATACCTGACAGGAGCCCGTACAGTCTATATCTACAATAATATATACCTGACAGGAGCCCGTACAGTCTGTATCTACAGTAATATACACCTGACAGGAGCCCGTACAGTCTATATCTACAATAATATATACCTGACAGGAGCCCGTACAGTCTGTATCTACAATAATATACACCTGACAGGAGCCCATACAGTCTATATCTACAGTAATATACACCTGACAGGAGCCCGTACAGTCTGTATCTACAATAATATACACCTGACAGGAGCCCGTACAGTCTGTATCTACAATAATATACACCTGACAGGAGCCCATACAGTCTATATCTACAATAATATATACCTGACAGGAGCCCGTACAGTCTGTATCTACAGTAATATACACCTGACAGGAGCCCGTACAGTCTGTATCTACAATAATATACACCTGACAGGAGCCCGTACAGTCTGTATCTACAATACTATATACCTGACAGGAGCCCGTACAGTCTATATCTACAATAATATATACCTGACAGGAGCCCGTACAGTCTATATCTACAATAATATATACCTGACAGGAGTCCGTACTGTCTGTATCTACAATAATATATACCTGACAGGAGCCCGTACAGTCTATATCTACAATAATATATACCTGACAGGAGCCCGTACAGTCTGTATCTACAATACTATATACCTGACAGGAGCCCGTACAGTCTATATCTACAATAATATACACCTGACAGGAGCCCGTACAGTCTGTATCTACAATAATATACACCTGACAGGAGCCCATACAGTCTGTATCTACAATAATATACACCTGACAGGAGCCCGTACAGTCTGTATCTACAGTAATATACACCTGACAGGAGCCCGTACAGTCTGTATCTACAATAATATACACCTGACAGGAGCCCGTACAGTCTGTATCTACAATAATATACACCTGACAGGAGCCCATACAGTCTAGTGTCTTCACCAGTGAGCTGACTACACTGTATGGGCTGCAGTCAGGACCTGGCAGGAGCCCATATATTCTGCTGGCTTTAATAATTTATACCTTGAAGGAGCACATACAGTCTAGTGTCATGTATTTACTGCAGTCAGGGCCAGGCAGCCGCCCATAAAGTCTGCCATCTTCAAGAATATATACCTGACTGCAGCCCATACACACTAGCATCTTCAGTAGTGAGCCAGCTACACTGTATGGGCTGCAGTCAAGACCTGGAAGGAGCCCATACACTCTAGGTTCAACCATAGCTTTAGGCTGTAGGATCCCGGAGCTGCTGTGTGAGGAGAGGACGGACAGTACGCAGGCGCACCGTACAGTGACGTCACCGCTCACTGGGCGTCACTCCTTTACTCCAGCCCGCCCCCTTCTCACCAAGAGGCTGTAGAATCCCGGAGCTGCTGTGTGAGGAAAGGACGGACACTGCGCAGGCGCACAGTACACTGAGCGCGGCACAGAGTGAATGCCTATTAAATATGAGTTCACAATCTGTGATCGTATATTTATGTCGCTGTAATGCAACTGAAACTCCGCCCACGTATGACAACAACCCCACCCGCTTGTCAGTAACCAATTAAATGGATGAGTGGGTGGAGTTTTGAGTGAGTGGGCGGGGTTATGTCTGCTGAACGTCAGGATTTTAATTCTGCACAGTGAGAATTCAGCGGCTCCTGTCACTGAGCGGCGGCTGAGGCGGTGAGTGACCGTGTGGGGGCGACGGTGTGCGGGGGGACTGTGTGCGGGGGGACGCCGGCTGTGTGCGGGGGGACGGTGTGCGAGAGGGGGGGGGGGGACGCCGGCTGTGTGCGGGGGGACGGTGTGCGAGAGGGGGGGGGGGGACGCCGGCTGTGTGCGGGGGGACGGTGTGCGAGAGGGGGGGGGACGCCGGCTGTTATTTTGGCTTTTTTCTTATAGTTATCCAATCAGGACTCTGTATCAGATGCGATGCTCCTAAACAGAAATGTCCTGATATTGTCATCAAAATGTGAAAACCCAGATTGCAGCAAAGCATAAACTCGGTGAAGTAGTTCCACAGAGATCGTCCATCTCATGTCTGTTCCCCAACTTTCCTGAGATTCTGAATGGTAAATGGCGTCTGTCCCTGTGATGGAGGATGGTAGACGTCTCCATAAGCACATGGCGTCCAGCTGTTCATTCCGTCTGTCTGTAGAGTGACGGTGACAGCAGGAGGAGGCCACAGTGACCGCTCCCCCCTCCTATGAGCCGTGGATATATGTGTCCCATAGAGCACGTGTTTTCTCATTCCGTCTGTCTGTAGAGTGACGGTGACAGCAGGAGGAGGCCACAGTGACCGCTCCCCCCTCCTATGAGCCGTGGATATATATGTCCCATAGAGCACGTGTTTTCTCATTCCGTCTGTCTGTAGAGTGACGGTGACAGCAGGAGGAAGCCACAGTGACCGCTCCCCCCTCCTATGAGCCGTGGATATATGTGTCCCATAGAGCATGTGTCCTCTCATTCCGTCTGTCTGTAGAGTGACGGTGACAGCAGGAGGAGGCCACAGTGACCGCTCCTCCCTCCTATGAGCCGTGGATATATGTGTCCCATAGAGCACGTGTTTTCTCATTCCGTCTGTCTGTAGAGTGACGGTGACAGCAGGAGGAGGCCACAGTGACCGCTCCCCCCTCCTATGAGCCGTGGATATATGTGTCCCATAGAGCATGTGTCCTCTCATTCCGTCTGTCTGTAGAGTGACGGTGACAGCAGGAGGAGGCCACAGTGACCGCTCCTCCCTCCTATGAGCCGTAGATATATGTTTCCCATAGAGCACGTGTTTTCTCATTCCGTCTGTCTGTAGAGTGACGGTGACAGCAGGAGGAGGCCACAGTGACCGCTCCCCCCCTCCTATGAGCCGTGGATATATGTGTCCCATAGAGCACGTGTCCTCTCATTCCGTCTGTCTGTAGAGTGACGGTGACAGCAGGAGGAAGCCACAGTGACCGCTCCTCCCTCCTATGAGCCGTAGATATATGTGTCCCATAGAGCATGTGTCCTCTCATTCCGTCTGTATGTAGTGTGACGGTGACAGCAGGAGGAGGCCACAGTGACCGCTCCCTCCTCCTATGAGCCGTAGATATATGTGTCCCATAGAGCATGTGTCCTCTCATTCCGTCTGTATGTAGAGTGACGGTGACAGCAGAAGGAGGCCACAGTGACCGCTCCCCCCTCCTATGAGCCGTAGATATATGTGTCCCATAGAGCACGTGTCCTCTCATTCCACCTGTCTGTAGAGTGACGGTGACAGCAGGAGGAGGCCACAGTGACCGCTCCCCCTCCTATGAGCCGTGGATATATATGTCCCATAGAGCATGTGTCCTCTCATTCCGTCTGTATGTAGTGTGACGGTGACAGCAGGAGGAGACCACAGTGACCGCTCCCTCCTCCTATGAGCCGTAGATATATGTGTCCCATAGAGCATGTGTCCTCTCATTCCGCCTGTCTGTAGAGTGACGGTGACAGCAGGAGGAGGCCACAGTGACCGCTCCCCCCCTCCTATGAGCCGTGGATATATATGTCCCATAGAGCACGTGTCCTCTCATTCCGTCTGTATGTAGTGTGACGGTGACAGCAGGAGGAGACCACAGTGACCGCTCCCTCCTCCTATGAGCCGTAGATATATGTGTCCCATAGAGCATGTGTCCTCTCATTCCGCCTGTCTGTAGAGTGACGGTGACAGCAGGAGGAGGCCACAGTGACCGCTCCCCCCCTCCTATGAGCCGTGGATATACAGTGGGGCAAAAAAGTATTTAGTCAGTCAGCAATAGTGCAAGTTCCACCACTTAAAAAGATGAGAGGCGTCTGTAATTTACATCATAGGTAGACCTCAACTATGGGAGACAAACTGAGAAAAAAAAATCCAGAAAATCACATTGTCTGTTTTTTTATCATTTTTTTTGCATATTATGGTGGAAAATAAGTATTTGGTCAGAAACAAACAATCAAGATTTCTGGCTCTCACAGACCTGTAACTTCTTCTTTTAGAGTCTCCTCTTTCCTCCACTCATTACCTGTAGTAATGGCACCTGTTTAAACTTGTTATCAGTATAAAAAGACACCTGTGCACACCCTCAAACAGTCTGACTCCAAACTCCACTATGGTGAAGACCAAAGAGCTGTCAAAGGCCACCAGAAACAAAATTGTAGCCCTGCACCAGGCTGGGAAGACTGAATCTGCAATAGCCAACCAGCTTGGAGTGAAGAAATCAACAGTGGGAGCAATAATTAGAAAATGGAAGACATACAAGACCACTGATAATCTCCCTCGATCTGGGGCTCCACGCAAAATCCCACCCCGTGGGGTCAGAATGATCACAAGAACAGTGAGCAAAAATCCCAGAACCACGCGGGGGGACCTAGTGAATGAACTGCAGAGAGCTGGGACCAATGTAACAAGGCCTACCATAAGTAACACACTACGCCACCATGGACTCAGATCCTGCAGTGCCAGACGTGTCCCACTGCTTAAGCCAGTACATGTCCGGGCCCGTCTGAAGTTTGCTAGAGAGCATTTGGATGATCCAGAGGAGTTTTGGGAGAATGTCCTATGGTCTGATGAAACCAAACTGGAACTGTTTGGTAGAAACACAACTTGTCGTGTTTGGAGGAAAAAGAATACTGAGTTGCATCCATCAAACACCATACCTACTGTAAAGCATGGTGGTGGAAACATCATGCTTTGGGGCTGTTTCTCTGCAAAGGGGCCAGGACGACTCATCCGGGTACATGAAAGAATGAATGGGGCCATGTATCGTGAGATTTTGAGTGCAAACCTCCTTCCATCAGCAAGAGCATTGAAGATGAAACGTGGCTGGGTCTTTCAACATGACAATGATCCAAAGCACACCGCCAGGGCAACGAAGGAGCGGCTTCGTAAGAAGCATTTCAAGGTCCTAGAGTGGCCTAGCCAGTCTCCAGATCTCAACCCTATAGAAAACCTTTGGAGGGAGTTGAAAGTCCGTGTTGCCAAGCGAAAAGCCAAAAACATCACTGCTGTAGAGGAGATCTGCATGGAGGAATGGGCCAACATACCAACAACAGTGTGTGGCAACCTTGTGAAGACTTACAGAAAACGTTTGACCTCTGTCATTGCCAACAAAGGATATATTACAAAGTATTGAGATGAAATTTTGTTTCTGACCAAATACTTATTTTCCACCATAATATGCAAATAAAATGTTAAAAAAACAGACAATGTGATTTTCTGGATTTTTTTTTCTCAGTTTGTCTCCCATAGTTGAGGTCTACCTATGATGTAAATTACAGACGCCTCTCATCTTTTTAAGTGGTGGAACTTGCACTATTGCTGACTGACTAAATACTTTTTTGCCCCACTGTATGTGTCCCATAGAGCACGTGTCCTCTCATTCCGTCTGTCTGTAGAGTGACGGTGACAGCAGGAGGAGGCCACAGTGACCGCTCCCCCCTCCTATGAGCCGTGGATATATGTGTCCCATAGAGCACGTGTTCTCTCATTCTGTCTGTAGAGTGACGGTGACAGCAGGAGGAGGCCACAGTGACCGCTCCCCCCGAGCTGTGGATATATATAGATGTCCCCCACAGTGACCGCTCCTTCCTCCTATGAGCCGTGGATATATGTGTCCCATAGAGCACGTGTTCTCTCATTCCGTCTGTAGAGTGACGGTGACAGCAGGAGGAGGCCACAGTGACCGCTCCCCCCGAGCTGTGGATATATATAGATGTCCCCCACAGTGACCGCTCCTCCCTCCTATGAGCCGTAGATATATGTGTCCCATAGAGCATGTGTCCTCTCATTCCGTCTGTATGTAGTGTGACGGTGACAGCAGGAGGAGGCCACAGTGACCGCTCCCTCCTCCTATGAGCCGTAGATATATGTGTCCCATAGAGCATGTGTCCTCTCATTCCGTCTGTATGTAGAGTGACGGTGACAGCAGAAGGAGGCCACAGTGACCGCTCCCCCCTCCTATGAGCCGTAGATATATGTGTCCCATAGAGCACGTGTCCTCTCATTCCGCCTGTATGTAGTGTGACGGTGACAGCAGGAGGAGACCACAGTGACCGCTCCCTCCTCCTATGAGCCGTAGATATATGTGTCCCATAGAGCATGTGTCCTCTCATTCCGCCTGTCTGTAGAGTGACGGTGACAGCAGGAGGAGGCCACAGTGACCGCTCCCCCCCTCCTATGAGCCGTGGATATGTATGTCCCATAGAGCACGTGTCCTCTCATTCCGTCTGTCTGTAGAGTGACGGTGACAGCAGGAGGAGACCACAGTGACCGCTCCCCCCTCCTATGAGCCGTGGATATATATGTCCCATAGAGCACGTGTCCTCTCATTCCGTCTGTCTGTAGAGTGACGATGACAGCAGGAGGAGACCACAGTGACCGCTCCCCCCTCCTATGAGCCGTGGAAATATATGTCCCATAGAGCACGTGTCCTCTCATTCCGTCTGTGTAGAGTGACGGTGACAGCAGGAGGAGGCCACAGTGACTGCCCCCCCCACCTATGAGCCGTGGATATATATGTCCCATAGATCACGTGTCCTCTCATTCCGCCTGTCTGTAGAGTGACGGTGACAGCAGGAGGAGGCCACAGTGTCCGCTCCCCCCCTCCTACGAGCCGTGGATATATATGTCCCATAGAGCACGTGTCCTCTCATTCCGCCTGTCTGTAGTGTGACGGTGACAGCAGGAGGAGGCCACAGTGACCGCTCCCCCCCTCCTATGAGCCGTGGATATATATGTCCCATAGAGCACGTGTTCTCTCATTCCGTCTGTAGAGTGACAGTGACAGCAGGAGGAGGCCACAGTGACCGCTCCCCCCTCCTATGAGCCGTGGATATATGTGCCCCATAGAGCACGTGTCCTCTCATTCCGTCTGTCTGTAGAGAGTGACAGTGACAGCAGGAGGAGGCCACAGTGACTGCTCCCCCCCACCTATGAGCCGTGGATATATATGTCCCATAGAGCACGTGTCCTCTCATTCTGTCTGTAGAGTGACGGTGACAGCAGCAGGAGACCACAGTGACCGCTCCCCCCTCTTATGAGCCGTGGATATATGTGTCCCATAGAGCATGTGTCCCCTATTCCGTCTGTCTGTAGGGTGACGGTGACAGCAGGAGTAGGCCACAGTGACCGCTCCCCCCTCCTATGAGCCATGGATATGTGTCCCATAGAGCACGTGTCCTCTCATTCCGTCTGTCTGTAGAGAGTGACGGTGACAGCAGAAGGAGGCCACAGTGATCGCTCCCCCCTCCTATGAGCCGTGGATATATGTGTCCCATAGAGCATGTGTCCTCTCATTCCGCCTGTCTGTAGGGTAACGGTGACAGCAGGAGGAGGCCACAGTGACCGCTCCCCCCTCCTATGAGCCGTGGATCTATGTGTCCCATAGAGCATGTGTCCTCTCATTCCGTCTGTCTGTAGAGAGTGACGGTGACAGCAGAAGGAGGCCACAGTGATCGCTCCCCCCTCCTATGAGCCGTGGACATATGTGTCCCATAGAGCATGTGTCCTCTCATTCCGTCTGTCTGTAGAGTGACGGTGACAGCAGGAGGAGGCCGCAGTGCCCGCTCCCCCCTCCTATGAGCCGTGGATATATGTGTCCCATAGAGCACGTGTTCTCTCATTCCGTCTGTAGAGTGACGGTGACAGCAGGAGGAGGCCACAGTGACCGCTCACCCCTCCTATGAGCCGTGGATATATGTGTCCCATAGAGCACGTGTTCTCTCATTCCGTCTGTAGAGTAACGGTGACAGCAGGAGGAGGCCACAGTGACGGCTCCCCCCTCCTATAAGCCGTGCATATATATATATATATATATATATATATGTGTCACATAGAGCACTTGTCCTCTCATTCCGTCCGTCTGTAGAGTGACGGTGACAGCAGGAGGAGGCCACAGTGACCGCTCCCCCCTCCTATGATCCGTGGATATATGTGCCCCATAGAGCACGTGTCCTCTCATTCCGTCTGTCTGTAGAGAGTGACAGTGACAGCAGGAGGAGGCCACAGTGACTGCTCCCCCCCTCCTATGAGCCGTGGATATATGTGTCCCATAGAGCACGTGTCCTCTCATTCCGTCTGTCTGTAGAGTGACGGTGACAGCAGGAGGAGGCCACAGTGACCGCTCCCCCCTCCTATGAGCCGTGGATGTATGTGTCCCATAGAGCACGTGTCCTCTCATTCCGTCTGTCTGTAGAGTGACGGTGACAGCAGGAGGAGGCCACAGTGACCGCTCCCCCCTTCTATGAGCGGTGGATATATGTGTCCCATAGAGCATGTGTCCTCTCATTCCATCTGTCTGTAGAGTGACGGTGACAGCAGGAGAAGGCCACAGTGACCGCTCCCCCCCACCTATGAGCCGTGGATATATATGTCCCATAGAGCACGTGTCCTCTCATTCCGCCTGTCTGTAGAGTGACGGTGACAGCAGGAGGAGGCCACAGTGACCGCTCCCCCCTCCTATGAGCTGTGGATATATGTGTCCCATAGAGCACGTGTCCTCTCATTCCGCCTGTCTGTAGAGTGACTGTGACAGCAGGAGGAGGCCACAGTGACCGCTCCCCCCTCCTATGAGCCGTGGATATATATGTCCCATAGAGCACGTGTTCTCTCATTCCGTCTGTAGAGTGACGGAGACAGCAGGAGGAGGCCACAGTGACCGCTCCCCCCTCCTATGAGCCGTGGATATATATGTCCCATAGAGCACGTGTTCTCTCATTCCGTCTGTCTGTAGAGTGACAGTGACAGCAGGAGGAGGCCACAGTGACCGATCCCCCCCCACCTATGAGCCGTGGATATACATGTCCCATAGAGCACGTGCTCTCTCATTCCGTTTGTAGAGTGATGGTGACAGCAGGAGGAGGCCACAGTGATCGCTCCCCCCTCCTATGAGCCGTGGATATATGTGTCCCATAGAGCACGTGTCCTCTCATTCCGTCTGTAGAGTGACGGTGACAGCAGGAGGAGGCCACAGTGACCGCTCCCCCCCTCCTATGAGCCGTGGATATACATGTCCCATAGAGCACGTGTTCTCTCATTCCGTTTGTAGAGTGACGGTGACAGCAGGAGGAGGCCACAGTGACTGCTCCCCCCTCCTATGAGCCGTAGATATATGTGTCCCATACAGCATGTGTCCTCTCATTCCGCCTGTCTGTAGAGTGACGGTGACAGCAGGAGGAGGCCACAGTGACCGCTCCCCCCTCCTATGAGCTGTGGATATATGTGTCCCATAGAGCACGTGTCCTCTCATTCCGCCTGTCTGTAGAGTGACTGTGACAGCAGGAGGAGGCCACAGTGACCGCTCCCCCCTCCTATGAGCCGTGGATATGTGTCCCATACAGCATGTGTCCTCTCATTCCGCCTGTCTGTAGAGTGACGGTGACAGCAGGAGGAGGCCACAGTGACCGCTCCCCCCTCCTATGAGCCGTGGATATATATGCCCCATACAGCATGTGTCCTCTCATTCCACCTGTCTGTAGAGTGACGGTGACAGCAGGAGTAGGCCACAGTGACCGCTCCCCCCTCCTATGAGCCGTGGATATATGTGTCCCATACAGCATGTGTCCTCTCATTCCGCCTGTCTGTAGAGTGACGGTGACAGCAGGAGGAGGCCACAGTGACTGCTCCTCCCTCCTATGAGCCGTGGATATATATGTCCCATAGAGCACGTGTTCTCTCATTCCGTCTGTAGAGTGACGGTGACAGCAGGAGGAGGCCACAGTGATCGCTCCCCCCTGCTATGAGCCGTGGATATATGTGTCCCATAGAGCACGTGTCCTCTCATTCCGTCTGTCTGTAGAGTGACGGTGACAGCAGGAGGAGGCCACAGTGACCGCTCCCCCCCCTCCTATGAGCCGTGGATATATGTGTCCCATAGAGCACGTGTCCTCTCATTCCGTCTGTCTGTAGAGTGACGGTGACAGCATCAGGAGGCCACAGTGACCTCTCCCCCCCCCCCTCCTATGAGCCGTGGATATATATGTCCCATAGAGCACGTGTCCTCTCATTCCGCCTGTCTGTAGAGTGACGGTGACAGCAGGAGGAGGCCACAGTGACCGCTCCCCCTCCTATGAGCCGTGGATATATGTGTCCCATAGAGCATGTGTCCTCTCATTCCGTCTGTCTGTACAGTGACGGTGACAGCAGGAGGAGGCCGCAGTGCCCGCTCCCCCCTCCTATAAGCCGTGGATATATGTGTCCCATAGAGCACGTGTTCTCTCATTCCGTCTGTAGAGTGACGGTGACAGCAGGAGGAGGCCACAGTGACCGCTCCCCCCTCCTATGAGCCGTGGACATATGTGTCCCATAGAGCATGTGTCCTCTCATTCCGTCTGTCTGTAGAGTGACGGTGACAGCAGGAGGAGGCCGCAGTGCCCGCTCCCCCCTCCTATGAGCCGTGCATATATGTGTCCCATAGAGCACGTGTTCTCTCATTCCGTCTGTAGAGTGACGGTGACAGCAGGAGGAGGCCACAGTGACCGCTCCCCCCTCCTATGAGCCGTGGATATATGTGTCCCATAGAGCATGTGTCCTCTCATTCCGCCTGTCTGTAGAGTGACGGTGACAGCAGGAGGAGGCCACAGTGACCGCTCCCCCCTCCTATGAGCCGTGGATATATGTGTCCTATAGAGCATGTGTCCTCTCATTCCGTCTGTCTGTAGAGTGATGGTGACAGCAGGAGGAGGCCACAGTGACCGCTCCTCCCTCCTATGAGCCGTGGATATATATGTCCCATAGAGCACGTGTCCTCTTATTCCGTCTGTCTGTAGAGTAACGGTGACAGCAGGAGGAGGCCACAGTGACCGCTCCCCCCTCCTATGAGCCGTGCATATATATATGTGTCCCATAGAGCACGTGTCCTCTCATTCCGTCCGTCTGTAGAGTGACGGTGACAGCAGGAGGAGGCCACAGTGACCGCTCCCCCCCCTCCTATGAGCCGTGGATATATATGTCCCATAGAGCACATGTCCTCTCATTCCGTCTGTCTGTAGAGTGACGGTGACAGCAGGAGGAGGCCACAGTGACCGCTCCCCCCTCCTATGAGCCGTGGATATATATGTGTCCCATAGAGCATGTGTTCTCTCATTCCGTCTGTCTGTAGAGTGACGGTGACAGCAGGAGGAGGCCACAGTGACCGCTCCCTCCTCCTATGAGCCGTGGATATATGTGTCCCATAGAGCATGTGTCCTCTCATTCCGTCTGTCTGTAGAGTGACGGTGACAGCAGGAGGAGACCACAGTGACCGCTCCCCCCTCCTATGAGCCGTGGATATATGTGTCCCATAGAGCATGTGTCCTCTCATTCCGCCTGTCTGTAGAGTGACGGTGACAGCAGGAGGAGGCCACAGTGACCGCTCCCCCCCTCCTATGAGCCGTGGATATATATGTCCCATAGAGCACGTGTCCTCTCATTCCGTCTGTCTGTAGAGTGACGGTGACAGCAGGAGGAGACCACAGTGGCCGCTCCCCCCTCCTATGAGCCGTGGATATTTGTGTCCCATAGAGCATGTGTCCTCTCATTCCGTCTGTCTGTAGAGTGACGATGACAGCAGGAGGAGACCACAGTGACCGCTCCCCCCTCCTATGAGCCGTGGATATACAGTGGGGCAAAAAAGTATTTAGTCAGTCAGCAATAGTGCAAGTTCCACCACTTAAAAAGATGAGAGGCGTCTGTAATTTACATCATAGGTAGACCTCAACTATGGGAGACAAACTGAGAAAAAAAAATCCAGAAAATCACATTGTCTGTTTTTTTAACAATTTATTTGCATATTATGGTGGAAAATAAGTATTTGGTCAGAAACAAAATTTCATCTCAATACTTTGTAATATATCCTTTGTTGGCAATGACAGAGGTCAAACGTTTTCTGTAAGTCTTCACAAGGTTGCCACACACTGTTGTTGGTATGTTGGCCCATTCCTCCATGCAGATCTCCTCTACAGCAGTGATGTTTTTGGCTTTTCGCTTGGCAACACGGACTTTCAACTCCCTCCAAAGGTTTTCTATAGGGTTGAGATCTGGAGACTGGCTAGGCCACTCCAGGACCTTGAAATGCTTCTTACGAAGCCACTCCTTCATTGCCCTGGCGGTGTGCTTTGGATCATTGTCATGTTGAAAGACCCAGCCACGTTTCATCTTCAATTCCCTTGCTGATGGAAGGAGGTTTGCACTCAAAATCTCACGATACATGGCCCCATTCATTCTTTCATGTACCCGGATGAGTCGTCCTGGCCCCTTTGCAGAGAAACAGCCCCAAAGCATGATGTTTCCACCACCATGCTTTACAGTAGGTATGGTGTTTGATGGATGCAACTCAGTATTCTTTTTCCTCCAAACACGACAAGTTGTGTTTCTACTAAACAGTTCCAGTTTGGTTTCATCAGACCATAGGACATTCTCCCAAAACTCCTCTGGATCATCCAAATGCTCTCTAGCAAACTTCAGATGGGCCCGGACATGTACTGGCTTAAGCAGTGGGACACGTCTGGCACTGCAGGATCTGAGTCCATGGTGGCGTAGTGTGTTACTTATGGTAGGCCTTGTTACATTGGTCCCAGCTCTCTGCAGTTCATTCACTAGGTCCCCCCGCGTGGTTCTGGGATTTTTACTCACCATTCTTGTGATCATTCTGACCCCACGGGGTGGGATTTTGCGTGGAGCCCCAGATCGAGGGAGATTATCAGTGGTCTTGTATGTCTTCCATTTTCTAATTATTGCTCCCACTGTTGATTTCTTCACTCCAAGCTGGTTGGCTATTGCAGATTCAGTCTTCCCAGCCTGGTGCAGGGCTACAATTTTGTTTCTGGTGTCCTTTGACAGCTCTTTGGTCTTCACCATAGTGGAGTTTGGAGTCAGACTGTTTGAGGGTGTGCACAGGTGTCTTTTTATACTGATAATAAGTTTAAACAGGTGCCATTACTACAGGTAATGAGTGGAGGAAAGAGGAGACTCTTAAAGAAGAAGTTACAGGTCTGTGAGAGCCAGAAATCTTGATTGTTTGTTTCTGACCAAATACTTATTTTCCACCATAATATGCAAATAAATTGTTAAAAAAACAGACAATGTAATTTTCTGGATTTTTTTTTCTCAGTTTGTCTCCCATAGTTGAGATCTACCTATGATGTAAATTACAGACGCCTCTCATCTTTTTAAGTGGTGGAACTTGCACTATTGCTGACTGACTAAATACTTTTTTGCCCCACTGTATGTGTCCCATAGAGCACGTGTTCTCTCATTCCGTCTGTAGAGTGACGGTGACAGCAGGAGGAGGCCACAGTGACCGCTCCCCCCTCCTATGAGCCGTGGAAATATATGTCCCATAGAGCACGTGTCCTCTCATTCCGTCTGTCTGTGTAGAGTGACGGTGACAGCAGGAGGAGGCCACAGTGACCGCCCCCCCTACCTATGAGCCGTGGATATATATGTCCCATAGATCACGTGTCCTCTCATTCCGTCTGTCTGTAGAGTGACGGTGACAGCAGCAGGAGGCCACAGTGACCTCTCCCCCCACCCCCTCCTATGAGCCGTGGATATATATGTCCCATAGAGCACGTGTCCTCTCATTCCGCCTGTCTGTAGAGTGACGGTGACAGCAGGAGGAGGCCACAGTGACCGCTCCCCCCCTCCTATGAGCCGTGGATATATATGTCCCATAGAGCACGTGTCCTCTCATTCCGCCTGTCTGTAGAGTGACGGTGACAGCAGGAGGAGGCCACAGTGACCACTCCCCCCCTCGTATGAGCCGTGGATATATATGTCCCATAGATCCCATGTCCTCTCATTCCGCCTGTCTGTAGTGTGACGGTGACAGCAGGAGGAGGCCACAGTGACTGCTCCCCCCCACCTATGAGCCGTGGATATATATGTCCCATAGAGCACGTGTCCTCTCATTCCGTCTGTAGAGTGACGGTGACAGCAGCAGGAGACCACAGTGACCGCTCCCTCCTCCTATGAGCCGTGGATATATGTGTCCCATAGAGCACGTGTCCTCTCATTCCGCCTGTCTGTAGAGTGACGGTGACAGCAGGAGGAGGCCACAGTGACCGCTCCCCCTCCTATGAGCCTTGGATCTATGTGTCCCATAGAGCATGTGTCCTCTCATTCCGTCTGTCTGTAGAGTGACGGTGACAGCAGGAGGAGGCCGCAGTGCCCGCTCCCCCCTCCTATGAGCCGTGGATATATGTGTCCCATAGAGCACGTGTTCTCTCATTCCGTCTGTAGAGTGACGGTGACAGCAGGAGGAGGCCACAGTGACCGCTTCCCCCTCCTATGAGCCGTGGATATATGTGTCCCATAGAGCATGTGTCCTCTCATTCCGCCTGTCTGTAGAGTGATGGTGACAGCAGGAGGAGGCCACAGTGACCGCTCCTCCCTCCTATGAGCCGTGGATATATATGTCCCATAGAGCACGTGTCGTCTCATTCCGTCTGTCTGTAGAGTAACGGTGACAGCAGGAGGCCACAGTGACCGCTCCCCCTTCCTATGACCGTGCATATATATATGTGTCCCATAGAGCACGTGTCCTCTCATTCCGTCCGTCTGTAGAGTGACGGTGACAGCAGGAGGAGGCCACAGTGACCGCTCCCCCCTCCTATGAGCCGTGGATATATGTGTCCCATAGAGCACGTGTCCTCTCATTCCGTCTGTCTGTAGAGTGACGGTGACAGCAGGAGGAGGCCACAGTGACCGCTACCCCCTCCAATGAGCCGTGGATATATATGTCCCATAGAGCATGTGTCCTCATTCCGCCTGTCTGTAGAGTGACGGTGACAGCAGGAGGAGACCACAATGACCGCTCCCCCCCATCCTATGAGCCGTGGATATATATGTCCCATAGAGCACATGTCCTCTCATTCCGTCTGTCTGTAGAGTGACGGTGACAGCAGGAGGAGGCCACAGTGACCGCTCCCCCCTCCTATGAGCCGTGGATATGTGTGTCCCATAGAGCACGTGTTTTCTCATTCCGTCTGTCTGTAGAGTGACGGTGACAGCAGGAGGAGGCCACAGTGACCGCTCCCCCCTCCTATGAGCCGTGGATATATATGTGTCCCATAGAGCACGTGTTCTCTCATTCCGTCTGTCTGTAGAGTGACGGTGACAGCAGGAGGAGGCCACAGTGACCGCTCCCCCCTCCTATGAGCCGTGGATATATATATATGTCCCATAGAGCACGTGTTCTCTCATTCCGTCTGTCTGTAGAGTGACGGTGACAGCAGGAGGAGGCCACAGTGACCGCTCCCCCCTCCTATGAGCCGTGGATATATGTGTCCCATAGAGCACGTGTCCTCTCATTCCGTCTGTCTGTAGAGTGAGGGTGACAGCAGGAGGAGGCCACAGTGACTGCTCCCACCCTCCTATGGGCTGTGGATATATGTGTCCCATAGAGCACGTGTCCTCTCATTCCATCTGTCTGTAGAGTCACGGTGACAGCAGGAGGAGGCCACAGTGACCGCTCCCCCCTCCTATGAGCCGTGGATATATGTGTCCCATAGAGCATGTGTCCTCTCATTCCGCCTGTCTGTAGAGTGACGGTGACAGCAGGAGGAGGCCACAGTGACCGCTCCCCCCCTCCTTTGAGCCGTGGATATATATGTCCCATAGAGCACGTGTCTTCTCATTCCGTCTGTCGGTAGAGTGACGGTGACAGCAGGAGGAGACCACAGTGACCGCTCCCCCCTCCTATGAGCCGTGGATATGTGTCCCATAGAGCATGTGTCCTCTCATTCCGTCTGTCTGTAGAGTGACGGTGACAGCAGGAGGAGACCACAGTGACCGCTCCCCCCTCCTATGAGCCGTGGATATATGTGTCCCATAGAGCACGTGTTCTCTCATTCCGTCTGTAGAGTGACGGTGACAGCAGGAGGAGACCACAGTGACCGCTCCCCCCTCCTATGAGCCGTGGAAATATATGTCCCATAGAGCACGTGTCCTCTCATTCCGTCTGTCTGTAGAGAGTGACGGTGTCAGCAGGAGGAGGCCACAGTGACCGCCCCCCCCACCTATGAGCCGTGGATATATATGTCCCATAGAGCACGTGTCCTCTCATTCCGTCTGTCTGTAGAGTGACGGTGACAGCAGCAGGAGGCCACAGTGACCTCTCCCCCCCCCCCGCCTATGAGCCGTGGATATATATGTCCCATAGAGCACGTGTCCTCTCATTCCGCCTGTCTGTAGAGTGACGGTGACAGCAGGAGGAGGCCACAGTGACCGCTCCCCCCCTCCTACGAGCCGTGGATATATATGTCCCATAGAGCACGTGTCCTCTCATTCCGTCTGTCTGTAGAGTGACGGTGACAGCAGGAGGAGGCCACAGTGACCGCTCCCCCCTCCTATGAGCCGTGGATATATATGTGTCCCATAGAGCACGTGTTCTCTCATTCCGTCTGTCTGTAGAGTGACGGTGACAGCAGGAGGAGGCCACAGTGACCGCTCCCCCCTCCTATGAGCCGTGGATATATATATATGTCTCATAGAGCACGTGTTCTCTCATTCCGTCTGTCTGTAGAGTGACGGTGACAGCAGGAGGAGGCCACAGTGACCGCTCCCCCCTCCTATGAGCCGTGGATATATGTGTCCCATAGAGCACGTGTCCTCTCATTCCGTCTGTCTGTAGAGTGAGGGTGACAGCAGGAGGAGGCCACAGTGACCGCTCCCACCCTCCTATGGGCTGTGGATATATGTGTCCCATAGAGCACGTGTCCTCTCATTCCATCTGTCTGTAGAGTCACGGTGACAGCAGGAGGAGGCCACAGTGACCGCTCCCTCCTGCTATGAGCTGTGGATATATGTGTCCCATAGAGCACGTGTCCTCTCATTCCGTCTGTCTGTAGAGTGACGGTGACAGCAGGAGGAGGCCACAGTAACCGCTCCCCCCTTCTATGAGCCGTGGATATATGTGTCCCATAGAGCATGTGTCCTCTTATTCCATCTGTCTGTAGAGTGACGGTGACAGCAGGAGGAGACCACAGTGACCGCTCCCCCCTCCTATGAGCCGTGGATATATGTGTCCCATAGAGCATGTGTCCTCTCATTCCGCCTGTCTGTAGAGTGACGGTGACAGCAGGAAGAGGCCACAGTGACCGCTCCCCCCCTCCTTTGAGCCGTGGATATATATGTCCCATAGAGGACGTGTCTTCTCATTCCGTCTGTCTGTAGAGTGACGGTGACAGCAGGAGGAGACCACAGTGACCGCTCCCCCCTCCTATGAGCCGTGGATATGTGTCCCATAGAGCATGTGTCCTCTCATTCCGTCTGTCTGTAGAGTGACGGTGACAGCAGGAGGAGACCACAGTGACCGCTCCCCCCTCCTATGAGCCGTGGATATATGTGTCCCATAGAGCACGTGTTCTCTCATTCCGTCTGCAGAGTGACGGTGACAGGAGGAGGCCACAGTGACCGCTCCCCCCTCCTATGAGCCGTGGAAATATATGTCCCATAGAGCACGTGTCCTCTCATTCCGTCTGTCTGTAGAGAGTGACGGTGACAGCAGGAGGAGGCCACAGTGACCGCCCCCCCACCTATGAGCCGTGGATATATATGTCCCATAGAGCACGTGTCCTCTCATTCCGTCTGTCTGTAGAGTGACGGTGACAGCAGCAGGAGGCCACAGTGACCTCTCCCCCCCCCCCTTCCTATGAGCCGTGGATATATATGTCCCATAGAGCACGTGTCCTCTCATTCCGCCTGTCTGTAGAGTGATGGTGACAGCAGGAGGAGGCCACAGTGACCGCTCCCCCCCTCCTACGAGCCGTGGATATATATGTCCCATAGAGCACGTGTCCTCTCATTCCGCCTGTCTGTAGAGTGACGGTGACAGCAGGAGGAGGCCACAGTGACCGCTCCCCCCCTCCTATGAGCCGTGGATATATATGTCCCATAGAGCACATGTCCTCTCATTCCGTCTGTCTGTAGAGTGACGGTGACAGCAGGAGGAGGCCACAGTGACCGCTCCCCCCCTCCTATGAGCCGTGGATATGTGTCCCATAGACCACGTGTACTCTCATCCCGTCTGTCTGTAGAGTGACGGTGACAGCAGGAGGAGGCCACAGTGACCGCTCCCCCCCCCCCCCCCCTCCTATGAGCCGTGGATGTACATGTCCCATAGAGCACATGTCCTCTCATTCCGCCTGTCTGTAGAGTGACGGTGACAGCAGGAGGAGGCCACAGTGACCGCTCCCCCCTACTATGAGCCGTGGATATATGTGCCCCATAGAGCACGTGTCCTCTCATTCCGTCTGTCTGTAGAGTGACGGTGACAGCAGGAGGAGGCCACAGTGACCGCCCCCCTCCTATAAGCCGTGTATATATGTGTCCCATAGATTACGTGTTCTCTCATTCCGTCTGTATGTAGAGTGACGGTGACAGCAGGAGGATGCCACAGTGACCGCTCCCCCCTACTATGAGCCGTGTATATATGTGTCCCATAGAGAACGTGTTCTCTCATTCCGTCTGTAGAGTGACGGTGACAGCAGGAGGAGGCCACAGTGACCGCTCCCCCCCTCCTATGAGCCGTGGATATATGTGTTCCATAGATTACGTGTTCTCTCATTCCGTCTGTCTGTAGAGTGACGGTGACAGCAGGAGGAGGCCACAGTGACCGCTTTCCCCCCTCCTATGAGCCGTGGAGATATGTCCTATAGAGCACGTGTCCTCTCTATATGGTGGTAAATATACAGGAATAGCACATGTGCAATCTCAGCGAGAGGCAATGTGCTCACTACAGAATGTAATAATATTTAACAATTCCCCCTTTTGAGGGTGACAGACATTGATTGGAACCCTCAAAGTAAATATCTTGTTTTCTTAGCAAAATAATTTAATGTTCATAATAATATTGTTATACTTACTCAATAACCGCCAAGAGCAAGCGACACTACTCTGTCCTCCTCCTCCTCGACCTGTCGGCTGCCTTTGACACAGTGGACCATTCCCTATTATTACAAACCCTCTCATCCCTTGGCATCGCAGACTTGGCCCTATCCTGGATCTCATCATACCTAACAGACCGGACATTCAGCGTCTCCCACTCACACACCACCTCCTCACCTCGCCCTCTATCTGTCGGAGTCCCACAAGGTTCAGTCCTTGGGCCCTTGCTCTTCTCCATTTACACCTTTGGCCTGGGACAGCTCATAGAATCTCATGGCTTTCAGTATCACCTCTATGCTGACGACACACAGATCTACATCTCTGGACCAGATATCACCTCCCTTCTAACCAGAATCCCTCAATGTCTGTCCACTATTTCATCCTTCTTCTCCGCTAGATTTTTGAAACTTAACATGGACAAAACAGAATTCATCATCTTTCCCCCATCTCACGCGACCCCCCCAACGAACCTATCAATTACAGTAAATGGCTGCCCACTCTCCCCAGTCCCACAAGCTCGCTGCCTCGGGGTAATCCTTGACGCTGATCTCTCCTTCAAACCACATATCCAAGCCCTTTCCACTTCCTGCCGACTGCAACTCAAAAATATTTCACGAATCCGTTCATTCCTCAACCATGAATCTGCAAAAACCCTAGTCCATGCCCTCATCATCTCTCGCCTTGACTACTGCAACCTCCTGCTCTGTGGCCTCCCCGCTAACACTCTCGCACCCCTCCAATCTATTCTAAACTCTGCTGCCCGACTAATCCACCTGTCCCCCCGCTATTCCCCGGCCTCTCCCCTCTGTCAATCCCTTCACTGGCTCCCCATTGCCCAGAGACTCCACTACAAAACCCTAACCATGACGTACAAAGCCATCCACAACCTGTCTCCTCCATACATCTGTGACCTCGTCTCCCGGTACTTACCTACCCGCAACCTCCGATCCTCACAAGATCTCCTACTCTACTCCCCTCTTATCTCCTCTTCCCACAATCGTATACAAGATTTCTCTCGCGTATCACCCCTACTCTGGAACCCTCTACCACAACACATCAGACTCTCGCCTACCATCGAAACCTTCAAAAAGAACCTGAAGACCCACCTCTTCAGACAAGCCTACAACCTGCAGCTACCACCGATCGACCAAACCGCTGCATGACCATCTCTACCCTCACCTACTGTATTCTCACCCATCCCTTGTAGATTGTGAGCCCTCGCGGGCAGGGTCCTCATTCCTCCTGTACCAGTTATGACTTGTATTGTTTAAGATTATTGTACTTGTTTTCATTATGTATACCCCTCCTCACATGTAAAGCGCCATGGAATAAATGGCGCTATAACAATAAATAATAATAATAATAATAATAATAACATAATGATATATAAATACGTGTTATGGTAATCCATGGGCAGCACGGTGGCGCAGTTGTTAGCACAGCAGCCTTGCAGCGCTGGGGTCCTGGGTTCTAATCCCACCCAGGACAACATCTGCAAAGAGTTTGTATGCTCTCTCCGTGTTTGCGTGGGTTTCCTCCGGGCACTCTGGTTTCCTCCCACATTCCAAATTCCTAGATTGTGATCCCCATCGGGGACAGTGATGATAATGTTTGCAAAACTGTAAAGCGCTGCGGAATATGTTAGCGCTATATAAAAATTAAGATTATTAAAAAGATTATTATTAATCCATGACCAATATTCATATCTATAATATAACGGCGGTAGCTTCACTCTGTCCGAAGCACAAGCACGACGCACCACGCCTGCTCAGTCTGGACCAGAGTGACGCAGCCGAACTTACTCATCCGCCCCCCCCTAATCTACCGGCCATGGGGGCTCCATACACCCCTGTATCCCCCATAATCTACCGGCCATTGGGGCTCCGTGCTCTGCAGCTATAGTCAGGGTAGAGATCTAGAGCCCAGCAGAGTGCAAGGACCTTTGATGATGTCACCACCATGTGATGCGAGTGGGCGGAGTCAGCCCTCACTGTGCTTGCTGCAGGGGTGCTGTATTCATTATAGCCAGCGCCGCACTTAGGCAGTAAGTACAGCCGCACTCACACAGTACAACCGCACTCACACACTACAACCGTGCTCACACAGTACAGCTGCACTCGCGCAGTACAGCCACACTCGGCTGCACTCGCGCAGTACAGCCACACTCGGCTGCACTCGCGCAGTACAGCCACACTCGGCTGCACTCGCGCAGTACAGCCACACTCGGCTGCACTCGCGCAGTACAGCCACACTCGGCTACACTCGCGCAGTACAGCCACACTCGGCTGCACTCGCGCAGTACAGCCACACTCTGCTGCACTCGCGCAGTACAGCCACACTCGGCTGCACTCGCGCAGTACAGCCACACTTGTTGGGTTGAACAAACTCACACAGTACAGCCACACTCAGCCTCACTCACGCAGTATAGCCCGTCATGTTCTGGGTTCCTGTGTGCTCTCCGCGTCTCTTGGTCTCACGTCGGGTGTCATGCAGCTAGGCGCCGGTTGCTGCGCCCGGCGTGTGCATTGGCGATGACATCCACACGTGAGCAAAGGTAGGACATGTAATAGGTCTGTTCTCCGTCATGTGACCGGAATGACCGTGTATTTAATGCCGACATCTATCTACTTGAGACCACGCCCCCTTGAGGAAGCGAGAATCAGTCTTGCGAAACGCGCATCGGGGAGAGTGGTCATTCCCTGGACCGAACTTAATCATTATGGGTAATTAACCTTTGATTCTAATACTTTTTTGGGCAGCGCTCTAATGTATCTTATCTGTGGTACTTACTTTTCACTGGAACTACCCTATTTTATATAAGTGAAGAATTTCTTTCTTTCTCTGCACATGCAGGGTATAGGATTATTTGTGTTTCAAGTCTATATGTCCACCTGGATCTGATTTTTAGTGCCGCTCCACAATCGGCCAAGGACAGCGATCACTTTGCGTTTTTTACCATTTGGGATCACACCACTTCCATACAAATGTAAAATGTATTTAATTTATTTTTTATATGAATTTTTGTTCTTTTGTTTTTTTTGTATTTAATAAATGATATTTTAATATACAAAAATTCAAGTCCTCCTAATTTCAAAACGGTTATGCTAGAGTTAGTATATTGTAAAAAAGTGTGGTTATTTGTGGCTGGCATTTTTTGCATGTTATACTACATCACACCTGTAGTACGGAGCCTCAGTACTCACACCGCACAGACCAGAGCAGCGCTCCTCAGGAACCGGGTTGGTTGAGTAGTGTGTGTATTTATATCAGGAATTGTGGGGGCATCATATTAAGAGAAGAGCTGTTGGGACTCTCATACTGAATGTGTGGCTGGTAGGGGCCATTATACTGGGGTTGTGGTGGACTGTAAATGCCTCCATACTGAGTGGGGGTTTTATTTTGTGTAGCAGGTTGTGGTGGCCATAATTAGAGATGAGCGAATATGTTCAGAAAATTATATCCAAACATAAACTTGGCAGGAATATGGTACATTCAGATTCATGATCGGTAACACGAGCATTTTTCTTAAGATCGGAAAAATTCGGTAACATTTGGTAAAAGATATAATAGAAGTCGGCAATACATGTGCCGCGTTTAGTAAAATCACAGCCACCAATGTGGGAGACTGGGGTTCAAATCCTGGCTCTACCCTGTTGGACATAATGTACCAGTAGTGGTCCATAACACTATGGCGCCTACCTCAATAAACATGAGTGTCACGAGCAAAGAGAGTCATGCTGGCTCAGACGTCGCCCGGATTAACAAGGTCGAGGAACCAGGACAATCTGATGATAAATGGGCTACTGGGCCAAACCATACATGGACAAGGCAAGAGAGAATGGTCGCCAGTGAAGAGATTTGCAGAGGGGAGAAGTGGAGGAGTAGCGAGGAGAGAGATGAATTAGTCGGGCAGCAGAGTTAAGGATGGACTTGAGAGGTGCAAGGGTTTTAGCAGGGAGGTCACAGAAAAGGATGTTGCTGTAGTCGAAGCGGGAGATCGTCACACATCCTCCATCCCATAGTCCAGTGCCCATATACCCATCACACATCCTGAATCCCATATTCCAGTACCCATATACCCATCACACATCCTCCATCCCATAGTCTAGTGCCCATATACCCATCACACATCCTCCATCTCATAGTCCAGTGCCCATATATCCATCACACATCCTCCATCCCATAGTCCAGTGCCCATATACCCATCATACATCCTCCATCCCATAGTCCAGTGCCCATATACCCATCACACATCCTCCATCCCATAGTCCAGTGCCCATATACCATCATCCATATCCTCCATCACATAGTCCCGTGCCCATATACCCATCATACACATCCTCCATCCCATAGTCCATTGCCCATATACCCATCACACATCCTCCATCCCATAGTCCCGTGCCCATATACCCATCACACATCCTCCATCCCATAGTCCAGTGCCCATATACCCATCACACATCCTTCATCCCATAGTCCAGTGCCCATATACCCATCACACATCCTCCATCCCATAGTCCAGTGCCCATATACCCATCACACATCCTTCATCCCATAGTCCAGTGCCCATATACCCATCACACATCCTCCATCCCATAGTTCAGTGCCCATATACCCATCACACATCCTTCATCCCATAGTCCAGTGCCTATATACCCATCATACATATCCTCCATCCCATAGTCCAGTGTCCATATACCCATCACACATCCTCCATCCCATAGTCCCGTGCCCATATACCCATCATACATCCTCCATCCCATAGTCCAGTGCCCATATGCCCATCACACATCCTCAGTCCCATAGTCCACAGTTTATAACGCAGAGCTGTGCAAATAAAAAATATTTTTTTTTCCACAAAAATTATTTTTTAGCCCCCAGTTTTGTATTTTCCCGAGGGTAACAGGAGAAATTGGACCCCAAAAGTTGTTGTCCAATTTGTCCTGAGTGCGCTGATGCCCCATATGTGGGGGGCAACCACCGTTTGGGTGCATGGGAGGGCTCGGAAGGGAAGGAGTGCCATTTGGAATGCAGACTTAGATGGAATAGTCTGCAGGCATCACATTGCGTTTGCAGAGCCCCTAATGTACCTAAACAGTAGAAACCCCCCACAAGTGACACCATTTTGGAAACTAGACCCCTCAAGGAACTTATCTAGATGTGTTGTGAGTAGAGTTGAGCGACCTTGACCTTTTTAGAGTCGAGCCGGGTTTTGCGAAACCCGACTATGTCCAAAGTCGGGTCGAGTGAAATCGGCCGATTATGACGTAAAGTCGGGATCGACCGAAACACGAAACCCAATGCAAGTCAATGGGGCAGCATAGTCGGCAGTGAGTGGGGGCCAGGAAAACACCTAGAGTGGCCATTTTAATGTCAAAACCATCCATTCTTCTTAATGAAGCTTGTCAAGCGTAATTTACCTTATAATAATTGGAAGGCATTTGAAATTGGGGGTCATTTGGCTAAAGTTGTGGGGGGTAGGGCTGGTTCAAGTAATTAGTGGGCCCAGGAAATCTGGACCACGTCACGGCAGTGGAGCAGGGAGAGGTAAGTATTTCAACTTTGCAAGTGCTGTGAACCTGAGCAAGCAGGGGGGGCCCACTCGTTGGCATTGGCACTGGCACAGGGCCCCTCAAAGTACAGCGGTGTGTTTGCACGGCGGGGGCGCCTCCCACCGGCAGCAACACTTTTGCGTACTATGAGAGGCCCTGTGCCAGTGACGTCGCCAACTAGTATTCCTCCCCCCACCTGATGAAGGAACCTGCACTTTCATCTGCACCTTCCTCTTTGTCCCCGTGTAAGGTGGTATGGTATGCGGGAAGAGCAACCTGACTTTCAGCAGGGTCACAATGTTGTTGTGTAGCGTGCACGGGGAATGTTGCGTTATGGGTCAATGTACCAGCAGACTCATCTATCACTGGCTGGGCAATGGGCACGATGAAGTGGAAACACAGATATAGGCCCAAAGAAGAAAGTGGGCTAAATGCAGTTCAAAATTGGTAACACAGGAATAACCAGGGGGCATTGCAGTGGAGGACAACTGGAATGAGAGGCTGACACAGAGAGTAGGGCCAAATCAGTAAGTAGTCGAAATGCAGTTCAAAATTGGCAACCGTAGTAAACAGGCGGCACAGCTTTGTTCAGTGGAGGAGAACAGCAAGGAGTGGCAGACACCGATAGTAGGCCCCAAACCAACTAGTACGCCAAATGCAGTTGTTCCATTTAACCACAATTTAATGAGAGCCTGAAGATAGAAGCTCAGGAAAGGCAACCTGGGGAACACCTTGGAGTGTAACACACCATCTCTCTCCACCCCATACCCATTTTGTATGGCCTAATGCAGTGTACTTTTCTACAACTACTAAACGAGAGTCGGAAGACCGAAGCAATGGCAAGGAAACCTGGGGAACACCTTAGAGTGTAACACACCCTCTCTCTACACCCCATACCCAATTTGAAGGCCTAATGCAGTGTAGTTTCCAAGAACTACTAAACGAGAGCCGGAAGATCGAAGCTCAGGAAAGGCAACCTGGGGAACACCTTGGAGTGTAACACACCCTCTCGCTACACCCCATACCCAATTTGAAGGCCTAATGCAGCGTAGTTTCCAACAACTACTAAACGAGAGCCGGAAGATCGAAGCTCAGGAAAGGCAACCTGGGGAACACCTTGGAGTGTAACACACCCTCTCTCTACACCCCATACCCAATTTGAAGGCCTAATGCAGTGTAGTTTCCAAGAACTACTAAACGAGAGCCGGAAGATCGAAGCTCAGGAAAGGCAACCTGGGGAACACCTTGGAGTGTAACACACCCTCTCGCTACACCCCATACCCAATTTGAAGGCCTAATGCAGCGTAGTTTCCAACAACTACTAAACGAGAGCCGGAAGATCGAAGCTCAGGAAAGGCAACCTGGGGAACACCTTGGAGTGGAACACACCATCTCTCTACACCCCATACCCAATTTGAAGGCCTAATGCAGAGTAGTTTCCAAGAACTACTAAACGAGAGCCGGAAGATCGAAGCTCAGGAAAGGCAACCTGGGGAACACCTTGGAGTGTAACACAACGTCTCTCTACACGACGGAAGGGCTGATTCTTAGGAAGGAAGGCTGTTGGAAATAAGCATTGCGCGTCCGAGGGTGATTATATTCTTATTAGGTATATACTCACCCTCGGACGCGCCCTGCTTCTTTATTTGGAATGAATGTTTATTTGCAATGTGGTGTTGACTTTCTCTATTATTTTGGTAATTAATGATTTTATTATTTTCATTATTTTGCATCTTCTCGGCAATAATATAAAGAAGACGCGACAGGACAACACTCGGTGGATGCCATATGTGTGTTTTCAATTTAAAAAAACTTTCAGTTAACTACTTGCAGGAGAAAGTAATTGTAGCTGGTGGCCATTTTTAGTACTGTACCAGATTAGAGTTGTGTGTTTGTTTTTAATGTTAAAATTTCTGCATTTGATATCTCACCAGTATTTTCTTTTTTATAAGCAAAATACTTATTTTTATATTTTCTGATGTTGGTTCCAGGGGTACACGGCCAGCAGTGCCCTGGTCAGTGTAGTAGTAGTTGAAAGAATGGACCGCAGACAGGCATCGAAGGCCTAAAATAAAAAAATTGGGCTGGCTGTAGGCAATTTTAAATTGGTTCCAGGGGTACACGGGCAGCAGTGGTGTGGTCAGTGGAGGCCTAGTGGAAGGAGTGACCGCAGACAGGCATCGAAGGCCTAACATAACAAACTTGGGCTGGCTGTAGGCACTTTTAAATTGGTTCCAGGGGTACACGGGCAGCAGTGGTCTGGTCAGTGGAAGTCTAGTGGAAGGAGTGACCGCAGACAGGCATCGAAGGCCTAAAATAATAACACATGGCTGTAGGCAATTTTAAATTGGTTCCAGGGGTACACGGACAGCAGTGGTGTGGTCAGTGGAGGCCTAGTGGAAGGAGTGACCGCAGACAGGCATCGAAGGCCTAAAATAATAACACATGGCTGTAGGCAATTTTAAATTGGTTCCAGGGGTACACGGACAGCAGTGGTGTGGTCAGTGGAGGCCTAGTGGAAGGAGTGACCGCAGACAGGCATCGAAGGCCTAAAATAATAACACATGGCTGTAGGCAATTTTAAATTGGTTCCAGGGGTACACGGGCAGCAGTGACCTGGTCAGTGTAGTAGTAGTTGAAAGAATGGACCGCAGACAGGCATCGAAGGCCTAAAATAAAAAAATTGGGCTGGCTGTAGGCAATTTTAAATTGGTTCCAGGGGTACACGGGCAGCAGTGGTGTGGTCAGTGGAGGCCTAGTGGAAGGAGTGACCGCAGACAGGCATCGAAGGCCTAACATAACAAACTTGGGCTGGCTGTAGGCACTTTTAAATTGGTTCCAGGGGTACACGGGCAGCAGTGGTCTGGTCAGTGGAAGTCTAGTGGAAGGAGTGACCGCAGACAGGCATCGAAGGCCTAAAATAATAACACATGGCTGTAGGCAATTTTAAATTGGTTCCAGGGGTACACGGACAGCAGTGGTGTGGTCAGTGGAGGCCTAGTGGAAGGAGTGACCGCAGACAGGCATCGAAGGCCTAAAATAATAACACATGGCTGTAGGCAATTTTAAATTGGTTCCAGGGGTACACGGACAGCAGTGGTGTGGTCAGTGGAGGCCTAGTGGAAGGAGTGACCGCAGACAGGCATCGAAGGCCTAAAATAATAACACATGGCTGTAGGCAATTTTAAATTGGTTCCAGGGGTACACGGGCAGCAGTGACCTGGTCAGTGTAGTAGTAGTTGAAAGAATGGACCGCAGACAGGCATCGAAGGCCTAAAATAAAAAAATTGGGCTGGCTGTAGGCAATTTTAAATTGGTTCCAGGGGTACACGGGCAGCAGTGACCTGGTCAGTGTAGTAGTAGTTGAAAGAATGGACCGCAGACAGGCATCGAAGGCCTAAAATAAAAAAATTGGGCTGGCTGTAGGCAATTTTAAATTGGTTCCAGGGGTACACGGGCAGCAGTGACCTGGTCAGTGTAGTAGTAGTTGAAAGAATGGACCGCAGACAGGCATCGAAGGCCTAACATAACAAACTTGGGCTGGCTGTAGGCACTTTTAAATTGGTTCCAGGGGTACACGGGCAGCAGTGGTCTGGTCAGTGGAAGTCTAGTGGAAGGAGTGACCGCAGACAGGCTTCGAAGGCCTAACATAACAAAATTGGGCTGGCTGTAGGCACTTTAAATTGGTTCCAGGGGTACATGGGCAGCAGTGTATGGTCAGTGGAAGTCTAGTGGAAGGAGTGACGGCAGACAGTCTTCGAAGGCCTAACATAACAAAATTGGGCTGACTGTAGGCACTTTTAAATTGGTTCCAGGGTAACACGGCCAGCAGTGGCCTGGTCAGTGTAGTAGTTGTAGAAAGAAGGGACCGCAGACAGGCTTCGAAGGCCTAACATAACAAAAATGTCAAAACAATGGTATTGTCAGTGCCAGGCATTGAAGGATGTCAGCGGCTAGACTACACATTGGTGAAGCTGTGAGAGATAATTTTGCTAGTGGTAGAGCACTGTTTGAGCTGGGGGGGGGAACTGTCTTGTGGCCGGCGGTACAGGCACAGGGCCCCTCATATTACAACGGTGTGTCTGACGTTGGGTGCGCACCACCACCGCCAGAGACACTTTATTGTACTATGAGGGACCCAGTGGCAGTGCCGTCGACCAAAAGCGGCCACACCCACCTCTTCAGACAAACAGCACTCTCAAGGGTCCAAGCGCAAAGTGGCGATAGCACGGCCCCGTGTGGGGAGTTTGGCCATTTCGTGAGGTGGAAACATGTCGTATGCTGGACAATCAGGTGAAGAAAATTACGAGATTGGAAAAGTCATTCAGAATAGTCCACAGGCAAGACCTTTTCATAGGAAAGCTAGGTGTCAGCCGGGCAGGGTGGGGCAAAAGATTTTGAAATCCAGTTGTGGTTCATTTTAATGAAGGTTAGATCATCTACATTTTGGGTAGCCAGACGAGTCCTTTTTTCTGTTAGTATTGAACCTGCAGCACTGAATACTCTTTCTGATAGGACACTAGCTGCCGGGCAAGCAAGCTCCTGCAATGCATATTCTGCCAATTCTGGCCAGGTGTCTAATTTGGATGCCCAGTAATCAAATGGGAATGACGGTTGAGGGAGAACGTCGATAAGGGATGAAAAATAGTTTGTAACCATACTGGACAAATGTTGTCTCCTGTCACTTTGAATTGATGCTGCAGTACCTGTCCTGTCTGCGGTCATAGAAAAATCACTCCACAACCTGGTCAGAAAACCCCTCTGGCCAACGCCACTTCTGATTTCTGCCCCTCTAACACCTCTGGTCTGCTGGCCCCTGGAGCTCGTGTGAGAACGATCACGGGCGCTGTGTGCAGGGAATGCCAGAAGCAAACGGTCAACAAGAGTTGATTGTTTTGTTGCTAATATTAGTTCCAAGTTCTCATGTGGCATAATATTTTGCAATTTGCCTTTATAGCGAGGATCAAGGAGGCAGGCCAACCAGTAATCGTCATCGTTCATCATTTTTGTAATGCGTGTGTCCCTTTTGAGGATACGCAAGGCATAATCCGCCATGTGGGCCAAAGTTCCCGTTGTCAAATCTGCGGTTGTGCTTGGTTGAGGGGCAGTTGCAGGCAAATCTACGTCACTTGTGTCCCTCAAAAAACCAGAACCCGGCCTTGCCACGCCACCAATTTCCCGTGCCCCCGGGAAAGCTTCCTCATTAAAAATATACTCATCCCCATCATCCTCCTCATCCTCCACCTCCTCTTCGCCCGGTACCTCGTCATGTACACTGCCCTGACCAGACAATCGCTGACTGTCATCAAGGCTTTCCTCTTCCTCTGGTGCAGACGCCTGATCCTTTATGTGCGTCAAACTTTGCATCAGCAGACGCATTAGGGGGATGCTCATGCTTATTATGGCGTTGTCTGCACTAACCAGCCGTGTGCATTCCTCAAAACACTGAAGGACTTGACACATGTCTTGAATCTTCGACCACTGCACACCTGACAACTCCATGTCTGCCATCCTACTGCCTGCCCGTGTATGTGTATCCTCCCACAAAAACATAACAGCCCGCCTCTGTTCGCACAGTCTCTGAAGCATGTGCAGTGTTGAGTTCCACCTTGTTGCAACGTCTATGATTAGGCGATGCTGGGGAAGGTTCAAAGAACGCTGATAGGTCTGCATACGGCTGGAGTGTACAGGCGAACGGCGGATATGTGCGCAAAGTCCACGCACTTTGAGGAGCAGGTCGGATAACCCCGGATAACTTTTCAGGAAGCACTGCACCACCAGGTTTAAGGTGTGAGCCAGGCAAGGAATGTGTTTCAGTTGGGAAAGGGAGATGGCAGCCATGAAATTCCTTCCGTTATCACTCACTACCTTGCCTGCCTCAAGATCTACAGTGCCCAGCCACGACTGCGTTTCTTGCTGCAAGAACTCGGACAGAACTTCCGCGGTGTGTCTATTGTCGCCCAAACACTTCATAGCCAATACAGCCTGCTGACGTATGCCAGTAGCTGCCCCATAATGGGAGACCTGGTGTGCAACAGTGGCAGGTGCGGATGGAGTGTTTGTGCGACTGCGGTCTGTGGACGAGCTCTTGCTTCTGCAGGAGGACGAGGAGGAGGAGGAGGAGGGGGTGCGAACGGCTACAGACAACTGTTTACTAGACCGTGGGCTAGGCAGAACTGTCCCAAACTTGCTGTCCCCTGTGGACCCTGAATCCACCACATTTACCCAGTGTGCCGTGATGGACACGTAACGTCCCTGGCCATGCCTACTGGTCCATGCATCTGTTGTCAGGTGCACCTTTGTGCTCACAGATTGCCTGAGTGCATGGACGATGCGCTCTTTAACATGCTGGTGGAGGGCTGGGATGGCTTTTCTGGAAAAAAAGTGTCGACTGGGTAGCTCGTAGCGTGGTACAGCGTAGTCCATCAGGTCTTTGAAAGCTTCGCTTTCAACTAACCGGTAGGGCATCATCTCTAACGAGATTAGTCTAGCTATGTGGGCGTTCAAACCCTGTGTACGCGGATGCGAGGCTAAGTATTTCCTTTTTCTAACCATAGTCTCATGTAGGGTGAGCTGGACTGGAGAGCTGGAGATCGTGGAACTAGCGGGGGTGCCGGTGGACATGGCAGACTGAGAGACGGTGGGAGATGGTATTGTTGCCGCCGGTGCCCTAGATGCAGTGTTTCCTACTACGAAACTGGTGATTCCCTGACCCTGACTGCTTTGGCCTGGCAAAGATACCTGCACAGATACAGCAGGTGGTGCGCTAAATGGTGGTCCTACACTGCCGGAAGGGATGTTGCGTTGATGACTAGCTTCATTGGCCGAGGGTGCAACAACCTTAAGGGACGTTTGGTAGTTAGTCCAAGCTTTCAAATGCATGGTGGTTAAATGTCTATGCATGCAACTAGTATTGAGACTTTTCAGATTCTGACCTCTGCTTAAGGAAGTAGAACATTTTTGACAGATGACTTTGCGCTGATCAATTGGATGTTGTTTAAAAAAATGCCAGACTGCACTCTTTCTAGCATCGGATACCTTTTCAGGCATTGCAGACTGAGCTTTAACCGGATGGCCACGCTGTCCTCCACCAGGTTTTGGCTTTGCCACGCGTTTTGGGCAAGATACGGGCCCGGCAGATGGAACCTGTGGCGATGTTGATGCCTGCTGCGGCCCCTCCTCCTCCTCTGCTTCAGAACTGCTGCCGCCTGCACCCTGTTCCCCCAATGGCTGCCAATCGGGGTCAAGAACTGGGTCATCTAATAACTCTTCTTGTACCTCCTGCGCAACTTCGTCTGTGTCACCGTGTCGTTCGGTGGTATAGCGTTCGTGATGGGGCAACATAGTCTCATCAGGGTCTGATTCTTGATCAGCACCCTGCGAGGGCAATGTTGTGGTCTGAGTCAAAGGACCAGCATAGTAGTCTGGCTGTGGCTGTGCGTCAGTGCACTCCATGTCAGATTCAATTTGTAATGGGCATGGACTGTTAACTGCTTCACTTTCTAAGCCAGGGACGGTATGTGTAAAGAGCTCCATGGAGTAACCCGTTGTGTCGCCTGCTGCATTCTTCTCTGTTGTTGTTTTTGCTGAAGAGGACAAGGAAGTGACTTGTCCCTGACCGTGAACATCCACTAACGACGCGCTGCTTTTACTTTTACCAGTTTCACGAGATGAGGCAAAAGAGCTAGAGGCTGAGTCAGCAAGATAAGCCAAAACTTGCTCTTGCTGCTCCGGCTTTAAAAGCGGTTTTCCTAATCCCAGAAAAGGGAGCGTTCGAGGCCTTGTGTAGCCGGACGACGAACCTGGCTCCACAGCTCCAGACTTAGGTGCAATATTTTTTCCCCCACGACCACCTGATGCTCCACCACTACCACTACCCTCATTACCAGCTGACAATGAACGCCCCCGGCCACGACCTCTTCCACTAGACTTCCTCATTGTTTTAAAAACGTAACCAAACTAACGTTATTTGTTGCAGTCACACAACTTACACGGTGAGCTATAACTTCTGTATGATTTAGCTACCCCTTTACAGGTTGGTGAGACCACAGCGAAAATCAGGCCCAATGTTACACACTCTTTTTTTGGTGGCTGCAAATTAGAGAGATGCCCCACACGCAGGACTGTCACTGAAGCACAAATGTTAATATTAATGTCACACTATTATTTTTTTTTTATTTTTATTTTTTTCAGGAACACTTTAGAAACCCCCCAAAAAAAAAAAAATAGATTTTTGCAGGGAGAATTTAGAAAACAAATGTAACAAACTATATGCTTTCTATGGGCCACTGAGTGAGAGATGACGCACACAGGAATCAGGAGTGGCACACAAGCCCAGAGGCCAATATTTTTCTACCAATGATTGATGGAGTTATTTTCTCTGGTAGATTTTGGAACCCAAATCAAGGAAAAAAAATGTAGGCTTTCTATGGACCACAATTGGAGAGAGAGAGAGAGAGAGATGGCACACCCAGGAGTCAAGACTGGCACACAAGCAGAAAGGCCAATATTAATCTCCCACTGTTTTTTTTGGTTGTTTTTTTTTTTTTTTTTTTCAGGGAGACTTTAGAAAAAAAAATAATAAAAAAAATATGATTTTATCAGGAAGAATTTAGAAACCAAATAAAATAAAATGATTTTTTCAGGGAGAATTTAGAAAACAAATAAAACCAAAAATAGGCGTTCTATGGCCCACTGACTGAGAGATGACGCACCCAGGAGTCAAGACTGGCACACAAGCAGAAAGGCCAATATTAATCTCCCACTGTTTTTTTTGGTTGTTTTTTTTTTTTTTTTTTTCAGGGAGACTTTAGAAAAAAAAATAATAAAAAAAATATGATTTTATCAGGAAGAATTTAGAAACCAAATAAAATAAAATGATTTTTTCAGGGAGAATTTAGAAAACAAATAAAACCAAAAATAGGCGTTCTATGGCCCACTGACTGAGAGATGACGCACCCAGGAGTCAAGACTGGCACACAAGCAGAAAGGCCAATATTAATCTCCCACTGTTTTTTTTGGTTGTTTTTTTTTTTTTTTTTTCAGGGAGACTTTAGAAAAAAAAATAATAAAAAAAATATGATTTTATCAGGAAGAATTTAGAAACCAAATAAAATAAAATGATTTTTTCAGGGAGAATTTATAAAACAAATAAAACCAAAAATAGGCGTTCTATGGCCCACTGACTGAGAGATGACGCACCCAGGAGTCAAGACTGGCACACAAGCAGAAAGGCCAATATTAATCTCCCACTGTTTTTTTTGGTTGTTTTTTTTTTTTTTTTTTTCAGGGAGACTTTAGAAAAAAAAATAATAAAAAAAATATGATTTTATCAGGAAGAATTTAGAAACCAAATAAAATAAAATGATTTTTTCAGGGAGAATTTAGAAAACAAATAAAACCAAAAATAGGCGTTCTATGGCCCACTGACTGAGAGATGACGCACCCAGGAGTCAAGACTGGCACACAAGCAGAAAGGCCAATATTAATCTCCCACTGTTTTTTTTGGTTGTTTTTTTTTTTTTTTTTTCAGGGAGACTTTAGAAAAAAAAATAATAAAAAAAATATGATTTTATCAGGAAGAATTTAGAAACCAAATAAAATAAAATGATTTTTTCAGGGAGAATTTATAAAACAAATAAAACCAAAAATAGGCGTTCTATGGCCCACTGACTGAGAGATGACGCACCCAGGAGTCAAGACTGGCACACAAGCAGAAAGGCCAATATTAATCTCCCACTGTTTTTTTTTTTTTTTTTCAGGGAGACTTTAGAAAAAAAAATAATAAAAAAAATATGATTTTATCAGGAAGAATTTAGAAACCAAATAAAATAAAATAATTTTTTCAGGGAGAATTTAGAAAACAAATAAAACCAAAAATAGGCGTTCTATGGCCCACTGACTGAGAGATGACGCACACAGGAGTCAGGAGTGGCACACAAACCCAGAGGCCAATATTTTTCTACCAATGATTGATGTAGTTATTTTCTCTGGTAGATTTTAGAACCCAAATCAAGGAAAAAAAATATAGGCTTTCTATGGACCACAATTGGAGAGAGAGAGAGAGAGAGAGAGAGAGAGAGAGAGAGAGAGAGAGAGATGGCACACCCAGGAGTCAAGACTGGCACACAAGCAGAAAGGCCAATATTAATCTCCCACTGTTTTTTTGGTTGTTTTTTTTTTTTTTTTTTTTCAGGGAGACTTTAGAAATAAAAATAATAAAAAAAATATGATTTTATCAGGAAGAATTTAGAAACCAAATAAAATAAAATGATTTTTTCAGGGAGAATTTAGAAAACAAATAAAACCAAAAATATGCGTTCTATGGCCCACTGACTGAGAGAGAGAGAGAGATGGAACGCTTAGTACTGGCACACAAGCCCAAAGGGCAATATTAATCTCCCTTTTTTTTTCCAGGGAGAATTTCTGAAACCCCAAAAAAAAAATAAAATAGGCTTTCTATGGCCCACTATTTGTGAGAGAGATGGGACGCTCAGGACTGGCACAGATGGCACGCTCAGGACTGGCACAGAAGCCCAGAGGCCAATATTAATCTCCCTTTTTTTCTGGGAGAATTTATAAAACCAAAAAAATATTTAAATAGGCTTTCTATGGCCCACTATTTGTGAGAGAGATGGCACGCTCAGGACTGGCACAGATGGCACGCTCACAACTGGCACAGAAGCCCAGAGGCCAATATTAATCTCCCTTTTTTTCTGGGAGAATTTATAAAACCAAAAAAATATTTAAATAGGCTTTCTATGGCCCACTATTTGTGAGAGAGATGGCACGCTCAGGACTGGCACAGATGGCACGCTCACAACTGGCACACAAGCCCAGAGGCCAATATTAATCTCCCTTTTTTCAGGGAAAATTTATAAAACCAAAAAAAAAATTAAATAGGCTTTCTATGGCCCACTATTTGTGAGAGAGATGGCACGCTCAGGACTGGCACAGATGGCACGCTCACAACTGGCACACAAGCCCAGAGGCCAATATTAATCTCCCTTTTTTCAGGGAAAATTTATAAAACCAAAAAAAAAATTAAATAGGCTTTCTATGGCCCACTATTTGTGAGAGAGATGGGACGCTCAGGACTGGCACAGATGGCACGCTCAGGACTGGCACAGAAGCCCAGAGGCCAATATTAATCTCCCTTTTTTTCAGGGAGAATTTATAAAACCCAAAAAAAAATAAAATAGGCTTTCTATGGCCCACTATTTGTGAGAGAGATGGCACACTCAGGACTGGCACACAAGCCCAAAGGCCAATATTAATCTCCCACTGTATTTTTATCAGAGAGAATTTATACACCCCACAAAAAAAAATACAGAAAAATGAAAAGGCTTTCTATGGCCCACTATGTGAGAGAGATGGCACACACAGGGATGGCACTCTAGCAGAAATGCCAAATTGCCAATCTTAATCTCCCACCAAAAAAAAAAAAAAAAAAAAAACAGGGAATGTCCTACAATTACTATCTCCCTGCCTGCAGTAATCTCAGCCAGGTATGGCAGGCAGCTACTATCTCCCTGCCTGCAGTAATCTCAGCCAGGTATGGCAGGCAGCAATAAGGAGTGGACTGATGCACAAATGAAATAAAAAGTGTGGACAAACAAAAAAGATAGCTGTGCAGAAAGGAAGGAACAAGAGGATTTGTGCTTTGAAAAAAGCAGTTGGTTTGCACAGCGGCGTACACACAGCAATGCAGCTATCAGGGAGCCTTCTAGGGCAGCCCAATGAGCTACAGCGCTGAGGGGAAAAAAAAAAAAAAAAAAAATTCCACTGTCCCTGCACACCGAGGGTGGTGTTGGACAGTGCAAATCGCTGCAGCACAAGCGGTTTTGTGGTTAATGGACCCTGCCTAACGCTATCCCTGCTTCTGACAAAGCGGCAGCAACCTCTCCCTAAGCTCAGATCAGCAGCAGTAAGATGGCGGTCGGCGGGAACGCCTCTTTATAGCCCCTGTGACGTCGCAGACAGCAAGCCAATCACTGCAATGCCCTTCTCTAAGATGGTGGGGACCAGGACCTATGTCATCACGCTGCCCACACTCTGCGTTTACCTTCATTGGCTGAGAAATGGCGCTTTTCGCGTCATTGAAACGCGACTTTGGCGCGAAAGTCGCGTACCGCATGGCCGACCCCGCACAGGGGTCGGATCGGGTTTCATGAAACCCCGACTTAGCCAAAAGTCGGCGACTTTTGAAAATGTTCGACCCGTTTCGCTCAACCCTAGTTGTGAGAACTTTGAGCCCCCAAGTGTTTCACTACAGTTTATAACGCAGAGCCGTGAAAATAAAAAAAAACTTTTTTTTTTCCCACAAAAATTATTTTTAGCCCCCAGTTTTGTATTTTCCCAAGGGTAACATGAGAAATTGGACCCCAAAAGTTGTCCTATTTGTCCTGAGTACGCTGATACCCCATATGTTGGGGTAAACCCCTGTTTGGGCACACGGGAGAGCTCTGAAGGGAAGGAGCACTGTTTTACTTTTTCAACGCAGAATTGGCTGGAATTGAGATCGGATGCCATGTCGCGTTTGGAGAGCCCCTGATGTGCCTAAACAGTGGAAACCCCCCAAATATAACTGAAACCCTAATCCAAACACACCCCTACACCAATTCCAACGGTAACCCTAACCACACCTCTAACCCAGACACACCCCTAACCCTAATCCCAACCCTATTCCCAACCGTAAATGTAATCCAAACCCTAACTTTAGCCCCAACCCTAACCCTAACTTTAGCCCCAACCCTAACTGTAGCCTTAACCGTAGCCCTAACCCTAATGGAAAAATGGAAATAAATACATTTTTTTAATTTTTCCCTAACTAAGGGGGTGATGAAGGGGGGTTTGATTTACTTTCATAGTGGGTTTTTTTAGCGGATTTTTATGATTGGCAGCCGTCACACACTGAAAGACGCTTTTTATTGCAAAAAGTATTTTGTGCGTTACCACATTTTGAGAGCTATAATTTTTCCATATTTTGGTCCACAGAGTCATGTGAGGTCTTGTTTTTTGCGGGACGAGTTGACGTTTTTATTGGTAACATTTTCAGGCACTTGACATTTTTTTATTGCTTTTTATTCCGTTTTTTGTGAGGCAGAATGACCAAAAACTAGCTATTCATGAATTTCTTTTGGGGGAGGCGTTTATACCGTTCTGCGTTTGGTAAAATGGATAAAGCAGTTTTACTCTTCGGGTCAGTACGATTACAGCGATACCTCATTTATATCATTTTTTTATGTTTTGGCGCTTTTATACGATAAAAACTTTTATAGAAAAAATAATTATTTTGGCATTGCTTTATTCTGAGGACTATAACTTTTTTATTTTTTTGCTGATGATGCTGTATGGTGGCTCATTTTTTGCGGGACAAGATGACGGTTTCAGCGGTACCATGGTTATTTATATCCGTCTTTTTGATCGCGTGTTATTTCACTTTATGTTCGGCAGTATGATAATAAAGCGTTGCTTTTTGCCTCTTTTTTTTTTTTTACGGTGTTTACTGAAGGGGTTAACTAGTGGGACGGTTTTATAGGTTGGGTCGTTACAGACGCGGTGATACTAAACATATGTACTTTTATTGTTTGTTTTTTTTATTTAGATAAAGAAATGTATTTATGGGAATAATATTTTTTTTTCTTTATTTAGAATTTTTTTTTTTTTTTTTTTTTCACATGTGGAAATTTTTTTTTTTACTTTGTCCCAGGGGGGACATCACAAATCGCTGATTTGACAGTTTGCACAGCACTCTGTCAGATCAGCGATCTCACTTACAGCAATGCAGGCTTACCAAGCGCCTGCTCTGAGCAGGCACTTGGTAAGCCACCTCACCTGCTGCAGAGAGGAGAGGTAAGAGACCCTCGCAGCAATGCGATCACATCGCGTTGCTGCGGGGTCTCAGGGAAGCACGCAGGTAGGCCCCTCCCTGTGCGATGCTGTCCTATACCGCCGGCACACCGCGATCATGTTTGATCGCGGTGTGCCGGGGGTTAATGTGCCGGGAGCGGTCCGTGACCGCCTCTGGCACATAGTGCCGGATGTCAGCTGACACCCGGCCGCGATCGACTGCGCTACCCCTGTGAGCACGGCCGATCACGCTGGACGTACTATTCCGTCCTTGGGAAGTAAGGCCCACCCCACATGGACGGAATAGTACGTCCAATGGCAGAAAGGGGTTAAATTAATGATCAGTATTGTAGTATTCAGTCACTATTTGGTGGTAATATGTGTTCTGGTCATGGTGTGGCGGTATTTTTTCCCTGTATGTGGTATTATTGGTCATCATGTGGTGGTAATATGTGGTCTGGACATGGTGCGTAGGTATTTGTTTAGTGATGAGCAAATAGATTTCCCGAGCACGCTCGGATGTCCGCCGATTATTTTTTTTTAGTGCTCAGATTTAGTTTTCATTGCCGCAGCTGAATGATTTACATCTGTTAGCCAGCTTGATTACATGTGGGGTTTCCCTAGCAACCAGTCAACCCCCACATGTACTTATGCTGGCTAACAGCTGTAAATCATTCTGCTGCGGCAAGAAAACAAAATCTCCGAGTACTTACAAATACTCGGAGGACACCTGAGCATGCTCAGGAAATCTCGAGTAACAAGTATACTCGCTCATCACTAGTGTTGAGCATTCCGATACCGCAAGTATCGGGTATCGGCCTATACTTGCGGTATCGTAATTCCGATACCGAGTTCCGATACTTTTGTGGTATCGGGAATCGGTATCGGATCCATAGTGATATGTAAAATAAAGAATTAAAATAAAAAATATTGATATATTCACCTCTCCGGCGGCCCCTGGACATCACCGCTGGTAACCGGCAGGCTTCTTTGTTTAAAATGAGCGTGTTTAGGACCTGAGAATGACATCGCGGCTTCTGATTGGTCGCGTGCCGCTCATGTGACCGCCACGCGACCAATCACAAGCCGCGACGTCATTCTCAGGTCCTAAACGCGCTCATTTTAAACAAAGAAGCCTGCCGGTTACCCGCGGTGATGTCCAGGGGCCGCCGGAGAGGTGAATATATCAATATTTTTTATTTTAATTCTTTATTTTACACATTAATATGGATCCCAGGGCCTGAAGGAGAGTTTCCTCTCCTTCAGACCCTGGGAACCATCAGGATACCTTCCGATACTTAGTGTCCCATTGACTTGTATTGGTATCGGTATCGGCGATATCCGATACTTTTCGGGTATCGGCCGATACTATCCGATACTTTCAAGTATCGGACGGTATCGCTCAACACTACTCATCACTATATTTGTTACTTGTAAGTGGTATTATTCAGTCACTATGTGGTGGTAATATGTGGTCTGGTCATGGTGTGGCGGTATTTGTTCCTTGTATGTGGTATTATTCGGTCACTATGTGGTGGTAATATGTGGTCTGGTCATGGTGTGACGATATTTGTCCCTTGTACTGTATGTGGTATTTATGGCTTTTTAACCCCTTAATCCCATATGACGTACTATCCCGTCAAGGTGACCTGGGACTTCATTCCCAGTGACGGGATAGTACGTCATATGCGATCGGCCGCGCTCACAGGGGTAGCGCGGCCGAGTGTCAGCTGCCTATCGCAGCTGACATCTGGCACTATGTGCCAGAAGCGGTCACGGACCGCTCCCGGCACATTAACCCCCGGCACACCGCGATCAAACATGATCATGTTGTTCCGGGAGCATAGGGAAGTATCGCGCAGGGAGGGGGCTCCCTGCGGGCTTCCCTGAGATGATCGGTACAAGGCGATGTGCTCACCTTGTACCCAGCGTCTCCTCCCTGCAGGCCCCGGATCCAAAATAGCAGCGGGGCTACTTCCGGGTCCTGCTGGGAGTACTTCCGGGTCCAGAGCAGGCGCTGGTAACCACGGAGCAGGGCATGCCAGATCGCTGATCTGACACAGTGCTCTGCAAAGTGTCAGATCAGCAATCTGTCACTATACAGTGATGTCCCCCCCTGGGACAAAGTAAAAAAGTAAAAAAATTTTTTTTACATGTGTAAAAAAATAAATAAATTCCTAAATAAAGAAAAAAAATATATATATATATATATTGTTCCCATAAATACATTTCTTTATCTAAATAATAATAAAAAAAAACAATAAAAGTACACATATTTAGTATCGGCGCGTCCGTAACGACCCGACCTATGAAACTGTCCCACTAGTTTACCCCTTCAGTGAACACCGTAAAGAAAAAAAAAGAGGCAAAAAACAACGCTTTATTATCATACCGCCGAGCAAAAAGTGGAATAACACGCGATCAAAGAGACAGATATAAATAACCATGATACCACTGAAAATGTCATCTTGTCCCGCAAAAAACGAGCCGCCATACAGCATCATCAGCAAAAAAATAAAAAAGTTAGTCCTCAAAATAAAGCGATGCAAAAATAATTATTTTTTCTATAAAATAGTTTTTATCGTATAAAAAGCGCCAAAACATAAAAAAAGTAATGAGGTATCGCTGTAATCGTACTGACCTGAAGAATAAACTGCTTTATCCATTTTACCAAACGTGGAATAAACGTATAAACGCCTCCCCCCAAAAAAAATTAATGAGTAGCTGGTTTTTGGTCATTCTGCCTCACAAAAATTGGAATAAAAAGCGATCAAAAAATGTCACGTGCCCGAAAATGTTACCAATAAAAACTCGTCCCGCAAAAAACAAGACCTCACATGACTCTGTGGACCAAAATATGGAAAAATTATAGGTCTCAAAAGCTGGTAGCGCTGAAAATATTTTTTGCAATAAAAAGCGTCTTTTAGTGTGTGACGGCTGCCAATCATAAAAATCCGCTAGAAAACCCGCTATAAAAGTAAATCCAACCCCCCTTCATCACCCCCTTAGTTAGGGAAACATAAAATGTTAAAAAAATGAATTTATTTCCATTTTACTATTAGGGTTAGGGTTGGGGTTGGGGTTAGAGTTGGGGCTAGGGTTAGGGTTAGAGTTGGGGCTAGGGTTAGGGTTGGGGTTGGGATTAGGGTTGGGGCTAGGGTTAGGGCTACAGCAAGGGTTAGGGCTAAAGTTAGGGTTAGGGCTAAAGTAAGGGTTAGGGTTGGGGCTAAAGTTAGGGTTAGGGTTGGGGCTAGGGTTAGGGCTACAGTTAGGGTTGGGGCTAAAGTTAGGGTTGGAGCTAAAGTTAGGGTTGAGGCTAAATTTAGGGTTGGGGATAAAGTTAGGGTTAGCGTTTCGATTACATTTACAGTTGGGATTAGGGTTAGGGGTGTGTCAGGGTTAAGGGTTTTGGTTAGGGCTATGGTTGGGATTAGGGTTAGGGGTGTGTTTGGGATAGGGTTTCAGTTAGAATTGGGGGGTTTCCACTGTTTAGGCACATAAGGGCTCTACAAACGCGACATGGCGTCCAATCTCAATTCCAGTCAATTCTGCGTTGAAAAAGTAAAACAGTGCTCCTTCCCTTCCGAGCTCTCCCGTACGCCCAAACAGGGGTTTACCCCAACATATGGGGTATCAGCGTACTCAGGACAATATGGACAACAACTATTGGGGTCCAATTTCTCTTGTTACCCTTGAGAAAATTAAAATTTGGGGGGCTAAAAATCATTTTTGTGGGAATTTTTTTTTTATTTTCACGACTCTGCATTATAAACTGTAGTGAAACACCTGGGGGTTCAAAGCTGTCAAAACACATCTAGATAAGTTCCTTGGGGGGTCTAGTTTCTAATATGGTGTCATGTGTGGGGGTTTCTACTGTTTAGGTACATCAGGGGCTCTGCAAATGCAACGTGACGCCTGCAGACCATTCCATCTAAGTCTGCATTCCAAATGGCGCTCCTTCCCTTCCGAGCTCTGCCATGCGCCCAAACGGTGGTTCCCCCCACATATGGGGTATCAGCGTACTCAGGACCAATTGTAGAACAACTTTTGGGGTCCAATTTCTCCTCTTACCCTTGGTAAAATAAAACAAACTGGAGCTGAAGTAAATTTTTTGTGAAAAAAAAAAATTAAATGTTCATTTATTTTTTTAAAACATTCCAAAAATTCCTGTGAAACATCTGAAGGGTTAATAAACTTCTTGAATGTGGTTTTGAGCACCTTGAGGGGTGCAGTTTTTAGAATGGTGTCACACTTGGGTATTTTCTATCATATAAACCCCTCAATGAATTCAAATGAGATGTGGTCCCTAAAAAAAAAATGGTGTTGTAAAAATGAGAAATTGCTGGTCAACTTAACCCTTATAACTCCCTAACAAAAAAAATTGGTTCCAAAATTGTGCTGATGTTAAGTAGACATGTGGAAAATGTTACTTATTAAGTATTTTGTGTGACACGTCTCTGTGATTTAAGGTCATAAAAATTTAAAGTTGGAAAATTGCGAAATATCAAAGATAAGTTTACCACTGTCATGAAGTACAATATGTCACGAGAACACATTGTCAAAATCATCAGAATCCGTTGAAGCGTTCCAGAGTTATAACCTCATAAAGGGACAGTGGTCTGTTATGATCCGGTGACTTCGGAGCTGCATGAGATCTCACTGGAGATCGTGGCTACTGTACTGACCGCAATCCTGAACTTAACACCGCAATTAGAAGTAGCCGTGCAGTGTACCTAACACACCTAGACACCTCGTCACAGCCGGAGTACTAACTACCCCTAAAGATAGAAAGAGGAATACTATCTTGCCTCAGAGAAAATCCCCAAAGGATAGACAGCCCCCCACAAATATTGGCGGTGAGTCGGAGAGGGAAAAAACATACACAGGCAGAAAACAGAATTAGCACAGGAGGCCGAACTAGCTAGATAGGACAGGAAAGAACAGCGTTCTGTGCTGTCAGTAAAAAACCCTTCAAAACATCCACAGCAGAAATTACAAAAACTTCCTACATCTAACTAATAGATGTAGGAGAGTAAATCTGCAACTCCAGTGAATCCTACAATCAGAGCAGGAATAAAACAAAAAAACAAGCACACAGCCATGTTCAACAGATTCAAAGAACAAAACACTTATCTTTGCTGAATTTGGCAGCAGGCAAGAGAAGCCAGAAAGTGAACCATCACTTCACAAGAAACAATGACAACTGGCAAGGGCTAAAGGATCCAGCACATCTAAATAACCCAGTCTGAATTGTAATCATCAGATACACCTGGCCAGGACTGTGACTCAGAGACAACTGCATTCCCACCTACAACCACCGGAGGGACCACAAGAGCAGAATTCACAACAGTACCCCCCTTGAGGAGGGGTCATCGAACCCTCACCAGGGCCCCCAGGGCGATCAGGACGAGCTAGATGTAAGGCGCGGACTAAATCAGCAGCATGGACATCAGAGGCAAAAACCCAAGAATTATCCTCCTGACCATAACCCTTCCATTTGACCAGGTACTGAAGCTTCCGCCTCGAAAAACGGGAATCCAAAATCTTCTCAACAACATATTCCAACTCCCCATCAACCAACACAGGGGCCGGAGGATCAACAGAGGGAACAATGGGCTCCACATATTTCCGCAGCAAAGATCTATGGAAAACATTATGGATAGCAAAAGAGGCCGGAAGCGCCAGTCAAAAAGACACCAGATTAATAATCTCAGAAATCCTGTAAGGACCAATAAACCGAGGCTTAAATTTAGGAGAAGAAACCTTCATAGGAACATGACGGGAGGACAACCAGACCAAATCCCCAACCCGAAGCCGGGAACCAACACACCGACGATGATTAGCAAAACGCTGAGTCTCCTCCTGAGCCAACACCAACTTGTCCACCACACCAGGACAATCAGAAGGCTCAACCTGCCCAGAAGAAAAACGAGGATGAAAACCAAAATTACAAAAGAAAGGCGAAACCAAGGTAGCAGAACTAGCTCGATTATTAACCCCTTAAGCCCTGAGGGTGGTTTCCACGTTAATGACCGGGCCAATTTTTACAATTCTGACCACTGTCCCTTTATGAGGTTATAACTCTGGAACGCTTCAACAGATCCCAGTGATTCTGACATTGTTTTCTCGGGACATATTGTACTTCATGATAGTGGTAAAAATTATTTGATAGTACCTGCGTTTGTTTGTGAAAAAAAAACGGAAATTTGGCGAAAATTATGAAAATTTCGCAATTTTCCAACTTTGAATTTTTATGCAATTAAATCACAGAGATATGTCACACAAAATACTTAATAAGTAACATTTCCCACATGTTTACTTTACATCAGCACAATTTTGGAACCAAAATTTTTTTCTGTTAGGGAGTTATAAGGGTTAAAAGTTGACCAGCAATTTCTCATTTTTACAACACCATTTTTTTTTTAGGGACCACATCTCATTTGAAGTCATTTTGAGGGGTCTATATGATAGAAAATACCCAAGTGTGACACCATTCTAAAAACTGCACCCCTCAAGGTGCTCAAAACCATATTCAAGAAGTTTATTAACCCTTCTGGTGCTTCACAGGAATTTTTGGAATGTTTAAATAAAAATGAACATTTAACTTTTTTTCACAAAAAATTTACTTCAGCTCCAATTTGTTTTATTTTACCAAGGGTAACAGGAGAAATGGACCCCAAAAGTTGTACAATTTGTCCTGAGTACAACGATACCCCATATGTGGGGGTAAACCACTGTTTGGGCGCATGACAGAGCTCGGAAGCGAAGGAGCGCCATTTGACTTTTCAATGCAAAATTGACTGGAATCGAGATGGGACACCATGTTGCTTTTGGAGAGCCCCTGATGTGCCTAAACATTGAAACCCCCCACAAGTGACACCATTTTGGAAAGTAGACCCCCTAAGGAACTTTTCTAGAGGTGTGGTGAGCACTTTGACCCACCAAGTGCTTCACAGAAGTTTGTAATGCAGAACCGTAAAAATAAAAAATCATATTTTTCACAAAAATTATCTTTTCGCCTCCAATTTTTTATTTTCCCAAGGGTAAGAGAAGAAATTGGACCCCAAAAGTTGTTGTACAATTTGTCCTGAGTACGCTGATACCCCATATGTGGGGGTAAACCACTCTTTGGGCGCATGGGAGAGCTCAGAAGGGAAGGAGCGCCGTTTGACTTTTCAATGCAAAATTGACAGGAATTGAGATGGGACACCATGTTGCATTTGGAGAGCCACTGATGTGCCTAAACGTTGAAACCCCCAACAAGTGACACCATTTTGGAAAGTAGACCCCCTAAGGAATTTATTTAGATGTGTTTTGAGCGCTTTGACCCACCAAGGGCTTCACAGAAGTTTATAATGCAGAGCTGTAAAAATAAAACAAATTTATTCCCACAAAAATTATTTTTTAGCCCCCAGTTTTGTATTTTCCCGAGGGTAAGAAGAAAAATTCGACCCCAAAAGTTGTTGTCCAATTTGTCCTGAGTGCGCTGATACCCCATATGTGGGGGGGGGGGGGGAGCCACCGTTTGGCCGCATGGGAGGGCTCGGAAGGGAAGGAGCGCCATTTGGAATGCAGACTTAGATGGAATGGTCTGCAGGTGTCACATTGCATTTGCAGAGCCCCTAATGTACCTAAACAGTAGAAACCCCCCACAAGTGACACTATTTTGGAAAGTAGACCCCCTAAGGAACTCATCTAGATGTGTTGTGAGAGCTTTGAACCCCCAAGTGTTTCACTACTGTTTATAACGCAGAGCCTTGAAAATAAAAAATCTTTTTTTCCCACAAAAAATATTTTTTAGCCCCCAGTTTTGTATTTTCCCAAGGGTAACAGGAGAAATTGGACCCCAAAAGTTGTTGTCCTATTTGTCCTGAGTACGCTGATACCCCATATGTTGGGGTAAACCCCTGTTTGGGCACACGGGAGAGCTCGGAAGGGAAGGAGCACTGTTTTACTTTTTCAACGCAGAATTGGCTGGAATTGAGATCGGACGCCATGTCGCGTTAGGAGAGCCCCTGATGTGCCTAAACAGTGGAAACCCCTCAATTATAACTGAAACCCTAATCTAAACACAACCCTAACCCTAATCCCAACAGTAACCCTAACCACACCTCTAACCCTGACACACCCCTAACCCTAATCCCAACCCTATTCCCAACTGTAAATGTAATCTAAACCCTAACCGTAACTTTAGCCCCAACCCTAACCCGAACTTTAGCCCCAACCCTAACTGTGGCCCTAGCCCTAGCCCTAACCCTAGCCCTAACCCTAACCCTAGCCCTAACCCTAATGGGAAAATGGAAATAAATACATTTTTTTCATTTACTTTTATAGCGGGTTTTTTAGCGGATTTTTATGATTGGCAGCCGTCACACACTGAAAGACGCTTTTTATTGCAAAAAATATTTTTTGCGTTACCACATTTTGAGAGCTATAATTTTTCCATATTTTGGTCCACAGAGTCATGTGAGGTCTTGTTTCTTGCGGGACGAGTGACGTTTTTATTGGTAATATTTTCAGGCACGTGACATTTTTAGATCGCTTTTTATTACGATTTGTGAGGCAGAATGACCAAAAACCAGCTATTCATGAATTTCTTTTGGGGGAGGCGTTTATACCGTTCCGCGTTTGGTAAAATTGATAAAGCAGTTTTATTCTTCGGGTCAGTACGATTACAGCGATACCTCATTTAAATCATTTTTTATGTTTTGGCGCTTTTATACGATAAAAACTATTTTATAGAAAAAATAATTATTTTTGCATCGCTTTATTCTCAGGACTATAACTTTTTTATTTTTTCGCTGATGATGCTGTATGGTGGCTCGTTTTTTGCGGGACAAGATGATGCTTTTAGCGGTACCATGGTTATTTATATCTGTCTTTTTGATTGTGTGTTATTCCACTTTTTGTTTGGCAGTATGATAATAAAGCGTTGTTTTTTGCCTCGTTTTTTTTTTTTTTCTTACGGTGTTTACTGAAGGGGTTAACTAGTGGGCCAGTTTTATAGGTCGGGTCGTTACGGAAGCGGCGATACTAAATATGTGTACTTTTATTGTTTTTTTTATTATTTAGATAAAGAAATGTATTTATAGGAATAATATTTTTTTTTTTCATTATTTAGGAATATTTTTTTTTATTTTTTTTACACATTTGGAAAAAATTTTTTTTAACTTTTTTACTTTGTCCCAGGGGGGGACAGTACAGATTGGTGATCTGCCAGTTTGCACAGCACTCTGACAGATCACCGATCTGTCTGAGAGCAGTGCAGCGTTACCAAGTGCCTGCTCTGAGCAGGCACTTGGTAAGTCACCTCCCTCCCTGCAGGACCCGGATGCCGCGGCCATCTTGGATCCGGGTCCAGCAAGGAGGAAGGAGGTAGGAGACCCTCGCAGCAACGCGATCACATCGCGTTGCTGCTGAGGGCTCAGGGAAGCCCGCAGGGAGCCCCCTCCCTGCGCGATGCTTCCCTATACCGCCGGCACATCGCGATCATGTTTGATCGCGGTGTGCCGGGGGTTAATGTGCCGGTGGTGGTCCGTGACCGCTCCTGGCACATAGTGCCGGATGTCAGCTGTGATAGGCAGCTGACGCCCGGCCGCGATCGGCCGTGCTCCCTCCGTGAGCGCGGCCGATCGCCTATGATGTACTATCCCGTCGGTGGGAAATTACCACCTCGACGGGATAGTACGTCATATGGGATTAAGGGGTTAAGGGCGAACTCGGCCAATGGCAAGAAAGCCACCCAATCATCCTGATCAGCAGACACAAAGCATCTCAAATACGTCTCCAAGGTCTGATTAGTGCGCTCGATCTGGCCATTTGTCTGAGGATGAAACGCAGAAGAAAAAGACAAATCAATGCCCAGCCTAGCACAAAAGGCCCGCCAAAACCTAGAAACAAACTGGGAACCTCTGTCGGACACAATATTCTCCGGAATCCCATGCAAACGAACCACATGCTGAAAAAACAACGGAACCAAATCTGAAGAGGAAGGCAATTTAGGCAAGGGCACCAAATGAACCATCTTAGAAAACCGGTCACAAACAACCCAGATAACAGACATCTTCTGGGAGACCGGAAGATCAGAAATAAAATCCATCGAAATATGCGTCCAGGGCCTCTCAGGAATAGGCAATGGCAAAAGCAACCCACTAGCACGGGAACAACAAGGCTTAGCCCGCGCACAAGTCCCACAGGACTGCACAAAAGAACGCACATCACTTGACAATGAAGGCCACCAAAATGACCTACCAACCAAATCTCGTACCAAAAATGCCAGGATGACCAGCCAACACGGAACAGTGAACCTCAGAAATCACTCTACTAGTCCACCTGTCAGGAACAAACAGTTTCCCCACAGGACAGCGGTCAGGTTTATCAGCTTGAAATTCCTGAAGAACCCGTCGTAAATCAGGGGAAATGGCAGAAAGGACCACCCCTTCTTTCAGAATACCGACCGGCTCCAAGATCTCAGGAGAATCAGGCAAAAAACTCCTAGAGAGGGCATCAGCCTTAATATTCTTAGAACCCAGAAGGTACGAGACCACAAAATCAAAACGGAAAAAAAAACTAGGACCATCGAGCCTGTCTAGGATTCAGCCGTTAGGCAGACTCGAGGTAAATCAAATTCTTATGATCGGTCAAGACCACATTACGGTGCTTAGCTCCTTCAAGCCAATGTCGCCACTCCTCAAACGCCCACTTCATAGCCAACAACTCCCGATTGCCGACATCATAATTGCGTTCAGCAGGCGAAAATTTACGGGAAAAGAAGGCACACGGTTTCATTAAGGAACCAACAGGATCCCTCTGAGACAAAACGGCCCCTGCCCCAATCTCAGAAGCGTCAACCTCAACCTGAAAAGGAAGAGAAACATCCGGTTAACGCAACACAGGAGCAGAAGTAAATCGACGTTTAAGCTCATGAAAGGCAGAGACAGCCGCAGAGGACCAATTCGCCACATCAGCGCCCTTCTTCGTCAAATCGGTCAAGGGTTTAACCACGCTAGAAAAAGTAGCAATGAAACGGCGATAAAAATTTGCAAAACCCAAAAATTTCTGAAGGCTCTTCACGGATGTGGGCTGAATCCAATCATGAATGGCCTGAACCTTAACCGGATCCATCTCTATAGACGAGGGAGAAAAAATGAAGCCCAAAAAAGAGACTTTCTGCACCCCAAAGAGACACTTAGACCCCTTTACAAACAGGGCATTGTCATGAAGGATCTGAAATACTCTCCTGACCTGTTGTACATGAGACTCCCAGTCATCGGAAAAAATCAAAATATCGTCCAAATATACAATCAAAAATTTATCAAGATAAGTCCGAAAAATATCATTCATGAAGGACTGAAAAACAGATGGAGCATTAGAGAGTCCGAATGGCATCACAAGGTATTCAAAATGGCCTTCGGGCGTGTTAAACGTAGTTTTCCATTCATCACCCTGCTTAATACGAACCAGATTATATGCCCCTCGAAGGTCAATCTTCGTAAACAACTAGCTCCCTTAATCCTAGCAAACAAATCGGGAAGCAAAGGTAAAGGGTATTGAAACTTGACCGTGATTTTATTCAAGAGGCGATAATCTATACAGGGTCTTAAGGAACCATCTTTTTTAGCAACAAAAAAGAACCCTGCTCCCAACGGTGAGGAAGATGGTCGAATATGCCCTTTCTCCAAAGACTCCTTAATATAGCTCCGCATGGCGGTATGTTCAGGCACAGATAGGTTAAAAAGTCGACCCTTAGGAAACTTACAGCCTGGAATCAAGTCAATAGCACAATCACAGTCCCTGTGCGGCGGAAGAAAACTGGACTTGGGCTCATCGAATACATCCTGAAAATCAGACAAAAACTCTGGAATCTCAGAAGGTGAAGAAGAGGAGATTGACATCAAAGGAACATCATTATGAACCCCCTGACAACCCCAACTAGTCACAGGCATGGATCTCCAGTCCAACACAGGATTATGTACCTGCAACCACGGAAAACCCAGCACGACAATATCATGCAAGTTTTGCAACACCAGAAATCGAATATCTTCCTGATGGGCTGGCGCCATGCGCATGGTTACCTGTGTCCAAAACTGGGGCTTATTTTTAGCCAAGGGTGTAGCATCAATGCCCCTTAAAGGAATAGGGTTCTGCAAAGGCTGCAAGGGAAAACCACAACGCTTGGCAAGTTCTAAATCCATCAAATTCAAGGCGGCGCCTGAATCCACAAATGACATGACAGAAAATGATGACAATGAGCAGATCAAGGACACAGATAATAAAAATTTAGGTTGTATAGTACTGATGGTAATTGAACTGACGATCCTCTTAGTCCGCTTAGGGCAGACAGAAATGATATGAGAAGCATCGCCACAATAATAACACAACCTGTTTTGACGTCTGAAGCCTTGTCGTTCCGTTCTAGACAGAAATCTATCACATTGCATAGGCTCAGGAATCTGCTCTGACGATAACTCCACAGCACGCACAGTTCTGCGCTCCCGCAGGCGTCGGTCAATCTGAATGGCCAGAGACATAGATTCACTCAGACCGGAAGGCGTGGGAAACCCCACCATAACATCTTTAACGGTTTCAGAAAGCCCCCTTCTGAAAATTGCCGCTAAAGCGTCATTATTCCATTTAGTCAACACCGACCATTTTCTGAATTTTTGACAATACAATTCTGCCGCCTCTTGACCCTGACAGGGCCAACAAGGTCTTCTCAGCTTGATCCACAGAATTAGGCTCATCATACAATAATCCTAAAGCCTGAAAAAAGGAATCAATATTTAATAAAGCCGGATTTCCAGATTCCAGAGAAAACGCCCAATCCTGCGGGTCGCCACGCAGCAGTGATATAACGATCTCTACCTGCTGAATGGAATCACCAGAAGATCGAGGTCTCAGGGCAAAAAAAAGTTTACAGTTATTTTTGAAACTCAAATTTAGACCTGTCACCAGAAAATAAATCAGGAGTAGGAATCATTGGTTCTAAAGCAGGTGTCTGCAAAATATACTCAGAAATACCTTGCACCTCAGCAGCAATCTGGTCTACACGAGAGGCCAAATCCTGAACATTCATGCTTGCACAGGGCTCGTCAGTCACCCAGATGTAAAGAGGGACGAGAACACACAACAGACTGGAGAAAAAAAAATGGCTCAAGAGCTTCCTTCCCTTCTTCTGAGATGCATTTAACTCATTGTTGGCCAGTTGTACTGTTATGATCCGGTGACTTCGGAGCTGCATGAGAACTTTCACTGGAGAAGGTGGCCACTATACTGACCGCAATCCTGAACTTAACACCGCAACTAGAAGTAGCCGTGGAGTGTACCTAATACATCTAGACACCTCGTCACAGCCGGAGTACTAACTACCCCTATAGATTGAAAGAGGAATACTATCTTGCCTCAGAGAAAATCCCCAAAGGATAGACAGCCCCCCACAAATATTGGCGGTGAGTCGGAGAGGGAAAAAACATACACAGGCAGAAAACAGAATTAGCACAGGAGGCCGAACTAGCTAGATAGGACAGGAAAGAACAGAGTTCTGTGCTGTCAGTAAAAAACCATTCAAAACATCCACAGCAGAAATTACAAAAACTTCCTACATCTAACTAATAGATGTAGGAGAGTAAATCTGCAACTCCAGTGAATCCTACAATCAGAGCAGGAATAAAACAAAAACAAGCACACAGCCGTGTGCAACAGATTCAAAGAACAAAACACTTATCTTTGCTGAATTTGGCAGCAGGCAGGAGAAGCCAGAAAGTGAACCATCACTTCACAAGAAACAATGACAACTGGCAAGGGCTAAAGGATCCGGCACATCTAAATATCCCAGTCCGAATTGTAATCATCAGATACACCTGGCCAGGACTGTGACTCAGAGACAACTGCATTCCCACCTACAACCACCGGAGGGACCTCAAGAGCAGAATTCACAACAGTGGTCAGAATTGTAAAAATTGGCCCGGTCATTAAAGGGAACCTGTCACCCCGTTTTTTGAGATTGAGCTATAAATACTGTTAAATAGGGCCTGCGCTGTGTGTTCCTATAGTGTATGTAGTGTACCCCGATTCCCCATGTATGCTGAGAAATAACTTACCAAAGTCGCCGTTTTCGCCTGTCAATCAGGCTGGTCAGGTCGGGAGGGCGTGGTGACATCGCTGGTTCTTCCTCAGCTTTACGTTGGTGGCGTAGTGGCGTAGTGGTGAAGACACAGCGCGCGATCTGCGCTGTCATCCCTTTCGTCGGTGGGGGCGGCCATCTTCCTGGGGCCGCGCGTGCGCAGATCGAGTGCTCTGCTGCACGGGGCTTCAGGAAAATGGCCGCGGGATGCCGCGCGTGCGCATTAGAGATCGCGGCGGCCATTTTCCCAAAGCCGAGTTTGCATCTCGGCTTTGGGAAAATGGCCGCCGCGATCTCTAATGCGCACGCGCGGCATCCCGCGGCCATTTTCCTGAAGCCCCGTGCAGCAGAGCACTCGATCTGCGCACGCGCGGCCCCAGGAAGATGGCCGCCCCCACCGACGAAAGGGATGACAGCGCAGATCGCGCGCTGTGTCTTCACCACTACGCCACCAACGTAAAGCTGAGGAAGAACCAGCGATGTCACCACGCCCTCCCGACCTGACCAGCCTGATTGACAGGCGAAAACGGCGACTTTGGTAAGTTATTTCTCAGCATACATGGGGAATCGGGGTACACTACATACACTATAGGAACACACAGCGCAGGCCCTATTTAACAGTATTTATAGCTCAATCTCAAAAAACGGGGTGACAGGTTCCCTTTAACGTGCAAACCACCCTTGGGGGTTAAGGGGTTAAACAGTTCTAGTGAAAGGAAAGATGCTTAGTGATTGGTTGCTATGTGGAATGGTTGTGGCTTGTCACACACACATAAACAAACACACACACACACACACACACACACACTCAGCTTTATATATATATAGATTTTTTTTCTTTACGTTGGAGGGCCCAATTCCAGCTGTTGCTGTCGGACCTGTGATTTCTATCTCCTCCACTGTGTACAGGATAATAGAGTATAATAAAGTAGTTATGGACGAGACTTAACTAACATTGTGCAGTGACTCTGCTTTCCATATAGTGATGGATATTTCTTGTTGCTGAAACAATGATGTTTTTCACTTTAACCCTTTGTTAAACACCTCTGATCAGTGCGATCGTACAACATACAAGCCTCTGATGGCTTCGGTGATGCCCTGTACTACTGTAGTGCCATGTATCATCACTGCTGTCAGTATAATACTAACGGCCCCATACACATGAGATTAGAGTTGGCTGAACGGTCATTTGGCAGACTGCCATCTCTCGCGACTCCCCCATACACACAAATATTCCAGCTTTCCTGGGGTCTGTATGAGAGAGTCGCCTCCAGACTCCTCTAGCGGAGGATTATGTACAGGAAGAACAAACTGATTATCCTCTGAAATTCAGGATGTCAGATCCTTCTCTGCCCTGACATCATCTGTCGGGAGGCCCCAAATACATTATATAGTCGCCCAAACCCCCGAAATGTCTAATGTCTAGTCTAATGTGTATGGGGGCGGTAAAAGGTAACTTATTGGACGCTGCCTCTGGCCTAATAGACCTCCATACATTGCAGCCCAGACCCCATTATTAGGCATGTATCGTATTTTTCGGACTATAAGACGCATCGGACTAGAAGGCTATGTTCACACTTTGCGGATTTTTATGCGGATCTGCAGTGGATTTGACCGCTGCGGATCCGCAGCAGTTTCCCATGAGTTTACAGTACAATGTAAACCTATGGGAATCAAAAAAACGCTGTGCACATGCTGCAGAAAAAACCGCGCGGAAACGCTGCGGATTACATTCCGCAGCATATCACTTCTTTTCTGCGGATTTTCACCTGCTCCAATCGGAAACTGCAGATGAAAATCCGCAGAAGAAACCGCAGTAAAAACTGCGATAAATCCGCAGTAAAAACCGCGACGGGTTTTCACTGCGGATTTTGGAATTCTGCTGTGGAAAAATCCGCAGTGGAATCCGCAAAGTGTGAACATAGCCTAAGACGCACCCAGGTTTTAGAGGTGGAAAATAGGGAAAAAAATATTTGAAGCAAAAAAAAATGTGGTAAAATTTAATAACATAGTATTATATGTGGTGTTATTATATATAATAGTATGTTATTATGTTGGAAGCTGCGGGTAGAAGATGGTGCTGCGGGACCAGTGTGGTGGCTGTAAAGTACTATATGAAGACGCTGGAGGGTGAGTATAAGAATGGGGGCACAGGGCTTATATTTAAAGCACCACTCCAGAACTGGAAAATAACACTGGAGTGCTGCTTTAAGATCCCATTGGAAGAACTATAACTCCCAGCATGTCCTGCAGATCCTATGGCATGCTGGGAATTCTAGTTCACCACAGGAGTGGCAGAGTTCTTTATTGTGTGTTGTAACAACTAACCTTTTAATTGTGGCAGCCAGCCACTGTGGTGAGGTAAAAAGCTGGAGCCTCCCATGACTGCACACACAGAGCGCTCCCTCTTGTTGCCTCTCCACAGCACAGGTCATAAGAGGAAGCCAGCAGATTCTAGTGGGGAGTCTGAAGGACCTGTGATGACATCAGAAGAGGTAGGGCTCTGTGCCGTCATGTGATGCTCCAGCCCGCCCTCTTCATGACATCACACAGGTCCTTATGCCTCAGCATCCAGCACAGGCAGGTACGCAGCGATCTTGTCCCCTCCGGCCCCTGCTGCTGCCTCCTCCTCCAAACACACAGATCTCCCCTGCTGCTGCAGGAATCCAGCACTGGGAAAACCATGCGTATTTCAATGAAGGACTATTCATTTGCTGCTCACTGCTCAGCTGACAGGTGGGCAGGGAAGCGGCTAATGAATATTCACTGCACTTTAATCATCAGGACCATGTGGTTTCCCCAGCACTGGATTCCGGGCAGCTGGGACATTTTTCTTCCTCCTGTAAGTGGGATCACAGTGTTATCCCACTCACTGCTGCCCCTCCCCACATGCTACATTCCGACCATAAGACGCACCCACACTTTCCTCCAAAATTTGGAGGAAAAAAAGTGCGTCTTATGGTCAGAAAAATATGGTAAGTATCGTAATAACTAGGCCGCCCCATACTATCGAGTACTTGGGGGTGGGGGGCATTCAGCCAAACTCTGTCACCTTCTTAGATGCCATGTTTGCTTTTCACAGCAGCAAGTGGTTAAACTGCCAGGGTTTTTGTTGAAGCCTCATCTGTGCCGTCCCCGCGGTGCACATCTATGTTCTGGGGCACAAAAAGATTAATTTCTTTTTAATAAATGTTTAACATGTTAAAAATTATAAAATGTGTCTTCTGCTTTTTCCATGTTTTTTTCTTTTTACAAGAATTGTTGGAGCCAATTTTCTTTAGAAACATTTCAATATCTGGTTTTTTTTCTGGTGTTTTACCTGTAATATTGGAAAGCCTAAGGCCAGAAATAAACCCCATAAATCTCTGTACATGGAGACTTTGGGATCAGATCATTTCTGTCCACGTTGATTGTGGAAACAAAAAACTTTTCTAAAAGCCTCAAAGTTCTGTGTGTGAATCAGAGCTGAGATCTAACGTGATAGAAGATTACAGTGCGGGGAAGACGGGAAACCTTCATATAGACAGACGGTGGTGATGGAGTCAGTGACCGACTCTGGCCAAATCTGTCTCAGAGCCGTAGTAGAAGATGAAGATGTCGTCCTCATCATGAAGTAGTTATTTCTCCTGTCGCGTGTAATGAATATCTCCTGCAGTATTGCTAATGCCGATTCCAGGCTCGGTAAATGAGACGAGAATTAGCGTTATGGAAGATGAGTCTATGAGAAACGTATTCAGCTGCCAACTCCGAGGAAGAAACTGCTTGTTATCTGTGGCCTAAATATATAGGATTTATTAGTAGATGTAAAGAAGGAAACTAAATACTGTAAAATAATAAATCTCTTCATATGTTTCCCTTATTATCTCCAGTAATTGTATTATTACACAGGATTCTTATGATGTTACATCGGCTCATCTTCTCATTCAGGTCTCTACAATATCGGATCCTCTCAGTGAAGATCTTCTACAAAAGAACATTTTCCTGATTTACCCATCAAAGATGGATATGAACAGAGACAAGATGGCGGAGAGGATATTACACCTCACCCTAGAGATCCTCTTCCGGCTTACTGGAGAGGTGAGAGATTCTGATGACGTCACATTACATCATTCTTATCTATGGGAATAACAGATGGACGGAACTGGAGAGGTGAGGACTCTGGAAATGTCTGTTTTGAGATTTATTAATGTCTCTCCATTACCAGGATTACACAGTGGTGAAGAAGACCTCTAGTGATCACTTTCAGGACCCTGTGTCTGGAGGATGGGGAAGACCCCTGAGCCCAATCACGGGGCCTCCACCTCACCCCCTGATCCATGAGGACATCAATGACCAGAAGATCCTAGAACTCACCTACAAGATGATTGAGCTGCTGACTGGAGAGGTGACACTGCTGGGACATTATACAGTAATGCTATGAAGGGATCGGGGGATGACTGTATCATTGTATGTGTCAGGTTCCTATAAGGTGTCAGGATGTCGCTGTCTATTTCTCCATGGAGGAGTGGGAGTATTTAGAAGGACACAGAGATCTGTACAAGAACGTCATAATGGAGGTTCCCCAGCCCCTCACATCTCCAGGTAATAGACAGGACTAAATACATACAGCCTATAATTATCTGTATGTAGAGAATGAATTCACTCCCTGTATGTGTTTCCTCCAGATCTACCCAATAAGAGGACAACACCAGAGAGATGTCCCCGTCCTCTTCTTCCACAGGACTGTAACCAAGAAGATCCCAATGCTCCTCAGGATCATCAGGTAGATGGAGAGAAGGTGTCAGGAGATCTCCCCTATGATGTGTAGACGCCGGTGAAGGTCTTGTGCTCAGTCTTGTTTTATCCACCAGTATTATATGTTTTATACTTGTGTAATGAGAACGGTGGAGGTGGCAGGATTAGAGCTGATCATAGATGTGACTTCTCCATCTGTCGGTGACTTTTATAATATTTGTTTCAGGGTGAAGATCTGACCCATATTAATACTACAGAGACATATGTGAGGGGTGATGAGCGGTGTAAAGAGGAGATTCCCACATATGGCTCCCCAGGTGAGTAGTGACCACTAAATGCAGAGAAGTCACAGATTCTTCTCATCACCGGCTGTGGCTGCTTTATCGGTGGTGTAGTCCGGCCGTATTACCATGATCACCATTTTACCTCTAGACCACAACATTCTCCTCCACCCAAAACTGTTCTAATGACTTTGGTCATTGAAAGCCCTTTTCTATAGATCTTACACCCTGGAGGATCCACCTACCCCCTGGGTTTAGAAGACGCTGTTACCTGCTCAGATCTGTGAACTATAAAGCCAAATGACAGCGTACGTAGAATGTGCTGACAAGATAGAAAATCACTTGAAGAAAAATATGATGATGGGCCTGTAAGAGAAAGCGGAGGTTAATGATGTTGTTGGCTTCCTAGAACCCTGAAATCTTATCAGATGAATCTCCCTTCTCTCCCTTCTGTGCTGCTGAATGTGATCATATGGTCCCTACAAGACCAGGTCCAGTCTTTCTGGCCAAACTTCACTTTTATGATCGACAACATTAACCCCTTACTGACATCGGACGGGATAGTACGTCCGAGGTCAGATCCCCTGCTTTGATGCGGGCTCCGGCGGTGAGCCCGCATCAAAGCCGGGATATGTCAGCTGTTTTGAACAGCTGACATGTGCCCGCAATAGCGGCGGGTGAAATCGCGATTCACCCGGCACTATTAACTAGTTAAATGCCGCTGTCAAACGCAGACAGCAGCATTTAACTACCGCATCCGGCCGGAAATGACGGCATCGCCGACCCCCGTCACATGATCGGAGGTCGATGATGCGTCTCCATTGTAACCATAGAGGTCCTTGAGACCTCTATGGTTATTGATCGCTGGTAGCTGTGAGCGCCACCCTGTGCTCGGCGCTCACAGCACACCTGATTTTCTACTACATAGCAGCGAACAGCAGATCGCTGCTATGTAGCAGAGGCGATCGAGTTGTACCTGCTTCTAGCCTCCCATGGAGGCTATTGAAGCATGGCAAAAGTAAAAAAAAAAGTTAATGTGAAAAAAATAAAAAAAATATAAAAGTTTAAATCACTCCCCCCTTTCGCCCCAATCAAAATAAATCAATAAAAAAATCAAATCTACATATATTTGGTATTGCCACGTTCAGAATCGCCCAATCAATAAAAAAAAGCATTAACCTGATCGCTAAACGGCGTAACGAGAAAAAAAAATCGAAACGCCAGCATTATGTTTTTTTGGTCGCCGCGACATTGCATTAAAATGCAATAACGGGCGATCAAAAGCACGAATCTGCACCGAATTGGAATCATTAAAAACATCATCTCGGCACGCAAAAAATAAGCCCTCAACCGACCCCAGATCATGAAAAATGGAGACGCTACGAGTATCGGAAAATGGCGCAATTTTTTTTTTTTTTTTATAGCAAAGTTTGGAATTTTTTTTCACCACGTAGGTAAAAAATAACCTGGTCATGTTTGGTGTCTATGAACTCGTACTGACCTGGAGAATCATAATGTCAGGTCAGTTTTAGCATTTAGTGAACCTAGCAAAAAAGCCAAGCAAAAAACAAGTGTTGGATTGCACTTTTTTTGCAATTTCACCGCACTTGGAATTTTTTTCCCGTTTTCTAGTACAGGACATGGTAAAACCAATGATGTTGTTCAAAAGTACAACTCGTTCCGCAAAAAATAAGCCCTAACATGGCCAAATTGACGGAAAAATAAAAAAGTTATGGCTCTGGGAAGGAGGGGAGTGAAAAACGAACACGGAAAAACAAAAAATCCCACGGTCATGAAGGGGTTAAATGTGCAGTGAGGCCAAGTGTGAATTTCTGCACAATAACAGAGTTTCCCTTTAGCCGGACTTTTCAAATTGTATTAAAACCGACTAACTTCCAGGAGGATTGTGATAATCTACATAAACCCATCACACCGGTGCCATGATATATCTCTGAGCTGTGTGTGGCTGATGGTTGTAATATACATTTCTTCCCGCCTGCAGGAGATGTGTTGGCTCCAGCCCTGGTTTCATGGATTCACTCCACCTCATAAATTACATTGTTTTTGATCCTAAGAAATTCAGATTACTGCACAATCTCTCCTGAAATGGGGAGCAATATTATTTTCTGTAATCTTCTGGTCAGGATTCATAGTAGCTCCAATGGTCCACCATAAATGAATGCAATTCTGGTTTAATTTTAAAGTTCTCCCCTCATACATACAGTACAGACCAAAAGTTTGGACACACCTTCTCATTTAAAGATTTTTTTTTCTATATTTTCATAACTATGAAAATTGTACATTCACACTGAAGGTGTCACGCCGTTTACGGCGATAAAGGGGCCGGACGGCGTATTGGAACCCGCACCTGTCCCTGCCACTAAAAGGGACCATGACTTTCCCTTATCTCGGGGGTACCTATGAAGGTTAGGGGGCCCGAGCCACCAGCGTAACCCTGTCTCCTGTGCGGGCCCTATAAGTGACCCCCTCTTCCCCCCCCCCCCCCCCCCAAGAGAGGTAAACTGCACCAGAGTAAATAATATCACTAAAACAGAAAAGGAAAAGAAAAAACCAGACTTAGCTTAATGCTGCAAGGCGCAGCAAGAATAAACACCAGAAGAAACGGACACTGCAATAGAACAACAGCTCTCAGCTAGCTCCTACTCCTGGCTTGGTTGCTGCAGAATGAACTAACACCGACAGTCAGCTGATGAACCAGGTGACCTTTTAAAGGATGGAGGGAGTGGTCACCATAAACTTCAGCTGAGCCAGAAGCAATGCAATAACACAAGCGGCCACCAGAGGGGGAAAAACTGCATTAACCCCTGATGACCAAAAAGGAAAAAAGGTATTAAACTTAAGCAAACCAGATCTGCCACAAATCCATAATTGGATCGTGACAGTACCCCCCTTTCAATGAGGGACCTCTGGACCCTCAACACTGGACCTACAGTGAGAACGCCTCGATTCACCAGAGTTCACCTCCTCAGTCACCTGACCCTTAGGTTTATGGTGGACACAGAACATTGGAGATGACAACGTAGGCGGCACAAATCTCCAGAGCGCCGACCTGTGCAATGAGTTGTGTATGGTCAGTACAGAGGGTAACTCCAACTGGTAAGTCTTCGGACCGATAATGGCTGACACCCGGTATGGCCCGATTACCCTCGAACTCCAGATTCCAGTTCCACACTTCCACCTGATATTTTTGGTGGACACCCATACGTAATCATTCACACACAGGTCCGGACCTGAACGTTTATTTTCACGCATGCGTCTGCCACAAGATGATGAACTCTTTACAGAACCGACAACAGAGGCGTCCCCCTGTGTCACCAAACTCACACCCCCACTATGCACCGAGGAAAGCACCACCCTCCTCTGACCCCTCCTCCTTAGAGGTCTCTGACATACTGGGTTAGAATGTAATGAGGGTAGAGTCTTGCCCCTACTCCCTTCAAACACCTCTACTCCCCCATTGGAGAAGAAGGGGTAGGATGTAGAAGGACGGCAGAGATCGTAGCTCCTGGACAGCAGTCCTTACACGACTGATCCCAACTGACTACTTCTCTGGACCGCCAGTCAATGACCGGGTTGTGTTTACTCAACCAAGGGAGTCCTAAAACGATGGGTGTAGGTATTCCCCCCCAAGACGTAGCACGACAGGAACTCCTCATGACGAGTCCCTATACGCAGGTGTATATCATCCACGACTTGGGTCACCCACCCCTGGCTGAGTGGTATGGAGTCAATGGCCTGGACGCTTAGGGGTTTAGTTAGTGTTCTACACCTCAGGCCATGGGTCTGGACAAAATGAGCATCCACCAGATTGACTCCTGCTCCACTGTCCACGAGCATCGGAACATTCTCAGTTACCCCACCAACAACCACCTCAGCAGGTAAGGTACACTGAGAAGAGAAAATGGAAGAAATATACACTCCCTGGTCGCTTCCTTCCACACAACCAGGGGGATGCGGCTTTTTAGATGGAACAGGTATTTTGGCGCGAGCTGGGCAGACATTGATAAAATGATCAGTGTGCCCACAGTAAAAACATGCCCCCACACCACGGCGAACCCCAGACAACCCTGTTTGGGAAGCAACTCCTCCCAGCTGCATGGGTTCGTCCACCTGATCAGGTGTGTCCTCCTCCTTAGCAAGGACTACCGGGGGCACATTTGGTGTATGCCTCTCCCTCAAGCGTCTATCCACCCGGATGGCAAGGGACATGGCGGCCTCCAATGACTTGGGAGCGGCGTACTGTACCAGAGTATCTTGCAACCTAGGGGACAGACCCTGCACAAAATGGCTCCTAAGGGCCGGGTCATTCCACTGTGTGTCAGTGGCCCACCTCCTGAACTCTAAACAGTACTCCTCCGCCGGCCGAGCCCCCTGCTTGATCTTGCGGAGTCGGGATTCCGCCAAGGAGACGCCGTCCGGGTCACCATGTACCAGCGCCAGAGCCGCAAAAAACTCGTCCACTGACCATAGAGATGGAGAACCGGTCAGCAGGGAGAAGGCCCAGGATTGGGGATCACCCTTAAGAAGGGAAACGATGATTCCCACCCGTTGTTCCTCACTCCCTGATGAACGAGGGCGGAGCCTAAAGTATAACTTACAGGCCTCCTTAAAAACAAAAAATTTATCTCTCCCACCAGAGAACCTGTCAGGAAGAGATAACTTGGGCTCAGGTTGAGCATGTACCTGGGCCGAAGCCTAAAACCCCACCAACTGCTGCAGCTGCTGCACCACCTCACCACGCAGCCCCTTAAACTCATCGGTGAGGGTCTGAAGCAGTTGGGCAAAAGCCTGCATTTGAGCCATAGCTCACCAGAAATAATGTTCGGTCGGTGTTAATGTCACGCCGTTTTCGGCAATAATGGGGCAGGACGGCGTATTGGAACCCGCACCTGTCCCTGCCACTAAAAGGGACCCTGACTTTCCCTTATCTCAGGGGTACCTATGAAGGTTAGGAGGCCCGAGGCGCCAGCGTAACCCTGTCTCCTGTACAGGCCCTATAAGTGACCCCCTCTCCCCCCCCAAGAGAGGTAAACTGCACCAGAGTAAATGATATCACCAAAACAGAAAAGGAAAAGAAAAAACCAGACTTAGCTTAATGCTGCAAGGCGCAGCAAGAAGAAACGGACACTGCAGTAGAACAACAGCTCTCAGCTAGCTCCTACTCCTGGCTTGGTCAGCTGCAGAATGAACAAACACCGACAGTCAGCTGATGAACCAGGTGACCTTTTAAAGGATGGAGGGAGTGGTCACCATAAACTTCAGCTGAGCCAGAAGCAATGCAATAACACAAGCGGCCACCAGAGGGGGAAAAACTGCATTAACCCCTGATGACCAAAAAGGTATTAAACTTAAGCAAACCAGATCTGCCACAAATCCAAAATTGGATCGTGACAGAAGGCATCAAAACTATGAAATAACACATATGGAATTATATACTTAACAAAAAAGTGTGAAACACCTGAAAATATGTCTTATATTCTAGGTTTTTCACAGTAGCCATCTTTTGCTTTGATAACTGCTTTGCACCCTCTTGGCATTCTTGGCTTTGTGGTGCTGTGGGCGGGGCTTTGTGGTGCTATTGGGTGGGACTGTAGGCGGGGCTTTATGTGGTGCTGTGGGGAAGAGCTGTGTGCTGTTCTTTGTGGTGCTGTGGGGCGGATCTGTGTGCGAGGCTTTGTGGGGCGGAGCTGTGTGCGGGGCTTTATGTGGAGCTGTGGGGCGGAGCTGTGTGCGGGGCTTTGTGGTGCTCTGGGGCGGGGCTGTGTGCGGGGCTTTGTGGTGCTCTGGGGTGGGACTGTGGGCGGGGCTTTGTGGTGCTCTGATTACATATTCATCTGTATTGGCTTATGACAGGTCGCTGATCCCTCACTGACCTGCCCCCATTTTTACGTAATACATATAAGAGTGTTGATATTATTGTTGATAATGCCTATAATATTGTGGGGCTTAGAAAATAAAATATACATCCAGCAAAACACCACAACATCCCATTTTTCCATATCCATCAACGCCTTTCTTTCTCCTGGTGTTAGATTAGGTGTCTCATGTGGTTTAGATGGTCGGGATGCTTTATCCTCCGAGACCATTTTGGTAAAAACATCAACTGCTGAGACCAAAGACAAATGGGGAAATGTTTTGGATTTATTAATTAGATTTGTGGGGAAATGGCTCACCTCAGAGACTTGTTCATCCAATAAAGATTGAAATGTTAGCAAGGGCATCCTGTTCCTTCCTTGTAGGAAAGAGATCCTATTGATCAGATTAATAATGCAATTTTTTTAAAATCACTTTTCTCAAAAATAGATGTAAATCCTTAATTATCGTGAATGAATCTAGGCGAGATGAAGGGGAGAACGTTGGCCCTTTCTGCAGCACGGTCATCTGTGTGGTTGTCGATCCATGATGTGATAAATTACCCTTACATGGTCCTCGCGACGATCTTTATTTGATGATGCGAGATGCTGATTCCTTTTCCCAAATTGCCTCGTTCGAGGAGCCTTTTCAGGTTTAGTGATTTGACGTCACATTCTCTCACAGAAGATATGGATTGACGGATGAGGTCCTGGAAAGGTTCTTGTCAATGGAACTTTTCTTTAGCGGAAAATCTTACCGGTGGCAAAATCTGAACTGTCACGTTGATATTTGTTGGACTTATTGTCTTTCCCATCTTTCCATGTCTTTCTCCATGTTGGTTGTGGTCTCTTGAAAAGATACTGCTGTCATTTCTGATTGTACCTTATTGTGGAGATCCTGTATCTCCTCCTCCGTTTTGGCCAATGATGCAGTATTATTTTCAATAATTATGTGGATAAATTCCGAGGAGCATGTATTCGCTGCCTTAATCCACCTTTGAGTTACATTTTCATCTTCAAGATCAGAAGTCGGATAATCTTGTATTCTTAGTCCCCGTGGTCTGATTTTCTGGCCCCAATAATTTTCCACTGCCGTTTTCATCCACCGCAGTTTAGTGTTTTTATGTAAAGCATTTTTATATTAGAATCTCTTGGCTGGTGATTGAAGTGTGGCCGGTGCCAGATCCTGCCCCCTTCTTACACACATCCGTAGCTTTAGCTAGCCCGGAGCTTTCCCTGGTCTTGGTCCATTCTGTGCGGCCCCACTGTTAAAATAACAGTATTACGACAATATTAATACGCACCTTGGTCCTAGTTAACGTGGTAATCCGATTAGTTAGTGCCAACTCAGTGACATCAAGAAAACATCCTGAGGACGATAAACCTCAAAGGATAAAGGAGACGAGCCAGAAGAATGGTTTTTATTAAAAAAAATCTTTTATATTTTTATTAGAGCAACAAACATGATAAATACATGGATACAAATAGTAAGAAGGGTTCAGAAAGAAAAGAGGGACTTTAGGACTCACAATAGTTACATTTTACTGTCTAGTAATTAGCATGATCCTTGATTAAAAAAAAAAAAAAAAAAGTCACCTTACTAAAACAATAGGTGCTACAATGTTGTGAACACTAAGAACAAATGACAAATCTTTAATAAATAAATAGTGTATAAATTATAGCAGGCAGGTGATTATTAGTAAAGCTCAAGATACAAGTGCAATATTATAATCCTATTACCAGATTGGCGTCTTTAGATCATACATGCCTCCTAGACTTCCCCATAATTTATATATCCGGAATAGCGTAGGATAGATTTTCCCAAGTGTCCCCAGAGACCCATCTTCCAAGCACTGTACCGCAGGACTTCTTGTCGTCACCCTCTCTATCAGCTGTTGTACCACGCTGGAAGACGCCTCACGCTCCCAGCCCTTTAAGTGCAGGCACTGAGCCGCCAGGAAGTATATTTCGGGGTTAGGCAAAGCCAAACCTCCTTCATCCTTAGGTCTCTGAAGCGTCTCCAACCTAATGCAGGGATGCTGCTTCCCCCACACCAAATTCCTAAATAAGGAGTTAATCAGCTTAAATTTCCCACGTGGTATCCAAATAGGTGAGTTATGGAGAACATACAGAATCTTAGGCATGAGAATCATTTTAATAAGGTTGACTCGGCCCACCACTGACAAGTTCAATTTAGACCATGCCCCTACTTTTGCCTTAAGAACCCCCAACACGGGAGTCAAATTCTTATGCAAGTAATCTGTAATCGGCAGAGAGATCCATATCCCCAAATATTTGAACTGATCAGTTACTTTGTCTGCCTCCCTCCGCAACATCTCTCACCTCATCCCCTACGTCATCTACCTTAAACAGAGTTGATTTATTCCAATTTATCCTCAACCCCGACAATGCTCCAAATCTTTCCATAAGCCGAATTGCATTTCCCAATGAAATATGTGTATTGCTCAGGAACAGCAGTATGTCGTCCGCATATAACGCTATCTTTTCTTCAATTGACCCATACTTAAACCCAGATACTTCAGCAGACTGCCTAATCTTGGCGGGCAAAGGCTGAACTGGATGGACATATGTATTTTTTCGGCCTTACTAACTATGTTACTATGTTACTATGTAAAAGGTGGAAATAACAGGATGTTCTACCCACATGTATTTTTTCTCATTGGAGGTAATGATACCATATTGTTCCGCTTTCATGAGTAGTGTATGAAATTGGGTGAGAAAAACTGATGTTGGATCAGAAGGGAATTTCAAATAAAACCTAGAATCTCCCAATTGTCTAGTTCCTTCCTCCAAATACATGTGGGTAGGCCAAATAACCACATTGCCACCCTTGTTGGCCTCCTTAATTAGAAAGACGTTGTTTTTGAGCGAAAAGAGTGCCTGCTTCTCAGCCCTAAACAGATGGGGCGAAGTACTAACCTGAGGAGACATAAGCAAAATGTCTCGTTTGACCAGTTCGAAAAATATCTTCACTGTGGGTACCAATGAAAAGGAAGGGGCTTTTGTGGACTTATTCCTGTATGGAAAGGGACTTCTGATGGTGGTGGAATGATTTTCTTAAAAAGCTCAAGCAGATCTAGAAAAGCTTGATGTTCCTCCTCTGGAAGTGTTTGCATAATGTCAGGTTTCTTGTACACCTGGAATGTCAAATTTCTGCAGAACATCTGCAAAACAGAAATCTGAGAAGACAAGATATGATCTGAAAGATTAATGACTTGTAACGATAGAAATCTCACTTCTGGACCTTCCATTGTAGGGGATGGCTTATGCCCAGGGGTTACTTGCGCCTAGTCCCGTAAGTCTGTCGAAAGGGCGATGTCCGACTCCTGTACCTGGTTGGCCTCCTTCTTGTTTTTCTTGTGTTTTCCACCCCATCGGGTCCGATGTCTAGCTCGCTTCCAGCTGATGACGAAAAATCACTGGAGCTGGCTTCACCCGACGAGGGATCCATTGTGGCTATAGTTTGGAAATTTTTGTTATTAGCCTTGGTGTAATGGGCGCTACCACTATGCTTCCACCTAAAAACTGTGTGGTGCTCAAAGTCCAGTTTATCTCTCTGAAACTTTTTCGGTTTTCTGGAAGCTACATCCAACTCATATTTATCTAAAACCTTTAACTTTGTCCTGAAACTCATGACCTGTGCTGAGTCAAGTTTACTCAGCTTGGACTCCAGCTCTTTAAGATGGATTTTAGTGATGGAAAAGAGTTTTTTTGTCATGTTCAAGCAGCATATTAATTAATATTTTGGAACATTGTGTGAGCCCTTGCTCCCAAGAATTACCAAAAGAATCGTAGGGTTCCCAAGTGGGAAAAAAAGCCACTTCTAAACCCCGAGGTATAAGTCCTGCCTTGAGGTATTCAAGTCTCATCGTTTTTTCAATTTTTAAAATCTAACGTGTGTCACTTTATGTGGGGAATAACTTTGGAATTCTTCACAAAGGATAATAGAAAACAAATGGATCTTACAAATTATTTTTCAACTTCTCACAATACCCTACATACGATTGTACACTACTCTCTAGGCACATGGCAGTGTTCAGAAGGGAAGGAGCGCCATTTAGCTGTTTGAATGAAGATCTAGCTGGAATAGTTTGCAGACACAATGTATTGGGAGCACTGTTCGTGGTCAACTGATAGCTCAAAAGATCGCCACCATGAACATGCTTGGCACTATCTTCTCTGCTTTCCATATCCCAAGGATTGCCTTGCTCATCTCCCTTTATCACCATTACATGGATCTGGACTTACACTGGGACCCCTAGGCTTGGACCATGGTGTTACCTGCCATTCTGTGGTATTAGATGGTAAGCAGAATAGTCAGGTAGCTGGGTCAGAACCGGAAGGACAGAATCGGAAGACACACGATTAGTCAGTAAACAGGCCACGGTCACACAGTAAACAAATACGCAAGCTGAGCACAGAGGACTGAACCAGAGGAGAACAACGCTGTTTCTGGCAGATTCCGGCCATGTGCTTTGAGCTTTAGTAGGGTGTGGTACTTTCCAATTGGCTGAAGTAGGGAGCAGATTACTCCATCTGGACAGCAGGAACAGATCCCAGATGAGATTGGGCACATCATATACAGAAGCCCTAATATGACTAAATGACAGAAAGCCAGATTAGTCGAAATCCCCGTGAAGTGATTCAGTTTTGTAAATTAATTCACTGAGGGTTAAAATCTATACATATGTGGTCAAAATTGTTGGTACCCCTCTTTTAATGACAAAAAAACCCACTATGGTTACAGAAATAACTTGAATCTGACAAAAATAATAATAAATAAAAAATCTATGACAATGAACAAATGAAAGTCAGACATTGCTTTTCAGCCATGCTTCCACAAAATTAAAAAAAATAAAACTCCTGAAATAGGCCTGGACAGAAATGATAGTACCCCTGAAAATGTGACAAAGGGACATGTTAAATCGCATTGTGTTCACTAACTAGCATCACAGGTGTCTACAATCTTGGAATCAGTGAGTGGCCTGTATATAGGGCTACAGATACTCACTGTGCTGTTTAGTGACATGGTGTGTATCACGCTCAACATGGACCAGAGGAAGCGAAGGAAAGAGTTGTCTCAGGAGATTAGAAAGAAAATTATAGACAAACATGTTAAAGGTAAAAGTTATAAGACCATCTCCAAGCAGCTTGATGTTCCTGTGACTACAGTTGCACATATTATTCAGAAATGTAAGATCCATTGACTGTAGCCAACCTCCCTGGAAGTGACTACAGGAGGAAAATTGATGGCAAATCAAAGAGACGGATAATACGAATGGTAAAAAAAGAGCCCTGAAAAACTTCTAAACTGATTAAAGGTGAACTTCAAGCTCAAGGAACATCAGTGTCCGATTGCACCATCCGTCGTTGTATGACCCAAAGTGGACTTCATGAGAAACAATGGTGTCCTCCTTGGTTGTATAAAAAAAATCATAACAAAGCCAGACTGGAATTTGCCAAACTACATGTTCACAAGCCACATAACTTCTGGGAGAATGTCTTATTGACAGATGAGACAAAAATTGAACTTTTTGGCAAGGCACATCAGCTCTATGTTAACAGACTGGAAAATGAAGCACATCAAGAAAAGAACACTGTCCCTACTGTGAAACATGGAGGAGGCTCTGTTATGTTCTGGGGCTGCTTTGCTGTATCTGGCACAGGGTGTCTAGAATCTGTGCAGGGTACAATGAAATCTCAAGACGATCAAGGGTTTCTAGAGAGAAATGTGCTGCCCAGTGTCAGAAAGCTTGGTGTCAGTCACAGGTCATGGGTCTTGCAACAGGATAATAACCCAAAACACACAGCTAAAAACACCCAAGAATGGCTAAGAGGAAAACATTGGACTATTCTGAAGTGGCCTTCTATGAGCCCTGACATAAATCCTATTGAGCATCTTTGGAAAGAGCTTAAACATGCCGCCTGGAAAAGGCAACCTTCAAACACGAGACAACTGGAGCAGTTTGCTCTTGCGTAGTGGCCAAAATACCTGTCGAGAGGTGCAGAAGTCTCATTGACAGTTACAGGAATCGTTTGCAGTGATTGCCTCAAAATGTTGTGCAACAAAATATTACGTTAAGGGTACCATCATTTCTGTCCAGGCCTAATTCACGAGTTTTATTTTTTTTAAATTCTGTGGAAGCATGGTTGAAAAGCAATGTCTGACTTTAATTTGTTCATTTTCATAGATTTTTTATTTTGTATTACTTTTGTCAGATTCAAGTTATTTCTGTGACCTTTGTGTGGTTTTCTGTCATTAAGCGAGGGATACCAACAGTTTAGACCATGTGTGTAGGAGGAATGAATATTTTGACTCCACAGCCACTTTCTGGAAATTAACACGCAGTGGATGTTGGAGAGTGAAAATTACACATTTGCCATTTTATTACCCAGCACATAGTGCCCAGATTGTGCTTCAGGAGACACACACCGCAAATTAAGTGGATTCTTCTCACTATATAATATTGCTAAATATAGGGATCTTAAAAGTTGTTTGAGCGCACTGCAAGACTCAGAAGTGAGAGAGGATTTTTCTTGATTGGTTTATAGAAACTCTGTTACTTTTCAACAGCCTTTGAGCCACTAATAGTGTGCGAACCTCTGTTTTTCCATTGACAGATGATGGACCTGAGTGGGGACAAAACAGTCATTGTTTTGGTAAATAACACCATGTAACACAATTTTTGTTCCTGGCTTCCAAGTGAAATATTTCAATTGCTTATGTTTAAAGACTATGGAAAAACGACTACATTCAACAGAAACTTTGATTTTATGATCACAACCCAGAAATATTTTGTATTTATTTTGACAAAAAAGGAAACTATTATATTTTATTCGGACTCCCATGACAGCACTACGAGAGAGGGGATCCGCCCTTCAGGAACAGGAAACCTACAGATACAAAAGGGCGGTACCTCTCCCGTGCATCAGTTGGTTTCCTGTTCCTGATGGGACAGGATCCTACAGATGAATCTCGTAGGAATGGATCCCAGGCCGGCCGGTCGAATCAGGTAGCGGGGGGGTCTCCTACCTCGGCCGGTGCGGAAGCCCCTGGAAGACGTCACGGTGGTCCTGGCTGGACTGCACGTCAGTGACGTAGACAGCAGGGAGCAGAGTCCAGAGGATTCCTGATCTCCTTCAGCGCCGGCGTCGGTAAGTACAGCGCTCCTTCGGTCCATGTGGTGGTGCAGCGCGGTGGTGGGGTAGCGGTGCCAGGAGGGGAACGCTATCCGGAGCGCTGCTGCGTGCTCTTCGGCGTCCTGCATCGCTCTCAGCGTTAGCTGGAGCGTTTCCGGGTGCAGTGATGTCGAGGGGGCGGAGTCAGCAGGCGCTTCCGGGTCTCTGGGTGACTGCGCATGCGCAGTTCATCCAAGATGGCGGCGCCCATCGATCCTGAACGCCGGACTCCTCACACACTGCGCTGACCCCCCAGCTGTAGCCTCATCAGCAGGAACCAATGAGAGTGGCGCCAGGCAGCCTGCTGACCGGATCTGAGGGGGATTTAAGCAGGAGCCGGATTTAGAGCTCTGCCTTTGGTCACATCTACATCATGGAGAGTGATGGTGAGCGGCAGCTTCAGCTGCCGGAGGAGGTGCGACAAAAGCCCACGGAGAAGGAGCATGCCAGGAGTGACCAGTCCAGCCGTAAAAGCTCGTCCAAGCAGGGATCTAGAGCATCGACTGGCAAAGAACCCCCTCGTGTTCCGGTACCTTTTTTGGCGTACACTGGTAAGTGATCTACGTGAATGCTCACTCAGTGACGCGGGCCCCTTATACTTTGTCATTCTAGGGAAAGAAAAGTGCAAAGTCGAAACACAATGTGCCCTGTGTGAAGTCCCGTTACCAGATTCTTACACTAAAAAATTATGCGCCTCCTGTATACAACAGACGGTAAGGTCTACAGGAGTGGAGGGGTTGAGTGACATCAGGCTAGATAGATGGTATCACCCTTATTGTCCTCCCCTAGGTAGCGGAAGAATCTGCTTCTACGGCTAATCTGCGTGAGATGATCCGTTCAGAAGTAAGGGAATCCCTGCGGTCTATGTCCCAGACGGGAAGTTCAAGACAGAGAACCTCGGTGATCTCTGATCCGTCAAAGGAAGATAAGGACGAAGGTTCTTATGGCTCAGAGATCTCTTCCTCATCAGAAGAGGAATCTGGCCGATTCTGTCTGCCTCTGGATCGGGTAGATAAATTAGTTAAGTCGGTCAGAGGTACGATGGGCCTAGAAGAACCTAAGACTCAGCTTTCCCGTCAGCAACTTATGTTCAGTGGCTTGGAACACAAGAAGCGTAGATCCTTCCCGGTGAATGATAAAATTCAAGACCTGATTCTCCGGGAATGGAAGAAACCGGAGAAGAAAGGCTCATTACCACCAGCTTTAAAACGCAGATATCCCTTTGAGGATACGACTGTGGATACCTGGGACAAGGCCCCTAAGTTAGATGCCGCGGTAGCAAAGGCATCAAAGAAAGCCGCATTACCTTTCGAGGACATGGGATCCCTTAAAGACCCCCTTGACAGGAAGGCGGATACCTTCCTTAAAGGTACTTGGGAGATGGCAGCCGGATCCTTGAGACCGGCAGTGGCTGCGACTTGTACAGCCAGATCCCTAATGGTCTGGCTGGAACAGTTGGAATCCCAGCTTAAAGAAGGCGCTTCCAGAAGTTCTATTCTAAGTGCGCTTCCAGTGATTCAAGATGCTGCAGCTTTCCTGTCGGACGCGTCGGTTGATTCGGTCAGAATGGCGGCCAGAGCAGCAGGACTCTCCAACGCGGCTCGTAGAGCCCTGTGGTTGAAGTGTTGGTCGGGTGACATTCAATCAAGGTCCAAATTATGCGCTATCCCATGCAAAGGGGAATATCTCTTTGGGCCAACCTTGGATGAGCTGCTTGAAAAGGCTGGAGATGACAAGAAAAAATTCCCTAGTTTGTCATCAGCTTCTTATCGGCGTCCATTCAACAGGAGGAGATTTGGTCGCGGAAGGAAGCGCGCATCCTCACCCTCTAGAGAGAATTTTAGATGGGAGGATAGACGCAGGAGAGGTACGGTTTACATGTTCCGCCGTTCCTCAAAAGAACGTAAGAAACCGGACCAATGACTAGCAATCCCTGTGGGAGGGAGATTGTCAGCCTTCTCTTCCGCATGGATTAACATCACAAATAGTGACTGGGTCCGAGGTATTATTTCAGAAGGTCTGAAATTGGAATTTATTCACTGGCCTCGGGATAAATTTATATTAACCCCCTTACGTTCCTCCACTATTGAACAGACGGCTTTAGAGGCAGAAGTTGTGAGTTTATGCCTCAAAAACGTGCTGATTGAGGTCCCAGAGTCAGAAAGAGGAAGTGGATTCTACTCTCCCCTATTTCTGATTCAAAAACCAGACAGGTCATTTAGGACTATTATTAACCTTAAATCCCTTAATGAATACCTGGTTAAGGCCACATTTAAAATGGAGTCAATCAGCTCTGCAATTAAAATGTTGTTCAAACACTGCTTCATGGTAGTTGTGGACTTAAAGGATGCGTATTATCATGTTCCTATCCATGAAAACTTTCAGAGGTTTCTACGTGTGGCGGTGTCTATGGGGGGTATTGTTCGACATTTTCAATTTAGAGCCCTTCCCTTCGGCCTCTCAACGTCTCCCCGAGTATTCACTAAAGTTGTTGCGGAGATCATGGCGCACTTACGTGAATCTGATATCCTCATAATCCCTTATCTGGATGATTTCCTGATAGTTGGAAACTCAGCAGACCATTGCCTTGCTCAGGTAAAAACAGCTATATCTAAACTAGAACATCTGGGCTGGATCATAAACTATGAAAAATCCCGATTACAACCCCTAAAAACCCAGAGATTCCTAGGGCTGCTGTTAGATTCCGAGTCCCAACAATGCTGTCTTCCACCTGATAAACTGCTCCATATCCAACAACAGGTATTAAAAGCAATCAATAAACCAACCATGACTCTTAGACAGGCTATGTCCTTGTTAGGTTCCCTGACTTCCTGTATTCCCGCCGTCCGTTGGGCCCAGTTCCACTCCAGACCTTTACAGTTGGACGTACTGAATTATGATAGAGTCTTACAGGGTTCCTTGCAGGGTCAAATGACATTGAGTCCAGAGGTTCTGACATCTCTTAGATGGTGGCTAAAGGAAGACAATCTGTCAGCAGGAGTTCCTGGGTGACTCAAGTGACTCGGGTAGTTACGACGGACGCCAGCCCCACGGGGTGGGGGGCACACATGGGTGATGTAGTAGTCCAGGGTTTATGGGATCCCCAAACATCAGCCTCTTCCAATCAGAGGGAGTTAATGGCAATTGAATTCTCAATTAAAGAACTCCTCGTATATCTACAGGGTCACCATGTCAAAATCCTCTCCGACAACCAGGTGGCAGTGGCCTATGTGAATCACCAGGGTGGAACACGCTCCAAGTCCCTGATGGAAGTAGCGGATCGACTGCTCCAGACAGCAGAAAACCATTTTCTATCTTTATCCGCAGTTCACATAAGAGGGAGAGAGAATATAAGAGCAGACTTTCTAAGTCGAAGCACCTTAAAACAAGGAGAATGGTCTCTGAATACAAAAATCTTCAACCGGATTGTCCGCATGTGGGGTCATCCAGAAGTGGACTTATTTGCCACCAAGCACAACAGAAAGACGATAAATTTCTGTTCCTTAAATCCCAGGGAATATCCACTGGCAGTGGATGCCTTCCTGATCAGATGGGATTTCCAATTGGCATATGTGTTCCCCCCGCTCAATCTATTGCCGCTGGTGGTCAGGAAGATAAGGGAGGATCAAGCGAGAGTCATACTGATCGCTCCGTTCTGGCCCAGAAGAGCTTGGTTTTCCTGGCTCAGGACCATGTCTGTGAAAGACCCCTGGGTACTGCCGGACATTCCGGACTTACTTCATCAAGGTCCGATCAACCATCCACAAGTGAAAGGTCTCCATTTGACGGCATGGTTTTTGAGAGGTCATTGTTGAAAAGCAGAGGTTTTTCTCCAAATCTAATTGATACCCTTATGAAGAGTAGGAAAAACATAACAACTAAGATCTACTCTACAACTTGGAGGAAGTTTCTGGCCTCTTCAAATTTTAATATTGAAGAGGGTATACCAATCAACCAGATTCTAGAATTCCTGCAGAGGGGGCTAGAGCTAAATCTATCCACAAGTACTCTAAAAGTACAAGTCTCAGCCCTGGGGGCTCTATTTTCTTGTAACATTGCGGGTAACTACTGGGTATCAAGGTTTATCAAAGCAGCTAGTAGATCCAGACCTATACACAGGAATAGGTCAATGCCTTGGGATCTCAATCTAGTCCTTTCAGCCTTGACTAAGGAACCATTTGAGCCCTTACATTCAGCCTCACTTAAATTACTATCCCTCAAAACAGCGTTTTTGGTGGCAATTACATCTGCTCGTAGGGTAGGAGACATACAGGCTCTTTCTAGGATGTCCCCTTACACAGAATTTCTACAGGACAGAGTAGTCCTCAGACCAGATCCAGCTTATTTACCAAAAGTGGCCTCAGATTTTCACAGATCTCAGGAGATAGTGTTACTGTCATTTCTCCCTAATCCTTCTAATTCCAAAGAGGAGTTACTCCATACATTAGATGTTAGGAGATGTCTATTAGAATATATATCAGTCACTGATGCTTGGAAGAGAGAGGATGCGTTGTTTCTATCCTTCCAAGGTCCCAGGAAAGGTCTTAGAGTATCCAAGTACACGCTAGCGAAGTGGATTAGGGAGGCTATCTCTCTGGCTTATACTGCAGGTGGAGGTCCAGCTCCGCAGAATCTGAGGGCACATTCCACCCGGGCCATGGCTACATCTTGGGCGGAAAGATCTGGAGTATCGATCGACCAGATATGTAAGGCAGCTACGTGGTCATCCCCTTCCACCTTTTTCAAGCACTATAGGTTGGACTTGGCGTTCTCTTCTGATCTCACCTTCGGGTTAAGGGTGCTACAGGCTATAGTCCCTCCCTAAGGTAGTTTTACATCTCTGTAATTCTCTCGTAGTGCTGTCATGGGAGTCCGAATAAAGCATTAAGCTACTTACTGGTAGCGGCATTTTTCGGAGGCCCATGACAGCACCCTTAGTTCCCTCCCTATTCACTGGGGGTTGCACTTCCTATAATGTATATAACGAGATAGATAGATCTCACGTGTGGTATATAGTTCATTATGATGGATTATTTTTGTACATAAACTGTATATAGTGTATATTTGTGTGCTACTAACCGCGGTAGTCCTCTCAGGCTCTGAAATACAACTGATGCAAGGGAGAGGTACCGTCCTTTTGTATCTGTAGGTTTCCTGTTCCTGAAGGGCGGATCCCCTCTCTCGTAGAGCTGTCATGGGCCTCCGAAAAATGCCGCTACCAGTAAGTAGCTTAATGCTTTCGTTCATGCGGTCTGATAAAAAAAACACTTGCATTGTAAATTGACAAAGACAGTCAAAAATCTCTCAAAGGTTCAGAAATGAATGCAGTACAGACCAAAAGTTTGGACACACCTTCTCATTTAAAGATTTTTCTGTATTTTCATGACTGAAAATTGTAAATTCACACTGAAGGCAGGTGGAATTATATGCTTAACGAAAAAGTGTGAAACAACTGAAAATATGTCTTCTATTCTAGGTTCTTCAGAGTAGCCACCTTTTGCTTTGATGACTGCTTTGCACACTTTTGGCATTCTCTTGATGAGCTTCAAGAGGTAGCCACCAGAAATGGTTTTCACTTCACAGGTGTGCCCTCTCAGGTTTAATAAGTGGGATTTATTGCCTTATAAATGGGGTTGAGACCATCAGTTGTGTTGTGCAGAAGTCTGGTGGCTACACAGCTGATAGTCCTACTGAATAGACGGTTAGAATTTGTATTATTGCAAGAAAAAAGCACTTAAGTAAAGAAAAACGAGTGGCCATCATTACTTTAAGAAATGAAGGTCAGTCAGTCCAAAAAATTGGGAAAACTTTGAAAGTGTCCCCACTTTGCAGTTGCAAAAACCATTAAGCGCTACAAAGAAACTGGCTCACATAAGGACCACCCCAGGAAAGGAAGACCAAGAGTCACCTCTGCTTCTGAGGATAAGTTTATCCGAGTCACCAGCCTCAGAAATCGCAGGTTAACAGCAGCTCAGATTAGAGACCAGGTCAATGCCACACAGAGTTCTAGCAGCAGACACATCTCTACAACAACTGTTATAAGAGGAGACTTTGTGCAGCAGGCCTTCATGGTAAAATAGCTACTAGGAAAATACTGCTAAGGACAGGCAACAAGCAGAAGAGACTTGCTTGGGCTAAAGAACACAAGGAATGGACATTAGACCAGTGCAAATCTGTGCTTTGGTCTGATGAGTCCAAATTTGAGATCTTTGGTTCCAACCACTGTGTCTTTGTGCGACGCAAAAAAGGTGAACGGATGGACTCTACATGCCTTGTTCCCACCGTGAAGCATGGAGGAGGAGGTGTGATGGCGTGGGGGTGCTTTGCTGGTCACACTGTTGGGGATTTATTCAAAATTGAAGGCATACTGAACCTGCATGGCTACTACAGCATCTTGCAGCGGCATGCTATTCCATCCGGTTTGTGTTTAGTTGGACCATAATTTATTTTTTAACAGGACAATGACCCCAAACACACCTCCAGGCTGTGTAAGGGCTATTTGACCAAGAAGGAGAGTGATGGGGTGCTCCGCCAGATGACCTGGCCTCCACAGTCACCAGACCTGAACCCAATCGAGATGGTTTGGGGTGAGCTGGACCGCAGAGTGAAGGCAAAAGGGCCAACAAGTGCGAAGCATCTCTGGGAACTCCTTCAAGATTGTTGGAAGACCATTTCCAGTGACTACCTCTTGAAGCTCATCAAGAGAATTCCAAGAGTGTGCAAAGAAGTCATAAAAGCAAAAGGTGGCTACTTTGAAGAACCTAGAATGACATAATTTTAGTTGTTTCACACTTTTTTGTTTAGAATATAATTCCACATGTGTTAATTCATAGTTTTGTTTCCTTCAGTGTGAATTTACAATTTTCATAGTCCTAAAAATACAAAAAAATCTTTAACCCCTTCCCGACCCATGACGCCATGTAGGCGTCATGAAAGTCAGTGCCAATCCGACCCATGACGCCTATGTGGCGTCATGGAAAGATCGCGTCCCTGCAGATCGGATGAAATGGTTAACTCCAATTTCACCCGATCTGCAGGGACAGGGGGAGTGGTAGTTTAGCCCAAGGGGGGTGGCTTCACCCCCCCCCCCCCCCGTGGCTACGATCGCTCTGATTGGCTGTTGAAAGTGAAACTGCCAATCAGAGCGATTTGTAATATTTCACCTATTAAAACTGGTGAAATATTACAATCCAGCCATGGCCGATGCTGCAATATCATTGGCCATGGCTGGAAACACTAATGTGCCCCCACCCCACCGATCGCCCCCCCAAGCCACCGATCTGTCCAGTACACTGCTCCGGCTCCCCTCCGTCCTGTGCTCCGCTCCCCCCGTGCTCTTGTCCGCTCCCCCCGTGCTCCAATCACCCCTCCTGTACTCAGATCCACCCCCCGTGCGACGTTCCACCCCCCGTGCTCCGTTCAACCCGCCCCCCCGTGCTCCGTTCCACCCACCCCCCCATGCTCCGTTCCAACCCCCCCGCGCTCCGATCCACCCCCCCATGCTCCGATTTCCCCCCCCCCCCCTGTGCTCCCCCCCCCCCCCCACCCCATCATACTTAGCGATCCTGCCGGGGTCCGTCCGTCTTCTCCCTGAGCGCCGCCATCTTCCAAAATGGCGGGCGCATGCGCAGTGCGACCGCCGAATCTGCCGACCGGCAGATTCGTTCCAAAGTGCATTTTGATCACTGAGGTAGATTATATCACAGTGATCAAAATAAAAAAAATAATAAATGACCCCCCTCCCCCCCCCCCCCTTTGTCACCCCCATAGGTAGGGACAATAAAAAAATAAATAATTTTTTTTTTTTTTCCACTAATGTTAGAATAGGGTTAGGAGTAGGGTTAGGGGTAGGGTTAGGGTTTCGGTATGTGCACACGTATTCTGGTCCTCTGCGGATTTTTCCGCTGCAAATTTGATAAATCCACAGTGATAAACCACTGCGGATTTATGGCGGATTTACTGCGTTTTTTCTGCGCATTTCACTGCGGTTTTAGAGCTGCGATTTTCTATTGGAGCAGTTGTAAAACCGCTGCGGAATCCGCAGAAAGAAGTGACATGCTGCGGAATGTAAACCACTGCGTTTCCGTGCAGTTTTTCTGCAGCATGTGTACAGCGATTTTTGTTTCCCATAGGTTTACTTTGAACTGTAAACTCATGGGAAACTGCTGCGGATCCGCAGCGTTTTCCGCAGCGTGTGCAGATACCTTTAGAATTAGGCTATGTGCACACGGTGCGGATTTGGCTGCGGATCTGCAGCGGATTGGCCGCTGCGGATTCGCAGCAGTATTCCATCAGGTTTACAGTTCCATGTAAACCTATGGAAAACCAAATCCGCTGTGCCCATGGTGCGGAAAATACCACGCGGAAACGCAGCGTTGTATTTTCCGCAGCATGTCAATTCTTTGTGCGGATTCTGCAGCGTTTTACACCTGTTCCTCAATAGGAATCCGCAGGTGAAATCCGCACAAAAAACACTGGAAATCCGCGGAAAATCCGCAGGTAAAACGCAGTGCCTTTTACCCGCGGATTTTTCAAAAATGATGCTGAAAAATCTCACACGAATCCGCAATGTGGGCACATAGCCTTAGGGTTAGGGTTGGAATTAGGGTTGTGGTTAGGGTTAGGGGTGTGTTGGGGTTAGGGTTGGAATTAGGGTTATGGCTACAGTTGGGATTAGAGTTAGGGATGTGGGGGGGTTAGTGTTGGAGGTAGAATTGAGGGGTTAGCACTGTTTAGGCACATCAGGGGTCTCCAAACGCAACATGGCGCCACCATTGATTCCAGCCAATCTTGTATTCAAAAAGTCAAATGGTGCTCCCTCACTTCCAAACCCCGACGTGTGCCCAAACAGTGGTTTACCCCCACATATGGGGTACCAGCATACTCAGGATAAACTGCGCAACAATTACTGGGGTCCAAATTCTCCTGTTACCCTTGTGAAAATAAAAAAATGCTTGCTAAAACATCATTTTTGAGGAAAGAAAAATGATTTTTTATTTTCACGGCTCTGCGTTGTAAACGTCTGTGAAGAACTTGGGGGTTCAAAGTGCTCACCACATATCTAGATAAGTTCCTTGGGGGGTCTAGTTTCTAAAATGGGGTCACTTGTGGGGGGTTTCTACTGTTTAGCCACACCAGGGGCTCTGCAAACGCAACGTGACGCCCGCAGACCATTCCATCAAAGTCTGCATTTCAAAACGTCACTACTTCAATTCCGAGCCCCGGCATGTGCCCAAACAGTAGTTTACCCCCACATATGGGGTATCACCGTACTCAGGAGAAACTGGACAACGAATATTGGGGTCAAATTTCTCCTGTTACCCTTGGGAAAATAAAAAATTGCAGGCTTAAAGATCATTTTTGAGAAAATAATTTTTTTTTTTATTTTCCCGGCTCTGCATTATAAACTTCTGTGAAGCACTTGGGGGTTCAAAGTGCTCACCACACATCTAGATAAGTTCCTTTCGGGGTCTAGTTTCCAAAATGGGGTCACTTGTGGGGGGTTTCTACTATTTAGCCACATCAGGGGCTCTGAAAACGCAACGTGACGCCCACAGAACATTCCATCAAAGTCTGCATTTCAAAACGTCACTACTTCACTTCCGAGCCCCGGCATGTGCCCAAACAGTGGTTTACCCCCACATATGGGGTATCAGCGTACTCAGGAGAAACTGGACAACAACTTTTGGGGTCAAATTTCTCCTGTTACCCTTGGGAAAATAAAAAATTGCAGGCTAAAAGATCATTTTTGAGAAAATAATTTTTTTTTTTTTTTTCATGGCTCTGCGTTATAAACTTCTGTGAAGCACTTGGGGGTTTAAAGTCCTCACCACACATCTAGATTAGTTCCTTTGGTGGTCTAGTTTCCAAAATGGGGTCATTTGTGGGGGATCTCCAATGTTTAGGCACACAGGGGCTCTCCAAACGTGACATGGTGTCCGCTAATGATTGGAGCTAATTTTCCATTTAAAAAGCCAAATGGCGTGCCTTCCCTTCCGAGCCCTGCCGTGTGCCCAAACAGTGGTTTACCCCCACTTATGGGGTATCAGCGTACTCAGGACAAACTGGACAACAACATTTGGTGTCCAATTTCTCCTATTACCCTTGGCAAAATAGGAAATTCAAGGCTAAAAAATCATTTTTGAGGAAAGAAAAATTATTTTTTATTTTCATGGCTCTGCGTTATAAACTTCTGTGAAGCACCTGGGGGTTTAAAGTGCTCAATATGCATCTAGATAAGTTCCTTGGGGGGTCTAGTTTCCAAAATGGGGTCACTTGTGGGGAAGCTACAATGTTTAGGCATACAGGGGCTCTCCAAACGCGACATGGTGTCCGCTAACAATTTGAGCTAATTTTCCATTCAAAAAGTCAAATGGCGCGCCTTCCCTTCCGAGCCCTGCCGTGTGCCCAAACAGTGGTTTACCCCCACATATGAGGTATCGGCGTACTCGGGAGAAATTGCCCAACAAATTTTAGGATCCATTTTATCCTGTTGCCCATGTGAAAATGAAAAAATTGAGGCTAAAAGAATTTTTTTGTGAAAAGAAAGTACTTTTTCATTTTTACGGATCAATTTGTGAAGCACCTGGGGGGTCAGAGTGCTCACTATGCATCTAGATAAGTTCCTTGGGGCGTCTAGTTTCCAAAATGGGGTCACTTGTGGGGGAGCTCCAATTTTTAGGCACGCGGGGGATCTCCAAACGTGACATGGTGTCCGCTAAAGAGTGGAGCCAATTTTTCAATCAAAAAGTCAAATGTTGCTCCTTCCCTTCCAAGCCCTGCCGTGCGCCCAAACAGTGGTTTACCCCCACATATGAGGTATCAGCGTACTCAGGACAAATTGGACAACAACTTTCGTGGTTCAGTTTCTCCTTTTACCATTGGGAAAATAAAAAAATTGTTGCTAAAAGATAATTTTTGTGACTAAAAAGTTAAATGTTCATTTTTTCCTTCCATGTTGCTTCTGCTGCTGTGAAGTACCTGAAGGGTTAATAAACTTCTTGAATGTGGTTTTGTGCACCTTGAGGGGTGCAGTTTTTAGAATGGTGTCACTTTTGGGTATTTTCAGCCATATAGACCCCTCAAACTGACTTCAAATGTGAGGTGGTCCCTAAAAAAAATGGTTTTGTAAATTTCGTTGTAAAAATGAGAAATCGCTGGTCAAATTTTAACCCTTATAACTTCCTAGCAAAAAAAAATTTTGTTTCCAAAATTGTGCTGATGTAAAGTATACATGTGGGAAATGTTATTTATTAACTATTTTGTGTCACATAACTCTCTGGTTTAACAGAATAAAAATTCAAAATGTGAAAATTGCGAAATTTTCGCCAGATTTCCGTTTTTATCACAAATAAACGCAGAATTTATTGACCTAAATTTACCACTAACATGAAGCCCAATATGTCACGAAAAAACAATCTCAGAACCGCTAGGATCCGTTGAAGCGTTCCTGAGTTATTACCTCATAAAGGGACACTGGTCAGAATTGCAAAAAACGGCAAGGTCTTTAAGGTCAAAATAGGCTGGGTCATGAAGGGGTTAAGAGAGGTGTGTCCAAACTTTTGGTCTGTACTGTAGGTGTTCTAGATTTGCAAGTATACTGCAAATCACTTTCCTGAACAAGCCCCCAAATGTCGTTCCCCGTCATGTTTTCGTTATACTGTCCTTGGTAATGAAGTTTAAAGTTCAATATATCTTGATGAAAGCGCTCGCCTTGCTCCTCAGAGTTCTCTTGTTCTCCTTGAACTTGTCAATATGAGCATCAAGGATATGCACTTGGAGAGACATTCTGCATCCCATTATGGCGTAATTCTTTGAGCGTCTGAACCAACTGCACATAGTTTTCAGCCTTGTGATTTCCCGGAAGCCATGATCCACTGTAATGAAACTGTTCCAAGCCATTTTCTCCATCCTGTTCAGCAGCTTGCCGAACTCGTCACATTCTATGATCTTCTTGATTTGCTGTTCGATGAAGATAACAGCCTTGACCTTTGCCTCCGACAGCTTTGGAAAGAGATATTAGAGGTACGTGAAAGATTCTGACTCCTTGTCAAGAGCCATGACAAATTGCTTTATGAGGCCTATCTTGATATGCAATGGTGGCATCAGCACCTTCAGAAGTTCTATCAGCGGCTCCCACTTGACGTTGCTCTTCCCCACAGAGAACACGGTCTGCTGTGGCCAGTCCTTTCTGTGATAATGTGCCTTAGTGTCACGGCTGTCCCAGAGACAAAGGAAATTTTGTGAAACCGCCTTGAAGGCCCATCAGGAATGACATCATTTTGAAGTCTCCGATGACCTCCCATCCATAGTCGTCATACTTCAAAGCTCTCCGCAACATCTTGACACTCGTGTAGTCTTTTTTTAGATAAAACGAGTGAGCCATAGAGAGAGAAAGGTAGTTGTTTCCGTTGTGAAGCAGCACTGCTTTGAGGCTGCGGTTTGAACGGTCTATGAATAGGTGCCAGTCACTCAGGTTACAGGTGACACCTACAGCCTCAAAAAGACCGGCCACATGGTTGCAGAAGCACAACCCATCTTCTCAACAGAAGAAGTTGGAAAATGTTTGACGCTTTCTTTGATCTGTGGCTTGCACGCTTTCATCCAACAAGTTCCACTGCTTGAGCCTGGATGTCAGAAGCTCAGCATTGGACTTGGTAAGACGAAGGTCTCTGATTAGATTGTTGACATCTTTCTAGTTAGGAAAGTATGGCCTTCTCTCCTCAACCGCATCTGAGAAAACGTAATCTTGATCTCCAATACCTTCCTCACTGTCCGACTTGCTGCTTTTTCCTGAAGATGGTTGATCCCTCTTTGGGGGAGTTGGAACAGTTATCTCGTGGCAGTGTGGTACTGGGGCAATGGAAGAAGGAATGTCTGGATAAAAAAATTTGAGGTGCATTCTTGCCTGTGCGCCATTTGGCAGGATCCACCATGCAGAAGTAGCAATTGCTTGAGTGGTCGGTTGGTTGCCGCCAAATTTGCGGCTTAGCAAACTTCGTGGCTCTCTTTTCTCCCCTGTACCAACCTGTAACATAGCAGATATAATTAATCATATAAATTTAAAGCATTAAATTTTACACATTACTTAATACATATTTTACTATAGTGCAGGGGTGTCAAACTGCATTCCTCAAGGGCTGCAAACAGGTCATGTTTTCAGGATTTCCTTGTACTGCACAGGTGATAATTTAATCACCTACACACATAATGATTGCAGCACCTTGTGCAATGCTAAGGAAATCTTGAAAACGCGCATGGTTTGCGGCCCTCGAGGAATGCAGTTTGACACCCCTGCTATAGTGCATTGATATATGTGAAAATGTTGTCAATTGCAACTCCTTAAACTGTACTAGATCTAAATCATTGAAATTCTACAAAAATAAAGCACTGCCATCCAAATGAGCAGCAATTGTTCACCTTACCTTAAAGAGTTTTCTTCCAATATTCGCATGTGAAATGAGGTACCCAGGACTTGTCTTGATGCCCTACAGGCATGGTGAAATATGCCTTGTAGGCCTCGCATATCATACAACATGCTTTCATGGAATACTTTCTCACTCTTGTCTTCATAAATTGTCCACACACGTAGCAAAATGCATCTGCTGGGTGCAATCAACCTCTTGATTACATCTAAAAAAAGAAAGCTCTTTAGCTACAATTCGTTATTCTCTTACTCAGCAATAACATAAACTGAAATGTTGGTTCGAGTCACCTGTGCTTTTATACTTGTATGACTACTATTGAACAGTCAGAGAATGTTCTAGAAAATTCTAAAAGTTTGTAGAAAATAATAATTGTTTTTTTTTTTATCTTAGATGACTGTACCAGGAGATCAGAGGGACAGTTGACATCTTCAATTTTTAAATCTGATGGTCTTGAGATCTTACAAGATACAACTGAAGTGAATGCCATTACTCCAGATATATTATCATCCATTCACCGCAAAGATCTGTCATCTGATCCTATGAAACAGGTCCCATCTACTGATTCATTACTGACTACTAAGGAAAATCAAAGTCACAACATAAGCATTAAAAGACAAACTACTCCTAAAGCAAAGAAGTCATTTTCCTGTTCAGAATGTGGGAAATGTTTTACCGTCAAAGAGAATCTTGTTAGACACCAAAGAACCCACACAGGGGAGAAGCCTTTTTCCTGTTCAGAATGTGGGAAATGTTTTACCGTCAAAGAGAATCTTGTTAGACACCAAAGAACCCACTCAGGGGAGAAGCCTTTTTCATGTTCAGAATGTGGAAAATGTTTTAACCAGAAATCAGATTTGGTTAATCACCATAGAACTCACACAGGGGAGAAGCCTTTTTCCTGTTCAGCATGTGGGAAATGTTTTAACCAGAAATCAGCTTTGATTAATCACCATGGAACTCACACAGGGAAGAAGCCTTTTTCCTGTTCAGAATGTGGGAAATGTTTTACCCTCAAGCAAAATCTTGTTAGACACCAAAGAACCCACACAGAGGAGAAGCCTTTTTCCTGTTCAGAATGTGGGAAATGTTTTGCACATAAATTACTGCTTGTTAAACACCATAGAACTCACACAGGGGAGAAGCCTTTTTCATGTTCAGAATGTGGACATTTTTTTAACCAGAAATCAGATTTGGTTACTCACCAGAGAACTCACACAGGGGAGAAGCCTTTTTCCTGTTCAGAATGTGGGAAATGTTATGCACATAAATCACTGCTTGTTACACACCATAGAACTCACACAGGGGAGAAGCCTTTTTCCTGTTCAGAATGTGGGAAATGTTTTACCGTCAAAGATAATCTTGTTAGACACCAAAGAACCCACTCAGGAGAGAAGCCTTTTTCATGTTCAGAATGTGGGAAATGTTTTACCCAGAAAACAGCTTTGGTTTATCACCATAGGACTCACACAGGAGATAAGCCTTTTTCCTGTTCAGAATGTGGGAAATGTTTTACCGTCAAAGAGAATCTTGTTAGACACCAAAGAACCCACTCAGGGGAGAAGCCTTTTTCATGTTCAGAATGTGGGAAATGTTTTACCCAGAAAACAGATTTGGTTAATCACCATAGAACTCACACAGGAGAGAAGCCTTTTTCCTGTTCAGAATGTGGGAAATGTTTTAACCAAAAAACAGATTTGGTTAATCACCATAGAACTCACACAGGAGAGAAGCCTTTTTCCTGTTCAGAATGTGGGAAATGTTTTACCGTCAAAGATAATCTTGTTAGACACCAAAGAACCCACTCAGGGGAGAAGCCTTTTTCATGTTCAGAATGTGGGAAATGTTTTACCCAGAAAGCAGATTTGGTTAATCACCATAGAACTCACACAGGGGAGAAGCCGTTTTCCTGTTCAGAATGTGGGAAATGTTTTAAATGGAAAGCGCTTCTTGTTAGACATCAGTGCAGTCACACAGATTAGAAGCTTTTTTCATTTTGTTAATGTGGGAAATATTTTACTTGGAAATCATCTGTTAATAAACCATTAGAGACGTCACATAGGGGAGAAGCCTTTTTTATGTTCATAATGTTGGAATAGTTTTAACCAAAATTGAATCTTCTTAAATGGGTTGTCTCTTATCATTCCTCATGTTTGCTGACAAAAGGATAGAACTAAACTTTTTTAATTCCAAATTAAAACCATACCCATAATTCACCCCCTGAAGGTTAGTCACAGGGCCGGCTCCAGGTTTTTAAGGGCCCCAGGCGAAAGAGTCTCACTGGGCCCCCCCTTTAACACAGCCCGAGCAGGATATAACACAGCCCGCATAGGATATAACACAGCCCGCGCAGGATATAACACAGCCCGCGCAGGATATAACACAGCCCGCGCAGGATATAACACAGCCCGCGCAGGATATAACACAGCCTGCGCAGGATATAACACAGCCCGCGCAGGATATAACACAGCCCGCATAGGATATAACACAGCCCGCGCAGGATATAGCACAGCCCGCGCAAGATATAACACAGCCCGCGCAAGATATAACACAGCCCGCGCAGGATATAACACAGCCCGCTCAGGATATAACACAGCCCGCGCAGGATATAACACAGCCCGCGCAGGATATTACACAGCCCGCGCAGGATATTACACAGCCCGCGCAGGATATAACAAAGAAACACAGCCCACGTAGTATACAGCACAGCGCACGTAGTATAGCACAGCCCCGTGATAAGGTTCACAAACTCTGAATGAAGCAATACAGCTTGGCAGGATGCACGCAGCAGACGCAGGCAGTCAGCAGGCTGCATCCCATTCCCCCCGGCCCCGCAATGCGCAGCGTTGGGACCGTCATCGAAGATGAGTCACTCACTCACTGCTTCACTCGGTGCCGTCCGTCGCCCTCGTTGTGGACACAGAGAGAGGGTGCACCGTGCACCTGACTGCAGCTGCTGGCTGCTGCTCTTCTTCTCCTGCTTGGCACTGCCGCTGCTGGACCTGTGGCTGGTGGACTTGGAATGGAACTAAACGAACGCAGGAAGATCTGCTGTGACTGTGTGAGGAGCTCTTCTTGCCGGCTCTTAGGATGACGAGGGCGGCGACCGGAAGTGACAGGACTGATGACCTGGCGTCGCCCAGAAGTGACCCTCTGTATTGTATATCCATGGTGACGGGCCGGCGGAGGTGACTGGTGAGTATTGGAGGCAGCTGCGCAGCGCCAGGCGCCAGCGAAACCACAGTCGGAGCTCTGTGCTGTCTGCTGCCGAGGCGCTGCCGCCCGCCTGGCGCCAGCATGAGGGATTTGATTGACTGAGTCTGAGTCAGTCACACACAGCAGGGTCCAGGATGTAGTTACACTACCATAAATGGGCCCCCTGTCTCGCCAGGGCCCCGGCATTTGCCCGGGTGCGCCGGGTGCTGACGCCGGCCCTGGTTAGTCAGTAGGTGACTAATAGAAAAAACATGTACCCCACAGTTCAGTATATAGGGTGAGGTGACATATACACGCTCACTCTCCAAGCCTCTCATTTCTACGGGTTTCATCGTCCTCACCAAAGGTGACTCATCACGAGACTATTTAATACTGACCTATATTCAAGCGAGAATAGACGAAACTAAAATCATGTATCATGTTATCCGAAACAGTCAGAAATCCAGCCAAATATTGGCAGATCCCAGACCTCAATCTATATACTTCGTAAGTTTATAAGCCACTCCAGTGTCAGGAATAGATAGTATGTGACAATACAGTATAATTCTTGTGTTTTCCTCCTATAGGGACTGCCCTAGTTTGGTGTTGTAACAGCTGTTAATTAGTAGTGCAGACAAATTGTCCTAGACTAAACTCCGTTTTCAGACGGCCCAATATGTACCACTCAGGGAAAACTTACCTGCTCCAAAGATCAATAGCAGCTTCTAAGGCCGGCATCACACTTGCGAGTTTTACGGACGTAAGAGCGCAGAAACTACGTCCGTAAAACTCGCAAAACATACGGCACAATTATTCTCTATGCCCCTGCTCCTATCTGCCGTATTTTTCTGATCACTATTATACGGTCTTCTACGGCCGTAGAAAATCGCAGCATGCTGCTTTTGTCACCGTATTGCGCAAATAAAACGTCAATGAAAGTCTATGGAAGCCCCAAAAATACGGATCACACACGGACCAGCAGTGTGACTTGCGAGAAATACGCAGCGCTGTTAGCGAGAAAAACCGGTAACTCATTGCGGTGTACAGTAAAATCACACTGACAGCTTCCAGTAGAATAGGTAGAATAAATGTGTACACATATATATATATATATATATATATATATATATATATATATATATATATATTAATATTTCTTCCAGCGCTAGACAGCTTTAAAGCCGGTAATTCAATTACCGGCTTTTGCTCTCTCCTTCCTAAACCCGACATGATTTGAGACATGGTTTACATACAGTAAACCATGTCTTCTCCCCCTTTTTTTTGCATATTCCACACTAATGTTAGTAGTGTGTATAGGCAAAATTTGGCCGTTCTATCTACTAAATTAAAGGGTTAAATGGCGGAAAAAATTGGCGTGGGCTCCCGCACAATTTTCTCCGCCAGAGTAGTAAAGCCAGTGACTGAGGGCAGATATTAATAGCCTGGAGAGGGTCCACGGTTATTGGCCCCCCCCCCGGCTAAAAACACCTGCCCCCAGCCACCCCAGAAAAGGCACATCTGGAAGATGCGCCTATTCTGGCACTTGGCCACTCTCTTCCCATTTACGTGTAGGTGTGGGATATGGGGTAATGAAGGGTTAATGCCACCTTGCTATTGTAAGGTGACATTAAGCCAAATTAATAATGGAGAGGCGTCAATTATGACACCTATCCATTATTAATTCAATACTAGGAAAGGGCTAAAAAAATACACAAACACATTATTAAAAATTATTTTAATGAAATAAAAACAAAGGTTGTTGTAATATTTTATTGAACGCCCATTCCAATCACTGAAGACCCTCGTTCTGTAACAAAAAAAAAAAAAACAACAATATCCATACCTTCCGAAGATCTGTGAAGTCCAACAATGTAAATCCATCTGAAGGGGTTAAAATATTTTGCTGCCTCGAGCTGTGCTAATGCATTGATGCTCGTGGCTGCAAAACCCCAGGGAATGAAGGTAAAGTAGGTCATTGACCTATATTTACCTGCATTTGCGGTGAGGCGCCCTCTGCTGGCTGTTCCTAGATCGTGGGAACTTTCCTAGAAAGCTCCCTGGCTCGTGTTCATATGAGGACAACCAGCAGAGGGCGCCTTTTATGAACTCGAGCCAGGGAGCTTTCTAGGAAAGTTCCCACGATCTAGGAACAGCCAGCAGAGGGCGCCTCACCGCAAATGCAGGTAAATATAGGTCAATGACCTACTTTACCTTCATTCCCTGGGGTTTTGCAGCCACGAGCATCAATGCATTAGCACAGCTCGTGGCTGCAAAATATTTTAACCCCTTCAGATGGATTTACATCGTTGGACTTTACAGATCTGCGGAAGGTATGTATATTGTTGTTTGTTTGTTTTTTTGTTACAGAACGAGGGTCTTCAGTGATTGGAATGGACGTTCAATAAAATATTACAACAACCTTTGTTTTTATTTCATTAAAATAATTTTTAATAATGTGTTTGTGTATTTTTTTAACCCTTTCCTAGTATTGAATTAATAATGGATAGGTGTCATAATTGACGCCTCTCCATTATTAATTTGGCTTAATGTCACCTTACAATAGCAAGGTGGCATTAACCCTTCATTACCCCATATCCCACCGCAACACGTAAATGGGAAGAGAGTGGCCAAGTGCCAGAATAGGCGCATCTTCCAGATGTGCCTTTTCTGGGGTGGCTGGGGGCAGGTGTTTTTAGCCGGGGGGGGCCAATAACCATGGACCCTCTCCAGGCTATTAATATCTGCCCTCAGTCACTGGCTTTACTACTCTGGCGGAGAAAATTGTGCGGGAGCCCACGCCAATTTATTCCGCCATTTAACCCCTTAATTTACTAGCTAGAACGGCCAAATTTTGCATAGACACACTACTAAAATTAGTAGTGTGGAATATGCAAAAAAAATGGTGATATGAGATGGTTTACTGTATGTAACCATGTCTCACATCATGTCGGGTTTAGGAAGGAGAGAGCAAAAGCCGGTAATTGAATTACCGGCTTTCTGCTTTATCGCGCTGGATGAAATATTCATATAAGTACATATATGTGTCTACTGATATATATATATATATATGTTTTGGTTTTTTTTTGTTTTTTTTACACATGGATCCCTTGTATAGCCGTATGTCGGTTTTGCAAGCCTGCGATAAAAACACGCAGTACGGATGACATACGGATTACATACGGAGGATGCCATGCACAAAAAACGCTGAAACACCCTGCCTACGGAGGAGCTACGGACCACTATTTTCGGGACTTTTCAGTGTATTACGGCCGTAATATACGGACTGTATTTTCATACGCTGTGTGTGACGCCGGCCTAACTAATGGCTATGCTGCGGTCTGTTAAGGAATTAGTGCAATATCATTATAAAGACTAGAGATGTGTGCAATCATAATGTCTGGAAGATCTGTGCCATTATTTAGTATGAATATGGAGATTATCTCTGAAAGTTAAGTGTTCCCTGAGCGGTATATGCTGTATTTTCACATACTATCTATTCCTGACACTGGAGTGGCGTATAAACTTACGAAGTATATAGTTTGAGGTCTGCCAATATGTGGCTAGTTTTCTGACTGTTTCGGATAACATGATACATGATTTTAGGTTTTTTTTTGTTTAGTCGCGCTTGAATATAGGTGAATATTAAATAGTCTCCCGATGAATGAATCCAATGAATATTCATTTCTCTTAAGTAGCGGCACTCGTGACCGCCTGCAGCAGCAGGAAGGCTCCGGCGGACACTGCGCACTACTGAAGAGCAATGAATACTAACCGCTCTCTGTGTGCACAGTCCCAGCGAGTACTCCGGCAGCTGTACTCTGCTTGTGATGTCCCTGCCATGTGCTGCTTACGAGCATAAAGCAGTTGCTCGCATCGTAGCATGACGCTGTGAGGGAGCGCCGGGTAGGTAAGTGTAATGTTTTGGTTTTTTTTATGTTTTCTGATGGGGCCATGCAGACCAGGGTGGGGGCCAATCATATCAGAATAGGGATGGGGCCCTGCATACTACGACGAGATGGGGGCCCTGCATACCAGGATAGGGATGGGGCCATGCATACTAGTATAGGGATGAGGAGACTGTGTATCAGGATAGGGATGAGAGATCCATCCACACCCCGGTAGGGATGAGGGGACCATGTGTATCAGGATGTGTCATGGCGGACGCTATTCACACTAGGGCATCCAACAGACAACGCTAATTCCACATTTGTCCACTATACGCTCAGTGGTGTGTTGTGAATTCTGTTGTCGAACTCCCTCCTGTGGTCGTGAATGGTACTTCGGAGAGTTATGAGTGAAGCTGCTGCTTCTGAGGTTCCTTACACAGGTGACGTGGTTTATCCTTTGGTTGGCTGCTCTATTCAACTCCCCTCAGATCGTTACTCCATGCCAGCTGTCAATGTTTTTGCATTGGTTCAGTTCGCTCCTGGATCTCTCTGGTGACCTGCCTTCTCCTGCAGAAGCTAAGTTCCTGATAGTCATTATTTGTTCACTGTTTTCTTGTCCAGCTGGTTATCATGATTTTGTCTTGCTAGCTGGAAGCTCTGGGATGCAGAGTGGCCCTCCGCACCGTGAGTCGGTGCGGAGGTCTTTTTGTACTCTCTGCGTGGTCTTTTGTAGGTTTTTGTGCTGATCGCAAAGTTACCTTTCCTATCCTCTGTCTATTTAGTAAGTCTGGCCTCCCTGTGCTGAAACCTGTTTCATTTCTGCGTTTGTGACTTTCATCTTTACTCACAGTCAATATATGTAGGGGGCTGCCTTTTCCTTTGGGGAATTTCTCTGAGGCAAGGTAGGCTTTATTTTCTTTCTCTAGGGCTAGCTAACTCTTAGGCTGTGATGAGGCGCCTAGGTAGTGTCAGGAGCGCTCCACGGCTATTTCTAGTGTGTGTGATAGGATTAGGGATTGCGGTCAGCAGAGCTCCCACATCCCAGAGCTCGTCCTGTATGAGGTTTAACTATCAGGTCATTCCGGGTGCTCCTAACCACCAGGTCATAACAGTGGTGCCGGCTAGACTTGATCCAGGTTGCCCGGGGTTAATCTAGCTGGTACTCGGGTTGGAGGCTGGGTCACGCCCACGGCCTTTAAATGGTATTGCTGGACTTTGGGCGTTGCCGATTATAGCTTGTGCCTCATGCCTAGTGATTCCGGTCTGGAGTGGTGGTCTTGGAGAAGAAATATCTTATCTGGTGGTGTATTATCGTTTTGTTATATTTCTCTTTCCTATATTTGTATTTGTTTTGCCCTGTAAACATTGTGTTTTCTCTAGTAGCCTTCCACGACAGCCACCAGGAGGTTGTCTCCATACCCTAATGGGGGACAGGAAGCACAAGAGGTTAAAAACCCCTCCCACCTCCTATTAACCAGTGTCTTTCCTGTCCCCCATGGGGCATGGAGAGGTTACTGGTGCGCTGCAGCGGCGGCTCTAGCATTCTTTTGCCGGGCACTAATGGTCGGGCCCCCCGCGGCTTCCTCCTGCGCTGTTTCTCCCGTCTCCTTTGGATTCTGGGACCGCGTTCCCGGTCCTCATGTGTCCTCTTGCGGGGACAAAGCTGGCCGGTGAGCCCACCCGGAGGCCTCCCTGAGCTCTCCGGTGTCTCTCCCTCCAGCGCATGCTGTTCGGCGACCAGGAAGTCAGGTGACTCCACTTCCGGGTCGGCGCTCCTGTACAGGAGCGACACAGTCCAGTGTTATGGATCACCGAACGGCGTGCGAGGCACGCTGCATCCTCGCATGCCTGCCTGGGACTTCGGAGGGGGAGGGGCGGCTAATTGCCACGCGCTGGTGCAGGCTTATTTTCTATATAAGCTGTGAAGACGTCTCAGGTAAGCCTGCTTAAGCATGGATTGGTCTTGCCCTGCAGCTGCAGAGCCCAGCGCTCCTCAAGCCCAAGTAAGTGTGGCAGAGGGGGTCCCATTTAAAGGTACACTTAAATATACCTTCTTACACGGCTTCCTCATTACAGGGAGTCAAGCCTGTCCCTAAAAACATTACCAAACGCAAATGTGCTACCTGTAATGTGAAAATGCCGCTAGATTGGGAGAAAAAGTTGTGCCAACCTTGTAGGGATAAAATCGTCCGAGCGGAACACCCTTCATTGATGAAATTCGCTCCTTGGTTAGGCAGGAGGTTCAAACCTCTTTGGCCACACTTGCCCCACCTCCACCGCCACCACCGTCCTCACCTGGTCCATCACTCCCCAAAAAGAGGAAAATCCAGGTGTATTCTGAGTCAGAGTCTGAGGGGTCTTATACGTCTTCCTCTGTCAAATGGGAAGATGTGCTACCCCATAAATCTGCGGAAATTAGGAAATACCTTTTTTCATCTGAATATATTGAGGAATTGGTGTCTGCAGTGAGGAACACCATGGGGCTAAAAGAGGGATCAGTTCCTCAGTCTATACAAAACGAACTGTTCGGTATACATGCTGAAAAGCAACCTGGGTTTCCTGTCCATAAAAGCATAATAGATATGATTAATAATGAATGGGAATTGCCCGAGAAACGGCTAACAACGCCTCCAGATTTTAAACATCGGTTTCCTCTTGATGAGGACTCAATAAAATGGAGCATCCCAAAAATTGATGTCCATGTGGCTAGAGTGGCTAAGAAGACGGCTCTGCCGTTCGAAGATTCTTCCCAATTAAAGGACCCCTTGGATAGGAAGATTGAGAGCCTTCTCAAAAAGTCCTGGGAAACGTCTACCTCTGCCCTCAGATTCAATATAGCATCCACCTGCGTGGCCCGCGCTCTCTTCCGTTGGATAGAAGAGTTGGAAAACCACATCTCTCAGGGTACCCCGAGAGAGGAGGTACTGGACTCCTTGCCTATCTTGCACAGAGCAACAGGGTTTCTTGCAGACGCCTCACTGGAATCTATCCGGGTGGCCGCCAGATCCTTGGTCCAGACAAATTCAGCCAGAAGAGCTCTCTGGTTAAAAATGTGGAGCGGAGACGTTACGTCAAAAATAAAACTATGTTCCATTCCCTTTAAGGGTGACTACGTGTTTGGGCCCTCTTTAGATGACATCTTAGAGAAAGCCACAGACAGAAAGAAAACCCTTCCTGAACAGAGACCTCTCAGGAAGCGTTTTTTTTTTACCCTCCCAGCCCCAGCCCTCCCAGGGTAGAGGAAAAGGAAAAACCGGGAGGTGGAGTTATGCTAAGGGAAGCCTAAAAACATCCTTATTCCCCAACAAACAACAAGAAAAGCAATGACTCCGATCCGGTGGAGGGGAGGCTTTCGAACTTCGTTCACAGTTGGCAGAATATCTCCAACAGCCCTTGGGTCGTGAGTGTCATCCAACAGGGTCTACTGATAGAGTTCGATGCGCCTCCTCCCAGGATCTTAAGAGTCACCTCCCCGTCATCTCAGGAGACTCAAAAGTTGATGATGGCTGGAATACAGGACTTGCTAGACTCATGAGCTATTTCCGTGGTCCCGGTGAACAAGCAAGGGGAAGGACACTATTCCCGTATCTTCATGATAAAAAAGCCTTCCGGGCAAGCTCGGATCATAATAAATCTAAAAGCTCTCAACAAATATATAACCTACCGCAAGTTCAAGTTGGAGTCAGTCAGAACAGCCATCCCTCTAATAGCTCCTCATTCATATATGGCAACAATAAACCTCAAGGATGCCTATTTCCATATTCCTCATCACAGGAAATACCTAAGATTTGCGGTCCAATTCAACCAAAAAATCTTGCATTTCCAATACAATGTTCTCCCCTTCGTGATCTCCTCAGCCCCAAGGGTGTTTTCCAGAGTCATGGCGGAAGCAGTAGCCCATATCAGGAGCCAAGACATCGCTATAGTACCATACTTGGACGACCTGTTAATAATTGGTCCTTCCGCCGAAGTTCTCAATCAGAGAATTTCCAAAACTCTGAACATCTTACAGTTTTTGGGTTGGATTCCAAATCTAAAAAAGTCTCAGCTATCACCATCAAAGGTGAGGAAATTCCTCGGAGTCCTCTTGGATTCAGAAGGTCAAAAATCCTTCCTGCCAGAGGAACATCGGATAAATCTAATTTCCAAGGTCTCACACTTCAGAAAACAACGTTCTCCGACTCTACGGGCTGCAATGTCTCTTCTGGGGTCGATGACAGCCTGTATACAATCAGTCCAGTGGGCTCAGAGCCACTCCAGAGTTCTGCAGGCACACATCTTAGGGAACTGGAACGGGAATCCAAATTCCCTAAACAGAAGAGTTTACACTCCAGGGAAGGTAAAAGCCTCGTTAACCTGGTGGGCGATCCAATCAAACCTACTGAAAGGAGTAGACTGGGTGCAAGATCCGATGATTACGGTGACAATAGACGCCAGTCAAAAAGGTTGGGGAGCAGTGGTCTCGCAAATCCCATTCCAGGGTCACTGGAATCAGAGAGAGAGCTCCAGTTCCTCCAACTTCAGAGAATTGTTGGCAGTGGAGAGGGCCCTTCGGGCAGCCAGCAGTCTCATGGGTCAACATGTCAGAATTTACTCGGACAATATGACGACTGTTGCGCATCTAAAATACCAGGGAAGTCCGAAGTTCAACCAATTAAAAGCAATATCAAACAGAATATTTTGCTGGGCAGAGAAACTGTTAAGGCTAGCGGAACGCACCGAGTAAATAGAGATGTTTATTGATATTGGTGCGTTCGCAGCCCGGGGTCCACCGTGCAGGAGTACCTGCTGCTAGCAAACGGCGGAGCTATATGGCGGTATAGACTAACTCAGTTAATTCATTGAGTAGCCGTGAAAGGAAAGCACTGTGCCCTGTTAGACTCCACAGAGGCACAGGGTAACTGCCCAAACAGAGAGCAGTCAGTGGTCACACAAACATACAAAACTCCTCGCCGGAGGAGCCAGCATTCTAGGGGCTTATTTCAGCCGGGTCCCTGAACACACATGCATGTGACCACATTGGCGCAAAGCACATAACATAAGACAATACTAGCGCATGGCCATGCGGTCATGCGCAGTTTATATAGTTGCAGCACAGGAAGCTGCTACTGAAGTTTTTGCCCTTTCAGGACCTTCCAGAAGGACCAATGGAATGTACTGCAGCACCTGAGCATGTGACTGAACATGTGGCCCTCGACCTCCAATGGGAGACCCTGCCCTGGGCATGCTCAGTGTGAGTAAACAAGGACTTAGTCCCAGAGAGGCTCGCTCGCCGCAGATCAGTCCAGGGTACCATAGGAAAGCCAGAAAAGGCAGTAGTGACCCTATGCACCGAATCAGCCCCAGCGAGACGCTGGGAGCGACGTCTCCGCTGAGCAGAGCCCACTGCGGCCGATACCGAATGGGAGACAGCAGCAGACACGGATCGAGATTCCCCCTGTGCAGCAGAGGAAACTCGACTCCTAACAGAAACATCTCTCACTTTCAGCGATACACCTCAGGGGGTCAGTGAACATTCATGCAGATCGCCTAAGTCGTCACGAATTGCATCCAGGAGAATGGAGCCTGAAGGCGGACGTCTTCAGAATGTTGATAGACAGATGGGGTCTTCCCGATATAGACCTTCTAGCTTCCAGCCAGAATGCACAGGTCGAGAACTACTTCTCCCTAAACCCCAGGGACAGGTCTCAGGGGGTAGACGCCTTCGCTCATACTTGGAGGTTCCATCTAGCATATGTGTTCCCTCCAATACCGTTACTTGCAAAGACCCTCCGGAAGATCCGGGACGATCAGGTCCAAGCTATCTTGGTAGCTCCAGCATGGCCGAAGAGGAGCTGGTACCACCTCATCGAAGAACTGAAGGTGGACGGTCCAGTCTTTCTTCAAGCATCAGAAGATCTTCTCTGCCAGGGCCCCTTTTACCATCCGGAACCACAAAAGTTCAAACTGGCAGCCTGGCTATTGAAGTCCAGGTACTAAGAGCTAAGGGCCTTTAAGAGTCAGTAATCTCTACTCTACAGAAATCTAGAAAACCTATTACCAATGCCATATATGGCAAAATCTGGAATAGATTCTCCTCGTGGTGTCATCCTCATAAACCTGACCCTTTTCATCCTAATATTTCACAAATATTAGATTTTTTACAAAAAGGATTAGAGTTGGGCCTGAAGCCAAGTACCTTGAAAGTTCAGGTGTCAGCCTTGAGCTCCGTCTTCAATCAAGACCTTGCGGGTCATCGTTGGATAAAGTGGTTTATTGTCGCATCATCAAGACATTGTCCAAGAAAACAAATTTTCGTGCCATCATGGGACTTAAACATAGTTCTAAAGGGTCTTACAGCTCCTCCATTTGAGCCATTATCATCTTGCTCCTCGCAACTTCTGTCTTGCAAGACGGCCTTCTTGGTTGCAATTTCTACTGCAAGACGAGTGGGGGAAATACAAGCCCTTTCAGTAAGAGAGCCTTATCTTACCATAAGGGATGACTCCATCGCGTTCCGTCCAGATCCATGTTTCCTACCGAAGGTAGTATCAGAATTTCATCGATCACAGGATATAGTCCTCCCATCGTTCTGTCACAATCCTTCAAATCCGGAAGAACACAGATTTCATACCTTGGATGTACGACGTATAGTGTTATACTACTTAGAACATACTAAATCGTTCAGAATTGACAAAAATCTCTTCGTTCATCTTTCTGGCAGAAACAAAGGCAAGAAGGTAGCGAAGAGTACCATTGCCAACTGGATAAAAAAGGCCAAAGTCCAGAGTAAAAAGAAAAAAATGCAATCGCACAGCCGCTATACGCTAGACCCTTACTGCTCCAGGGGCAAAAAAAATGCACTGTTTAAGCCTTTTGTCAGAAAACAAACTAAACAAAAAAACCGCTGAAAAGATTTTACCTTGGTGCTGCTTATGAAAAACAGATCCAATATGATACATAAGAAGAGACTGAAAGCGCACTCACCGGTTTTTGAACAATCAGAGCGGTTTATTCACATGAAATCATGCGGTGCAGGGAGGGTTTGTGAATACAAAGAGGATGACAGCTGTTTCGTGCTAGGTGAGCACTTCAACAGATCCAATCTGGATCTGTTGAAGTGCTCACCTAGCACGAAACAGCTGTCATCCTCTTTGTATTCACAAACCCTCCCTGCACCGCATGATTTCATGTGAATAAACCGCTCTGATTGTTCAAAAACCGGTGAGTGCGCTTTCAGTCTCTTCTTATGTATCATATTGGATAAAAAAGGCCATTTCTGAAGCATACCTAACTCAGAATATTGCTATTCCTGCGGGCCTAAGGGCCTATTCCACCAGATCTACTTCCGTCTCTTGGGCTGAAAGGGCTGGCACTTCAACAGAGCAGATTTGCAGGGCAGCAACATGGTCTTCTCTACACACATTTACTAAGCATTATAGATTGGACTTCTGGTCCAATCGGGATCTTGCTTTTGGCCGAAAGGTTCTTCAAGCTGTGATCCCTCCCTAAATACAGAATTGGTTGGCATTCCTCCGGGTGGCTGTCGTTGAAGGCTACTAGAGAAAATAGAATTATTCTTACCGTTAATTCGGTTTCTAGGAGCCTTCCACGACAGCATTAATTCCCTCCCGATGTTCTTGGATATTTATCTGAGAACCTAAAGGTAACCGGTGCTATGGGTTCAGTTGTAAGTCACTAGTTAATGGGAGGTGTGAGGGGTTTTTAACCTCTTGTGCTTCCTGTCCCCCATTAGGGTATGGAGACAACCTCCTGGTGGCTGTCGTGGAAGGCTCCTAGAAACCGAATTAACGGTAAGAATAATTCTATTTTCCTGTGTGTCTGAGGCGTGGTGCGTTTTAAGTTTTCCCTGTCTGTGCTTTCTGTGGGTGTTGGTGTGTGGTCTCTTCACTGGGTGGCGGGTGGTGGTTTCAGCATAGGGCTGAAACAGGAGTCAGGGCCAGGCCTGGTAGCCCAGACAAGCACACCATTAGTGTAAATTCTGGGAGAGGGACAGATAAGGTTCCCCCTAGTCTAAGGGATATCGCAGGGACCCGGGTAACCAGCCTTAGCCTACCTAGGCTCCCCGTGACATTTATAATCGGCCCCAAATTTTGTATTTTATAGATCCCATGACTTTCATAACCCGCCAGTTGGAGGTGCTGTCCTTACAGGTCAATGGGTTGAAGGGGGCGGTTCAGCAACAGGGTCTAGTAGTATCTAATGTGCATGCTGAAACTGCAGGTAGAGTTGCAGAGCCAAAGATCCCTTTACCTCAAAGGCTTGCTGGGGAATGCAGTAAATTTGTTATTTTTCGTGAAGCTTGCAAATTATACTTACGTATGCGCCCGATCTCAGGTAATGAGGCTCCGCGTGTGGGCCTGGTGTTGTCATTACTGAACGGAGCATGGGCATTTTCATTACCATCTGATTCAGCTGCATTTAACTCAGTGGAGAGTTTTTGTTTCTGCTCTTGGGCTCATATATGATGATCCTGGCAGAATGGCTCTAGCAGAATCTAAAATACGCGCTCTCCGCCAGGGGGAGCGAATGGCGGAGGATTACTGTTCTGAATTTTGCCGCTGGGCGGTGGACACACAATGGAATGACCCCACGCTGCGGAGTCAGTTTGTTCATGGGGTTTCGGGAAGGGTTAAACAAGCCCTCCTGATGTATGAGACTCCTGCTTCTCTAGAGTCTGCTATGAGTCTTGTTGTCCGCATTGATCGTCGTTTGCTTCAGGGGGACAAGAGACGCCGCCTATGGGGGAGAGCGTAGGTGCACGTGAGGTTGCTGCAGGTGGGCCCACGGAGCCTATGCAAATCGCAGGGGTGTCACATGATAAGCATCGAGCCCCAATATATGTCTTTATACTCTTTTGTACTTTTATATATTCTTATGCTGTGAAACAATAAGTTTTTCCCCTTTGCTTGCTAATGCAAATTTAACTGTATTTAAGATGGCTGCCAGTATTCACCTTTGCCCTACTTTTTGTTCTTGCCAAGAATCTACTTTCGTTTCTGAAGCTAAAGTATCGTTTCTGGAGAAATGGAAACTTAAAGTGACGGGGAGGAAGGAGGATCCATCATATGATGTCAGAGCCAACCAGAAGGACTGAATACTAGATACATTGCTTAACCCCCGCCTATCCCCGTCCTCTGCACACCTTCCCCCAATAGATCATGTAATGTTGTGTATCAGGAAATAAAGTTCAGTTGTTGCTGTGACGTTACACATGAGCATGCAATGAGTTTGAACCAGCATTGTGTCTGACTCATTCTTATCCGGTACCAACATGCTTTTAATCTGATTTGGAATGACTGGTGGATGAAGGGTATTGTCGTGACGACCCCGACAGTTTCAGGATCGAAAAACTGCCTCATCCTATCCGGGTGGTCACCATCAATGCCGCTCCTCTCCCACAGGGGGAGATTACTGAGTTTGTGGCTGAGGTTAAACTCCACATTGGGGTCTTACATTTTGAGCAGGTTACATGTAGGGTGCTCAGTAATCTTCCTGCACAAATGGTTCTGGGTTTTCCATGGTTGTGTATGCACAACCCGGTGATTGACTGGAGAACCCAGGACATAATCCAGTGGAGCGGATTCTGCCAGGAGAATTGCCTGGCCACATGTGTGTCTGCTGTGACTCCTAGCATTCCTGAGTCACTGCTGGATTTCGCGGATATGTTCTCGGAGAAGGGTTGCTCAGAATTGCCACCACATCGACCCTATGACTGTACTATTAGGTTAAAACCAGGGGCCAAATTGCCGAAAGCAAGGATGTTTAACATTTCTGGTCCTGAAAGGCAAGCTTTAAAAGACTACATTGCTGAGAGTCTGAGCAAAGGGCACATCAGGCCTTCGTCCTCGCCTGTGGCAGCAGGGTTCTTCTTCATTAAGAAGAAAGATGGCGGATTAAGCCCATGTCTGGATTTCAGGGAGTTAAACCAGATTACGGTTCGTGATTCATACCCTATGCCACTGATACCTGATTTGTTCAACCAGGTGGCTGATGCTAAGTGATTCTCCAAGCTTGACCTCAGGGGGCTGTACAACCTCATAAGAGTCCGTCAAGGGGATGAGTGGAAGATGGGATTTTTCGTTTTTCCGTGTTCGTCTTTCACTCCCCTCCTTCCCAGAGCCATAACTTTTTTATTTTTCCGTCAATTTGGCCATGTGAGGGCTTATTTTTTGCGGGACGAGTTGTACTTTTGAACGACATCATTGGTTTTAGCATGTCATGTACTAGAAAACGGGAAAAAAATTCCAAGTGCTGTGAAATTGCAAAAAAAGTGCAATCCCACACTTGTTTTTTGTTTGGCTTTTTTGCTAGGTTCACTAAATGCTAAAACTGACCTGACATTATGATTCTCCAGGTCAGTATGAGCTCATAGACACCTAACATGACTAGGTTATTTTTTACCTAAGTGGTGAAAAATAATTCCAAACTTTGCTAAAAAATAAAAATAAAAATTGCGCCATTTTCCGATACTCGTAGTGTCTCCATTTTTCATGATCTGGGGTCGGTTGAGGGCTTTTTTTTTGCATGCTGGGATGACGTTTTTAATGATAGCATTTTGGTACAGATACATTCTTTTGATCGCCCGTTATTGCATTTTAATGCAATGTCGTGGCGACCAAAAAACGTAATTCTGGCGTTTCGCATTTTTTTCTCGCTACGCCGTTTAGTGATCAGGTTAATGCTTTGTTTTTATTTGATAGATGGGGCGATTCAGAACGCGGCGATACCAAATATGTGTAGATTTGATATTTTTTTTATTCATTTATTTTGATTGGGGCGAAAGGGGGGTGATTTAAACTTTTATATTTTTTTCACATTTTTTTTAACTTTTTTTTTTTTACTTTTGCCATGCTTCAATAGCCTCCATGGGAGGCTAGAAGCAGGCACAGCACGATCGCCTCTGCTACATAGCAGCAATCTGCTGTTCGCTGCTATGTAGCAGAAAATCAGGTGTGCTGTGAGCGCCGACCACAGGGGGGCGCTCACAGCAGGCCGGCATCAGTAACCATAGAGGTCTCAAGGACCTCTATGGTTACAATTCTGAAGCATCGCCGACCTCCGATCATTTCCGGCCGCCCGGCCAGAAGTGGTAGTTAAATGCCGCTGTCTGCGTTTGACAGCGGCATTTAACTAGTTAATAGGTGCGGGCAGATCGCGATTCTGCCCGCACCTATTACGGGCACATGTCAGCTGTTCAAAACAGCTGATATGTCCCGGCTTTGATGCAGGCTCGCCGCCGGAGCCCGCATCAAAGCAGGGGATCTGACCTCGGACGTACTATCCCGTCCAAGGTCAGAAAGAGGTTAATACTCCTGTGGGTCATATTGAAAATCTGGTGATGCCATTTGGGTTGACAAACGCGCCTGCTGTATTTCAACATTTCATAAATGATGTGTTCTCTCATGTCCTGGGGAAATTCGTTATTGTGTACCTAGATGACATTCTCATTTATTCATGCGACCGTGATACTCATTTAGAGCATGTTAGGCAGGTGTTACAGCTACTCAGAGAGAATAAGCTCTATGCAAAACTTGAGAAATGTGTATTTACGGTTCAGGAGTTACCTTTCTTGGGTTATATTGTGTTCGCTTTAGGGTTTAAAATGGACGCCGCTTAGGTGCAAGCGGTGCTGCGTTGGGAACGGCCTGATAATCTAAAAGTGCTCCAGCGGTTCCTTGGGTTTTCTAACTATTATAGAAAGTTTATAAAAAAAATTTCTACCATTGCTAAACTGCTCACTGACATGACGAAAAAAGGTACCAATTTCTCTGCCTGGTCTGAGGCTGCTGTGCGCGCATTCGAGTTCCTGAAGAACAGTTTTGCTTCAGCCCCCATTCTGGTGCAACCGGACGTATCGAAACCATTTACTGTGGAAGTCGATGCGTCTGAGGTTGGAGTGGGGTCGGTGCTGTCACAAGGCTCATCCTTGGGCGAGTTGCGTCCATGCGTATACTTCTCCAAGAAGCTGTCACTCGCCGAACGTAACTACGATATCGGCAACATGGAGCTGTTGGCTATCAAGTTAGCTTTTGAGGAGTGGCGACACTTCTTGGAGGGGTCGGTCCACCAGGTTACAGTTATCACCGACCATAAAAATCTTCTCTATTTGGAGTCAGCCAAGCGTCTGTCCCCCAGGCAGGCTCGCTGGCCATTGTTTTTCACGCAATTCAACTTTTTTGTTACCGACCTGGGTCTAAGAACACCAAGGTGGATGCCTTGTCCAGGTGTTTTCCGGGGGGAGAACCTCGGGAAGATCCGGTACCCATCCTCCAAAAGGGTGTAGTGGTCTCGGCTCTCACGACTGAGGTTGAGGCTGAGATTGCCGAGGCTCAGGAGGAGGAACCACCAGAGCTTCCCATTAACAAATCGTTTGTACCGCTACATCTTCACCTAAAGGTATTGATGGAGCATCATGATGCTGTCCTGGCTGGCCACCCAGGGGTTAGGGGTACCTTGGAGTTGGTGTCGCGTCGATTTTGGTGGCCCAAAATCCATCAGGACGTGGTCTCGTACGTGTCAGCATGCACCACGTGCACTATGGCTAAGACGCCCTGCTCCCATCCTGCTGGCACACTACATCCTCTCGGGGTACCCAGTAGGCCATGGACTGAGATCTCCATGGATTTTATCACAGACTTGCCCTCCTCAGCTGGGAACACGGTCATCCTGGTGGTTGTTGATCGGTTCTCAAATATGTCGCACTTTGTGTCCTTACCTTCGTTGCCTAATGCAAAGACTCTGGCTCAGGTATTTGTGCAGGAGGTGGTCAGACTTCACGGGGTCCCGTCTGACATCGTGTCTGATAGGGGTACTCAGTTTGTGGCTAAATTTTGGAAAACATTTTGCTCACGGCTGGGGATCAAGTTGTCGCATTCTTCGGCGTTTCATCTTCAGTCAAATGGTCAGACTGAGCGTATGAACCAGAATTTGGAGCAGTACTTACGCTGCTTTGTTTCTTACAACCAGGAGGAGTGGTCGACGTTCCTTCCTTTGGCTGAGTTTGCCATAAATAATCACCACCAGGAATCGTCTGGGGAGTCCCCGTTCTTTTGTGTTTACGGGCACCATCCTCAATTTTGTACTCTGCGTCAGCGGGGCTCAGCTGGTGTCCCGGAGGAGGACCAGCTAGGAGCACAACTGTCATCCGTCTGGAGGAGAGTGAAACAGCGCTTGCTGAGCGTAGGTGCAAGGTACAAACGAGTGGCTGACAGTGGACGTGTGCCAGGTCCGGACCTGAGTGTGGGTGACTGGGTGTGGTAGTCCACAAAAAACATAAAATTCAAAATACCATCCCTGAAATTGAGTCCAAGGTTTATTGGTCCATTTAGGGTCGCCGCCATCATTAACCTGGTAGCCTACCGATTGGAGCTCCCTACGGTATATAAGATGTACAACGTGTTCCACAGATCTTTATTAAAAAAGGTGGTGGGTTCCGTGGACGCGGCGCCAATGCCACCTCCAGTCTTGGTGGATGGCAATTTGGAGTTTGAAGTCTCCAAGGTGGTTGACTCTCGAGTAGTGCGCCGCACATTACAGTACCTGGTACACTGGCATGGTTATGGGCCGGAGGAGAGTTCTTGGGTACCAGCCTCGGACATACATGCGGACCGGCTGGTCAGTATGTTTCACTGCCGCCATCCGGACAAGCCGGGTCCTATAAGTCATGAGGGCCCTGGGGTCCCTCGTAGAAGGTGAGGTACTGTCATGTTGGATGCTATTCACACTAGGGTGTCCGACAGCGGTAATTCCACATTCGTCCACTATACGCTCAGTGGCGCTGGCTAGACTTCATCCAGGTTGCCCGTGGTTAATCTAGCTGGTACTCGGGTTGGAGGCTGGGTCATGCCCACGGCCTTTAAATAGTATTGCTGGACTTTGGGCGTCGCCGATTATAGCTTGTGCCTAGTGATTCCGGTCTGGAGTGGTGGTCTTGGAGAAGAAATACCTTATCTGATGGTGTATTATCCTGTGTTATATTTCTCCTTCCTATATTTGTATTTGTTTTGCCCTGTGCACATTATTGTGTTTTCCTGTGTGTCTGAGGCGTGGTGCGTTTTAAGTTTTCCCTGTCTGTGCTTTCTGTGGGGGTTGGTGTGTGGTCTCTTCACTGGGTGGCGGGTGGTGGTTTCAGCATAGGGCTGAAACAGGAGTCAGGGCTAGGCCTGGTGGCGCAGACAAGCACACCATTAGTGTAAATTCTGGGAGTGGGACAGACAGGGTTCCCCCTAGTCTGAGGGATATCGCAGGGGCCCGGGTAACCAGCCTTAGCCTACCTAGGCTCCCCGTGACAGGATGGTGGTGATGGACCCATGCATACAAGGCTAGGGATGAGGGAGCCATGTGTATCGGGGTAGGGGTGAGGGGACCATATATATCAGGATATGAGATACAAAGTACAGAATTGACCACATTTTTTGCTTCAATTTTTTTTCGTGTATTTCCTACTCTAAAACCTAAGTGCATCCTATAATCCAAAAAAATATGGTGTATATCTTTTTTTTTTTTTTTTCTTGGTGAACTCATTCCTCATGTTTGGCCTCATTAAAATAAAAACACTCATACTCCGCTGGCGTGCCGGCTCCACTTCAGCGGTGTTGAGACTCACTGTCCCAGAGCTTATGTGAGGTTGTTACACCACAAGAGCCCTGCACCTGATCAGCGGCAGCTTCACTGATCCTTCCTTCGGACGTATTGAACATGAATAGGAAGCCAGGTCCGCGGCTGCTCTCTGACTGCCTCATGATGCTTGATTTTTCCGAAGGTGGGGACAGTAACGTCAGCGCTGATTGGGCACAGGGCTCACATGACATAAAAATCTCAAAAGAAACCCACGAACACAAGCACCAACACCAGTGAAACGGTGCCACCATGGGAGGTTTGCATAACACTGACCTACAAAGCCATCCATGACCTTTCTCCTCCATATATTTCTAAACTAATCAATATCTTTCCTCAACTAATCTCCCGTCCTCCCAAGACCTCCTTCTCTCCTCCACACTTATTCGCTCCTCACCCAATCACCTCCAAGGCTTCTCCCGAATATCCCCCATCATCTGGAATTCTGTGCCCTAACATGCCTGGTTATCCACCACATTTGGATCCTTCAAACAGAACCTGAAAACCCATCTCTTCAAAGAAGCTTACAACCTGTAATGACCACACGACCACCTCAACACCATCGGAGCTACTGCAAACCTCGACCTACTGTCTCCTTCCCCACCATCATGTAGAATGTAAGCCAGCAGGGGCAGGGTCCTCTCCCCTCTGTATCAGTCTGTCATTGTTAGTTTTGTTTACTGTAAGTGATCTTTGTATTTTTATGTAACCCCGTCTCATGTACAGCATCATGGAATCAATGATGCCATATAAATAAATAATAATAATAAGTATTTTTATTTTAACAGTACCAAACATGAGGAACGAGAAGGGCTTGTCCAACTAGTTGTCAACCTTTTTTAAACCGCAAAAATCCCTCACTGGAAAAAGCCATTATTATACCTAGAGTGTGAGCAGGGCCGCCATCAGGGCATTACTACCTTGACTGGCGTATGGGGCCCGGTGGGCAGAGGGGGCCCACATTGGGCCCGCCGCCCGGGCCCCAGTGGCAGGCTTCAAACAGTACACTGAACCTGCGTCTGAGATGCAGGTTCAGTGTCCTCTGTTGCTTGCAGGCCCATCCAGGCCCGCAAGGCAACAGTTAGAGCCGCCAGCCAACCGGAGGCTGGCAGCTGACATCAGCACGCACGTCGCCGGCGTATGACGTAATTGTCATTCGCCGGCGAGTCTGCGCTGAAATGCCTGCGATGGACATCGGCGCTGGAGCCTGGCCAGGTAAGGAGAAAGGTGTTTTTTTTTTTTAATAAAAAGAGGACCATAGGGCCAAATCCGTTGATAAATCCTACCACGGTGAGTGAAAGAAGAAACGGAGAATTATACTATACACGCTCAAACTACCTCATGCCGCAAGATATATAAAAATTAGTTAAAAATATTGCATAGCTACCTGAGAAAGTAGTCCGAGGGAGATAGGAATACTTCAATGTAGTTTTCTCGAGACGCCCGAAATGAGAAAGAAAATAAAGTACCAGATGATTATGGATCTGTAGCGATTGCTTCTATGTTGTTGTTTCTTCCAATCCTTTACAATGCCAGGAAAAAAATTGGGTGAGATGTAGTCCACAAACAATCCTGTAAAGATCCGGATCGCAGGCACTGCCCCGGCCGGTGGCAGCGCACGCCTGCGTACAATGGAGTGTGTCCACGCTGTTGGACAAAGCCGTTAGGTCTTCCGCAATCGCAGGACCTAGTGTGACGTCACATTCACGTGAGTAATCACGTGACCGGCTATGGAAAGAGCTTAGGACCAATTCCAACGCGTTTCGGAGATAAACGATCTCCTTCCTCAGGGATGGTCCTCTTCAAGGTATTGCGCTCTTATATAGTGGACCGTGGACACACAACCATATTATGAATTAAACGCAAATAGCTCAATTTCGCTATTCAGACCTCTCGGGATTAAAGTATCCAATTTAAAGATCATCTCCGTCTCTTCCCTGGACATTTTTTTAATAAAATCCCCCCCTCTCCAGCATCTTTGTACCACTTTGAGGCCAGTAAAGGTAGTTCCACAAATTAACCCTTCATGGTGAGTCAGGAAGTGTTTGGAGAGAGGGTACCCAACAAATTTTTTCTTTATATTTCTGATATGTTCGTTGATCCTTGTATGAAGGGCTCTTTTGGTTCTGCCTATATACACCTTATCACAAGGGCATATAATTGCATATATAACCTCCTTGGTGTTACAGGAAATAAAGTTTTTAATTTTCCAACTGATGGTCCCCTTCTCAAATAAATGTTGTTTTCTACTTCCCAACAGTTTGCATGGTTTACATTTTAAGCAAGGATAGAAGCCTTGAGGTGTCTTTCCAAATGGATATTTTATTGGGAGAAGGTTACATGGGACTGTAGGAGCTATCCTGCTACCTAGATTAAAAGCCTTTTTATAAATAAACCATGGACGTTCTGGGAGTTTTTCCCCAATGACCTTGTCCTCTCTAAGGATGTCCCAATGTCTACTTACAATTTTCTTGAACAAGTAGGTGTTAGCATTATATCTCGTTATAATTGGGACTCGATCTAACCATTCTTTCTTGCTGGTTTTTTCTTTTGTTTGCAAGAGACCTGATCTTGGTAATTTTTCTACCTGGTTAGTAGCCAAGGACAAAGAACTGTGGGAATAACCCTTCTTACTAAATTTATCAGTCAAAATTTTGGATTCCTGCATGAAATCCTGCTTACGGGAACAATTTCTACGTGCCCTGATCATCTGGCTTTTTGGCACGTTCAACAGCCAATTAGGAAGATGGCAGCTATCCAAAGCAATATAGTTATTGCCATCCGTCGGTTTGAGGAATGTCCTTGTATGAATGATACCCTCCTCAATAAAAATGTTAAGATCTAAAAAGTTGATAGAAACGGAGCTGGTGGTTCCCGTAAATTTTTAAAAATATGAATTTTTATTTAAATTACTAATAAAATAAGACAAAGAATCGGGACCACCAGACCAGATAAAAACAATGTCGTCGATAAATCTTTGCCAGAGTACCAGATTCGCACCCCAATGGGAGTCCCCATAAATGGTATCAGACTCCCACTTACCCACATAGAGATTCGCATAGCTAGGTGCGAATCTGGTACCCATAGCAGTACCCCACTGCTGGGTGTAGTAGTGCACATTATATTTAAAATAATTGTGAGATAAAATAAAACGCATGCAGTCTAAAATAAATTGAATTTGACTTTTTGGCAGTAGGCCTTGTTTATTTAAAAAGAATTCTGCCGCTTCACAGCCTTTATCATGCTGTATAATAGTATATAGTGAGGTAATATCAAGCGTGCCCATAATAAAATGATCCTTCCATTCTATATTCTCTAGTTTTCTGAGGATATGTGTACTATCTTTTAAATGAGAAGGGAGTTCAGGGACCAATTTTTGAAGATGACAGTCTATATATTTTGATAAATTTGCTGTTAAACTGGGAAAAGCCATTATTATACCTAGAGTGTGAGCAGGGCCGCCATCAGGGCATTACTACCTTGACTGGCGTATGGGGCCCGGTGGGCAGAGGGGGCCCACATTGGGCCCGCCGCCCGGGCCCCAGTGGCAGGCTTCAAACAGTACACTGAACCTGCGTCTGAGATGCAGGTTCAGTGTCCTCTGTTGCTTGCAGGCCCGCAAGGCAACAGTTAGAGCCACCAGCCAATCGGGGGCTGGCAGCTGACATCAGCACGCACGTCGCCGGCGTATGACGTCATTGTCATTCGCCGGCGAGTCTGCGCTGAAATGCCTGCGATGGACATCGGCGCTGGAGCCTGGCCAGGTAAGGAGAAAGGTGTTTTTTGTTTTTTTTTACTGAATGCGGCAAGCCTGGGACATGGTAAAGACAAGAGGGCTTGATGGAGACACGGGCAGGAATGTGAGACGGGGCATAAATGAAAACACGGGGCAGGAATGTAAGAGACGGGGGCAGGAATGTGAGAGACGGGGCAGGAATGTGAGACACGGGGGCAGGAATGTGAGACAATGGGGCAGGAATGTGAGACACGGGGGCAGGAATATGAAACGGGGCAGGAATGAAAACACGGGGCAGGAATGTGAGATACGGGGCAGGAATGTGAGATACGGGGCAGGAATGTGAGACACGGGGGCAGGAATGTGAGACACGGGGGCAGGAATGTGAGACACTGGGGGGCAGTAATGTGAGACACTGGGGGCAGAAATTTGAGACATTGGGGGCAGAAATGTGACACTGGGGGCAGAAATGTGAGACACGGGGGGCAGGAATGTGAGACACGGGGGGGCAGGAATTTGAGACACAGGGGGGCAGGAATGTGCGACACGGGGGGCAGAGTGTGAGACCCAGGGGGCTGAATATGAGACACGGGGCTGAATGTGAGGCGGGGCAGGCTGGGAGACACGGGGCAAGATGGAGACAAATAGGGCAGGAATATAGGGCAGGATGGAGACAGATGGGGCAGGAATATAGGGCAGGATGGAGACAGATGGGGCAGGAATATGGGGCAGGAATATGGGGCAGGAATATGGGGCAGGATGGAGACATGGGGCAGGATGGAGACAGATGGGGCAGGATGGATATGATGGAGACAGATGGGGCAGCAGGATCATGGGACAGATGGGGCAGGATCATGGGACAGATGGGGCAGGATCATGGGACAGATGGGGCAGGATGGGGAGACCACATGGAGGCAGAATGTGAGAACATATGGCTGGAGCCAGGAATGAGATACACGCGGCCAGGATGGGGGATATTATTACCATAGGGGCTAATTAACGGATATTATTACTGCAGTGATGTATTTATTTTATTTTATGAGGATACTGTTTTAAATGGGGGGCATTCCTGTTTCTGTGCAGAGCGACACTGTTGCCTTTTTTTCTTCATCTGGTATAATGTAGAAGTTGGGGAAAAAATTAAGCAATGTGTTCTGCAAGAGGAGCTCTAGATAACTGTGTTATTTACTGCAGAGACAAGTCCTGGCTGGAAGACCTGATGGCGGTCTGTGCTGGATGAAGATGGAAAGCGAGGCTAAAGGACTTCATCTAGAGACGTCACTGGTGAGTCAGTGTGTTACCTGTACACGGACACTGCATACTAAGTACAGATCTTCTGTGTATAATAGCACATATGGTGATATTAGTATTGTGGGTTTTTTTAATTAATGATTAGTATTGCAGTATTCAGTCACTATGTGGTGGTAATATGTGGTCTGGTCATGGTGTGGTGGTATTTGTCCCTTGTATGTGCTATTATTCGGTCACTGTGGTGGTAATATGTGGTCTTATTGACCACCATGTGGTGGTAATATGTGATCTGAACATGGTGCGGTGATATTTGTTCCTTGTATGTGGTATTATTCAGTCACTATGCTGTAGTAATATGGCGTCTGGTTATGGTGCGGTGGTATTTGTCTCTTGTATGTGATATTATTGGTCATTTTAAAAATTGAAAAATAAATAAAAATATACCTAAATTGTACTGCATATTTTAACAAATTTTTAATAGGGTACAGTAGCGTAGGGCCCAGCCAAAAGAGTCTGCCGTGTCGTGGTGGCAGATTAGATAAATCTTTTGGCCAAAACAAAAGCTGCTGTTATATGTGTGATCTGGTTATGGGAACTGTTAATGTGTGATAGGTGAGAAGTGGAGTTTTTCCAATAGAGAGCGGTGGGACTGTGGACAGTTTGAGGGGTGGAGGCGGAGCTGGGGTAGAGCCTGGGCGGAGTCTCAAGGGGGTCACGGAAATTTTGCTAGTATCGGGCCCTGAAATTCCTAGTGGCAGCCCTGAGTGTGAGAAATGAATTACAGGAAAATCGTATTTTGTTAACCTTCAAAAATAACTCAGATGGGAAGAACCTATACATATTATTGTACAGACACATGATGCACGCAGCGTGCATTCAAGGATGGAATATTATATGGGAGTTTTATAGGATAAACCAAATACCACAAAGAAATAAATGACCCAAGACAAACATTTATCCCATCAGTAAAAACAACTCATCTTTATTAAAGGGAAGGTGCCACCAGTTTTTTTGTAGTTTTTTTTTTTTTTGTGAAACTAAGCTTAAAATAGTAAATAAAATGTATTAATGCAATGTTTGCACTGTTTGCAAACATTTCTATATGAAAAATATATATTTTCTTACAAATATATATATATTGACCATATTGGCCTGTATGTAGCAGATTTGATCACTTGCTGTGAGTTCCGTCCACCGGGCGGCGCTCATAGCAATCTGGGAGTGGCAACCACAGAGGTCTGCTGGAGACCACTGGTTGTCATACCAATCCATTGGTGACCAGTGATCACGTGACGGGGTCACCAATGGGCAGGATTTCCAGCACGTTTGCTGTAAGCGCACGTTAAATGCTGCTGTCAAAGGCTGCTAGGGGCACACGTGCCAGAAAAGATGTGGGCTCAGCGCCGGAGCCCGCATCAAAGGGAGGGAGTCGATGTCGGAAAGGCGTTACAGGGGATTGTTTTTACAGAGACAGAAGTGGTAATCAATCATGTATACATATAAATAGTTACAAAAACACACAGCTTATAATGATAAATATTATATAGTTAAGAGAAGAAAATATAATTTTTGTAAACCATATGTAGATATAAAAATTCAGGCAAATGTCGCTCCATCTAGTGGCTATGTGCAAAAGTGCCATCATAGAGTAAAATGTATCCTAAGAGAGTCACTATCAAGGTTGAAATGAAATTAAGTGCACCATACAACTGTGCTCAAAAGTTTACACACCCTGGCAGCATTGTTGCTTCCTTGGCTTTTTTTCAGAGAATACGAATAACACCAAATCTTTTTCTCCACTCATGGTTAGTGGATGGGTGAAGCCACCCTGCCCTTTTTCATTTTTGCATTTCAGTCTTTGCTCCCCTTCTTCCCAGAACCATAACTTTTATATTTTTCTGTCAATATGGCCATGTGAGGGCTTGGTTTTTGCAGGATGAGTTGTACTTTTGAAAGACATCATTGGTTTTACCATGTCCTGTACTAGAAGATAGGGAAGAAATTCCAAATGTGTTGAAATTGCAAAAAAAAAGTGTAATTTCGCAACTTTGTGGGACTTTTTTTTTTTACCATGTTTACCAAATGCTAAAACTGAGCTGCCATTATGATTCTCCAGGTCATAACGAGCTCATAGACACCAAAACATGTCTCTGTTCTTTTTTGTTTAAGTGGTGAAAAAATTCCAAAGTTTGTTAAAAAAAATAAAAATTGTGCCATTTTCTGAGACCTCTAGCGTCTCCACCTTTCATGATCTCGGGTTGGGTGAGGGCTTATTTTTTTGCATGCTGAGCTGACATTTTTGTTGATACCATATTGGTGCAGATGCAATGTGTTAGGGGTCGAGTTCCCGCCTCTGCACAGAGGGAATCTCGAGCCATCTCCGCTGCAGTCTCCCATTCTTCTCCTGCCTGCTCAGCGGAGGCGTCGGTCCCAGCGTCAAGCTCAGTCTGACACTGTGCGAAGGGTTACTGCTGTCCCTCCAGCTTCTGCCATTGTGGCAGACGTCTTTGGGACTAAGTCCTACTTTTCCCCTTCTGAGCATGCCCAGGGTAAGATCTCTCATTGGAGATCAAGGGTCACATGCTCAGGTACTGCAGCAAATTCTATTGGTCCTCTAGGAAGGTCCTGAAGGTGTTCAATGTCTCTGGCAGTCTCTCATTGGTCCTTCTAGGAAGGTCCTGTATTTGCTGCAGCTATAATAGGTGCGCATGACCGCACGTGTCAATTCATGTACGAGCTCCGCGCCAGTGTGGTCATGTTTGTGTGTGTATTCAGGGACCCGGCTGAAATAAGCCCCTAGTATGCTGGCACCTCCGGCGAGGAGTTTGGTGTGTGTGTATTCAGGGACCCGGCTGAAATAAGCCCCTAGAATGCTGGCACCTCCGGCGAGGAGTTTGGTGTGTGTGTATTCAGGGATCCGGCTGAAATAAACCCCTAGAATGCTGGCACCTCCGGCAAGGAGTTTCATGTTTGCATTTGACTACATGACCACCATCTGCTCTACTAAGTAGCTGTGTTCCTCTGTGAGCCAAACAGGGCACAGCGTTATCCTTGCTAACAGACTCTGTGAAGTACTACTATATAGTACCGCCATATTTAGCTGCAGGTGCTTTCCTGCATGGTGGATCCCGGGTTGCGAATGCACCAACTTCTAATAAATGTATATATTCGGTGCGTTCCGCCAACCCTAACACAATGTTTTGATCGCTTGTTATTGCATTCTAATGCAATGTCGCAGCGGCCAAAAAAATGTAATTCTGGCGTTTTTACTTTTTTCTCACTACGCTGTTTGGCGATCAGGTTAATCCCTTTTTTTTATTGAACTGGCGATTCTGAATGCGGTGATACCAAATATGTGTATGTTTGATTTTTTATTTTATTTTATTTTGAATGAGGCGAAAGAGGGGTGATTTAAACTTATTTTTTTTAGATTTTTAAAAACATTTTTTTTTACTTTTGGCATGCTTCAATAGTCTCCATGGGAGATTAGAAGTTGCTATAGCCTGATCAGCTCTGCGATATAGAGGCGATAATCAGATCGCCTCTATGCAGTAGAATTACTTGCTATGATGCTATGGAATTACTTGCTGTGGATCATGATTCCACCCGCGGCTATTCCGGGCACATGTCAGCTGTTCAAAACAGCTGACATGTCCCAGGAAAGATGTGGGCTCAGCGCTGGAGCCCACATCAAAGGGAGGAAACGACCTCTATAGTACTACTATGGTGAAGGTCATGAAGGGGTTAAATCATAATGACAACCCAAAACATCCAAATGACCCTGATCAAAATTCACATACCCCATTTCTTAATACCTTGTATTGCCCCCTCTGGCATCAATGACAGCTTGAAGTCTTTTGTGGTGGTTGTGGATGAGGTTCTTCATTTTCTCAGATGGTAAAGCTGCCCACTGTTCTTGGCAAAAGCCTCCAGTTCCTGTAAATTTATTCCTGGGCTGTCTAACATGAACTGCGCGCTTGAGATCTCCCCAAAGTGGCTCAAAGATATTGAGGTCAGGAGACTGAGATGGCCACTCCAGAACCTTCACTTTGTTCTGCTGTAGTCAATGACAGGTTGACTTGGTCTTGTGTTTTGGATCGTTGTCATGTTGGAACACCCATGCACAGCTTCTGGGCTGATTATTGCAAATTTGCCTCCAGTATTTGCGGATGACGTGCTGCATTCCTCTTTCTTTCAACTTTGACCACATTTCCTGTGCCTTTGCAGCTCACAAATCCCCAAAACATCAGCGATCCACCTCCATGCTTTACAGTAGGTCTGATGATCCTTTCATCATAGGACTTGTTAACCTCTCTCCAAATGTAACGTTTTTTGGTTGGGGCCTAAAAGGTCAATTTTGGTCTCATCACTCCAAATTACCTTGTTCCAGAAGTTTTGAGACTTGTCTCTGTGCTGTTTGCGTATTGTAGGCGAGATACTTTGTGGCATTTGCGCAGTAATGGCTTTCTTCTGGCGACTCGACCATGCAGCCCATTTTTCTTCACGTGCCTCCTTATTGTGCATCTTGAAACAACCACACCACTAGTTTTCAGAGAGTCCAGTATTTCAGCTGATGTTATTTGTGGGTTTTTATTTGCATCCCGAACAATTTTCCTGGCAGTTGTTAATGACCTTTTTGTTGGTCTATCTGACCGTCGTTTGGTTTTTACAGAGCCCCTGAATTTCCATTAATCAGTTTGAATGCTGCTGACTGGCATTATGAATTCCTTGGATATCTTTTTGTATCCCTTTCCTGCTTTATTCAGTTCAACTACCTTTTCCCGTAGATCCTTTGACAATTCTTTTGCTTTCCCCGTGATTCACAATCCAGAAAATTCAGTGGCTGGATAAAAGATGCAAGAGTCTGTCTGGATCCCAGAAACACACTCAGCTTTTATGCACACACAGTGATTACAAGCAAACAGGTCACAGGTGAGGATGTTACCTTTAGTAGCCATTCACACCCATTTGTGTCAACCTCTGTGCATGTTATCAGGCCAAAATCAGCAGGGTATGTGAACTTTTGATGAGGGTCTTTTGATGTTTTGGGTAGTTATGATTGAAAAAGAAAACCCAAAGATTAGCATAGGATGGGGCAAAGGCCGCTCCCATGGCTGTTCCCTGGAGCTGCAGGAAGAAGGACCCCTTAAACGTAAAGAAATTGTGGGTTAAAGCAAATTCAAGTAATTCTAAAACAAAATTTTGAAAAGAAATAGGAAAATTGGACATATTAAGATAGTATTTAGTGGCCCTGAGGCCGTCAGGGTGTTTAATGCTGGTGTAAAGGGATTCAACATCCGCCACAACCATAACGGCCTCTGCCCGCCCCGTCTCTCGGCTTTCTGCATCTCTATAGCGACGCGGTCTCTGCCGCGCTCACCCAGCGCTGCGGCCCCGCCTCTCTTTGACGTGGACGCCGACAGGCGGGGTTTGGGTCTTGAGGGCGCATGCGCCGCTTCCGCAGCAGCTTGCTTGATTGAATATTAATCTTTGTGCCGCTGCATATTGCACTATTAACATACCTCCCATTCCTAGGACTATGTTTATTATTATTACATTATTACTGTGACTTATTCCATCGTTAATATGCATTGGCACATTACTTCACTTCCGGTTTCCGGCCATTGGTCGGGGCTCCTTTTTAAACCGCACATATCCTTTTGTCACCACGCCCCCTGACAAAGGCTCCGCCGAAACGCGCGTCGGGGTGATGTGGTGACCGCTGGCTTCCTCCCGCTCTCCTGTTTTGCTGTTGCGGACGTTTGGTCTTCATTTGATTAAGGTATATCCTACTATGCTGTTACTACTCTGCCCACGTCTGTATCACAGCCATTATTACTGACCGACATGATGTTTTCATTTCGCCATGCACAGGGGTAACGGAGCCATTGATCTTACATATTTATACCATGTATTTTGCTATTTGCTCATTGTATATACGTTATTGCTAGCCGCGGTTTCACCCATCCCGGTTTTGTTGTTTTTGTGCACTGTGGTCTTACCCACTTTTTCTCTCTGGTTTTTATATAATATGATCGTATTCAATAAAGTTGTAGATTTTTACACTATACCCCTGGCCTTTTTGATCATCTTTTGTCCTCTTTGGGTTTTGTTTGCTGTTCGATGATTGGCCCTTGATGAGTCCTATTTTTAAGTGACTATACGACATACTATTGCACATCTATATTTGGCCTTATATAATGTCACTTTTTTTGTTGGTGATCTTTACTTATGATTTAAAAAGAGAAGACACAGAGTTTAACAATAAATGGCTTCAACCAACCACTAACCATGAGTGGAGAAAAAGTTTTGGTGTTATTCATATTCTCTAAACTAAAGGCCAATAAAGCAAAAATTTTGCAGGGGTATGTAAACTTTTGAGCACAAATGTACAATACATACATACATAGATACAGTCATGGCCAAAAGTATTGACACCCCTGCAATTCTGTCAGATAATACTCATTTTCTTCCTGAAAATGATTGCAAACCCAAATTGTTTGGTATTATTATCTTCATTTAATTTGTCTTAAATAAAAAAAACGCAAAAAGAATTGTCCTAAAGCCAAATTGGATATAATTCCACAGCAAACATAAAAAAGGGGGTGGACAAAAGTATTGACACTGTTCGAAAAATCATGTGATGCTTCTCTAATTTGTGTAATTAACAGCACCTGTAACTTACCTGTGGCACCTAACAGGTGCTGGCAATAACTAAATCACACTTGCAGCCAGTTGACATGGATTAAAGTTGACTCAACCTCTGTCCTGTGTCCTTGTGTGTACCACATTGAGCATGGAGAAAAGAAAGAAGACCAAAGAACTGTCTGAGGATTTGAGAAACCAAATTGTGAGGAAGCATGAGCAACCTCAAGGCTACAATTCCATCTCCAAAGACCTGAATGTTCCTGTGTCTACCGTGCGCAGTGTCATCAAGAAGTTTAAAGCCCATGGCACTGTGGCTAACCTCCCTAGATGTAGACGGAAAAGAAAAATTGACAAGAGATTTCAACGCAAGATTGTGCGGATGTTGCATAAAGAACCTCGACTAACACCTAAACAAGTTCAAGCTGCCCTGCAGTCCGAGGGTACAATAGTGTCAACCCGTGCTATCCGTCAGCGTCTGAATGAAAAGGGACTGTATGGTAGGAGACCCAGGAAGACCCCACTTCTTACCCCGAGACATAAAAAAGCCAGGTTGGAGTTTGCCAAAACTTACCTGAAAAAGCCTAAAACTTACCTGAAAAAGCCTAAAACGTTTTGGAAGAATGTTCTCTGGTCAGATGAGACAAAAGTAGAGCTTTTTGGGCAAAGGCATCAACATAGAGTTTACAGGAGAAAAAAAGAGGCATTCAAAGAAAAGAACACTGTCCCTACAGTCAAACATGGCGGAGGTTCCCTGATGTTTTGGGGTTGCTTTGCTGCCTCTGGCACTGGACTGCTTGACCGTGTGCATGGCATTATGAAGTCTGAAGACTACCAACAAATTTTGCAGCATAATGTAGGGCCCAGTGTAAGAAAGCTGGGTCTCCCTCAGAGGTCATGGGTCTTCCAGCAGCACAATGACCCAAAACACACTTCAAAAATCACTAGAAAATGGTTTGACCCTCAACAGGAATCCCTATCAAAAAGCCACCACCATCACCAAACACCTATAATGTCTAAAGTGCTGTTCGTGCAGTTACCAAGGTCCTTATCTGAATCTAAACATTGTGGTTCCAGAGGCGGAGCAGAATAACTCTAGGTAAGGCTCAATAGGCTAATAACAAGTGATAATCAAAGAGGGTATCATATATTTCACAAACGCCTCGTCTTTATCCACAATTCTTATCTTGATGTATAGATGTGAAACGGTTTGACACTAGCCAAGAATTGTCTGATAGAGGATGATACCTGAGGTTCAATGATAGATAGAGGAGTCAAAACAGCTGGCAAACTTAAAAGCTAAGAGATGAGACCCATTATGTGTCATGACCATCCTTTAGGCAAGGAAAATATACTCAGGTTCTAATAGTCATCAAACCATCAGGTTAGGGCATTTATACATGATATCAATACAAAAGATTACACAGCTCATAATTCTTGCCCAAAGTGGTCACAAAATAAGCCACAAGTCCCATTGGGTCAAGGCAGGCAAAGCCATCCAATATAGATGAAAAAAGTGACCATCTCTATAGGCATTAATATGTATTGAGCCACAACCGCGTTGTGTGAGCATTCATCCCAACCAAAAAGGTCACAGACACCTCATGATCAGCACATAGGTGTGTAATCAATAATGTCCACTTATCTCCCGGGGACTAGTGCCCCATCCCGGGGACTAGTGCCCCATCCCGGGGACTAGTGCCCCATCCCGACGCGTTTCCACCCATTGCTGGTCCAAAGGGTTTCATCAGGGCAATGCCAGCGGTAAGCACCAGGCAGCTTGTAATGAAAAAGCACTGAATGCGCTTCAACAGAGGGTCCTTATATACCATAATGTGGAACGCACGCCGTAATCCCAGAAGTCATTCATTGACTTCCGGGGTAGCAGGGCAGCTGTCAGCCGCTTGTATGTATCAGCAGTTTGTTTCTCAGAAGATAGTATCGGCTTCCGGTTACAAGTGTCAGTGGTGGAGCGCAGTCTGCACATCAGTGATCATGTGATACCAGTCTGTCTCGCTTGTGGAACGCAGCATGCGTTCCATGGGGCGCGTTACCAGCTGCTAAAAGATCCACAGCGATAGAAAATATGTTCCACCATCATTATGGCTAACGGACAATGGAAACGGTCATAATATACCTCTTCCCTCTATTAGTCCATATAGGGACCTAAAGATATACCTTATTTCCATGTCCACCATGTGTGTTCCATCTCATACTACACATCCCTTTAAAATATTGCCTACAAAAAATATAGTACGCAGTATAGGGATTAGACTTATAGAGATAAATAAAGGATAGTCGGACCCTCAATGCTGAAAAGAAGAAAGCAATAATCAAATAGAAATATAGTACAGAATCTCCCAAATGAGAGATATAGATGTAGTGGTCATGGTCTGTAGGACCAATGTAACCAGGCAATTTTGGCAGTTTTTAGAGCAACAAAATTAAATAAAGCATCCGAAGTTAAGTTGTTCATTTAAGCCTCCTGGACTAGTGGAGTCCAACCCAAAGATCCATCTCCGCTCTCACTGGATGATTCTTTTATCCCAGTCTCCTAATCTGATAAATTTAGGGATTGTCTCAATGACCCTAGATACAAACGATTTAAGGTCACCCATATGTGCATTGACTATGTGTCCAGCAAGGGGAGTGTCCCACTTATGTTCACTGATCCTCACCCTCAGCTGTCCGTTTTGCCCTCATAGTCCAGGGGGCGAGTACACATACACAGATATACAACACCTACTGTTTTGCAGTTAGCAAAATGTTTCATGTTATAAGTTCTGCCTGTTACAGAGCTCACAAAGGTATTACATGGTTTTACACATTTACAGAAGCCGCAAGACCCACATCTAAACGTGCCACGTTCCCTCCGGTCCAGCCATGTGCCAGATGGCTTAGGGGCACTATAATGGCTGTGAGATACAAAGTCACGCACTGATTTGCCCTTCCTATAAGAGACTGATGGATATGGGGTAATGGCATTATTGATAACCGGGTCTGCCCTAAGGATGCCCCAATGCCTTCTTAGGATATTCATTACTCTGTCATTTTGGTCATCAAAGGTTCCAATTAGTTGAGTAACCTCTTCAGTGTTGTTTTTTAATTTAGGGACAAGGAGCTCTGATCGATTACACCCAGCCGCGTGTCTGTACTCTTGATTAATTACATGCACCGGGTAACCCCGATCCCTAAATCTTTTCTTCAGATTATTGGATTTTGACTCAAAATCCCAGTATGATGAACAATTTCTTCTCAGCCTCAGGAATTGCCCTTTAGGGATGCCCTTCCTTAGGCTGTGTGGATGGTAACTTTCCCATCTCAGCAGACTGTTTGAGGCTGTTGGTTTCCGGGAAATAGAAGTACCAATATGGCCACCAATCCCTCTAGTGATAAACACATCAAGGAAGGGGATGCTGTCCCCTCGTACCACATAGGTAAATCTAAGTCCCAGGTCATTGATGTTAAGATATGCCACAAATTCCTCAAAAGATGCCATTTCACCGGACGAGGATGTCATCAATGTAGCACTCCCAGAAAATGATCTTAGGGCACCATGTGACATCCTCGTCCCGGAATACAACGGCATCCTCCCACCAGCCGAGGAGCAAATTAGCATAAGTGGGGTACATGGGCTCCCCATAGCTGTGCCCCTGAGCTGGTGGTAAAACTTGCCGTTAAATAAAAAATAATTGTGATCAAGCACAAATCTAAGTAACTCAACGACTAAGTTGTTATGTGCCAGGAGGTGAACACTCCTTGTTCTCAGAAAATATTCTACTGCTTGAACACCCTGTTGATGCGGGATGCTACTGTATTGTGACTCAACGTCAATTGATGCAATAATAGTACCTGGTTCAATACGTATATCCTCAATTTTGTTTAACAAATCTGTTGTATCTCTTATATATGAGGGTAACACTGTTACAAATGGGCGAAGAATACGATCTAATTATACACTTGAGTTCTGACATAGGGCACTGATTCCTGACCCAATTGGGCAACCCCTTAAGGGGATAAGCCCCTCATGGATCTTTGGGAGAGAGTAGAAAGTAGCGATAGTGGGATATTTGGGAAAAATAAAATTGAACTCATTCTTAGAGATAAGTAAATTATCCACAGCTTTAATCAGAATATTATTGAGTGCAGACGAATAGACAGATGTGGGGTCTCCCCTCAGGACTTCATATGTAGTGGAATCAGAAAGAATAGAATAACACATATCCAGATATTTAGCCGTGTCCATGATAACAACGTTTCCGCCATTATCAGATTGTTTAATTACGATGTTAGCATTTTTATCAAGAGAATTTAGTGCTTCCATTTCAAGATTCGTTATATTCGTGTCAACAGATCTATTTCTCGGGTTAATCTTTTTGATTTCCTGGGTAACCAGTTTCAGAAAGGTGTCTATATTGCTATAATCCCCTGGTGGAGGCATCCGAGTGCTTTTATTCTTAAGTTCTGAAAAAAGGCCTTCCCCCACCCCCCTTGCCCCCTCCTCAAAGTCCAGCAAGGAGGTTAACATCTGATAGAGATTCAAGGGGAATGCCTAGCTGTTGGCATTTCGTTCTGTCATTGATATTAAAGAATTTTTTCCATTTAAGTTTCCTAAGGAACAAAATAATATCTTTGACCCATAGAAACGGGTCAAATCTTGTAGTCAGTACAAACGATAACCCTGAAGTCAGCACAGATATCTCTGTTGGGGACAACAGATGAAAACAGGCAAAACGAAGAGACAGCTGAGGGTGAGGAAGATATTGGAGACATTGTCCATAAGTGGGACGCTCCCCTCACCCGACACATAGTCAATGCACATATGGGTG